>NC_140165.1:102766975-103050532 GCF_963971535.1 Notolepis coatsorum
GTAACCAAGCTTTGGTTGATTTCGATGTGTGTTTTGGGTCATTGTTGTGTTGAAAGCGCCATTCTTTCCCCATGTTGAGTTTTGCCACAGAGGGCAACACATTACCCGCAATGATCTCTTGGTATTTAATGCTGTTCATAATGCCATGAACTCGTGCTATATTGCCGGTACCAGAAGCAGAGAAGCAGCCCCAAAGCATTACAGATCCGCCGCCATGTTTGACTTGTGGCAAACAATTCTTTTCTTCAAAGCCGGTGTTGGGTTTTCTCCACACAGACCGACAGTTCATCGGGCCAAACAGTCGAATCTGTGTCTCGTCACTCCATAGAACGGACCTCCAGTAGCTCTGTGTCTTCGCCAGATTCTCTCTGGCATATTTCACACGTAATCCTTTGTGTTTTGTTGTCAACAAAGGGGTCTTTCGTGGAGTCTGACCATGGTATCCATTTCGGTTCAAGACCCGTCACACGGTACTGGTTGAAACAGAGACACCCGTCACGTCCAATGTCTGCCGCAGCTCCCTTGCAGTAAGGCGTGGATCCTTGGCTACACTCCTTGTTACAAAACGAGAGTTAGCCGCCGTTAGCTTGACTTTCCGACCACGCCCGGCGATGTTCTCCACGGTCCCATGCTGCTTAAACTTCTTGATGATACTAACAACAGTCGACCTTGGCACATCAAGGAGCTTTGAAATAGTTTTATATCCATTTCCCTCTCCGTACAACCTGACTAGCTCTCCTCTAAACTTCACTGAGTATTCTCTTATCTTCACCATAATTAATGCATCTCTGAGTCCATCACAGGTGGTAGTTGATTACCACTGACACAGGTGCCACTGATTACCACTGATTGCACTGCAGCACACAGCCGGTGATATGACTCTCTCTCACAGTTGATTGAAGCTCTTCTCACACTGGTCACAAAAGTAGGGCCTTGTTGACTGTCACTAACTAACATGGGGGGCGAATAATTATGAGGGCAACTGTATATTAGTGCTGTCAATAGATTAAAATTTATTTACTAATTAATCTCACAATTTTCTGTAATTAATCTCTAGATTAATCTAGATTAAAAATAGCATTTTCTACTTAAGACCGAAGCTTGTAACAGATATTTACTTGAGTAAAATCATGGAATTAATGTAAAATCAACACAAAGAAAGTATATTTAGATTCAAAGACTATTTTAATGGCTTTCTTTGAATACAGTTTCTCTCCTGTGAAATACAAAATGTTCAACAAAACCATCAACATTGACTCAGCTACATGACAGTAAGGTTAGTTAGGGTTAGAATATATATATATATTTTTTTTTTTTCCCATTTCAGATAATGCAAGTATTATTCAGTTAAATGATCCTACCCTCTCTGTTGTTTGTCATCAGAGTGATCAACACAGACTTCCGGTTTAGCGTTAGAATGGAGTAGGTCGCATGTGACACAGCTGCTCACCCGTTATTTTTTTTTTTCGTTTTAAAAACATATTGATAAACCATTAATGCATTTAAAACTTGACGCATATATCAACTGAGACTATCAACTAACTATATTGACCAAAAGAATCGAGATGAAACCAAAGAAAACCACAACGAGTCCAAAAACAGTCGTAGAGGTCCCGCCGCAGGAATCAGGATTCGTACGGCAGACAGCAGAAAATATAGACTTGACAGTGGCCGCTTCAAGTTCAACCCCATCAAACACCTCCGCAGACACCGAACATATCATCCGGAAAATGGAGGAAATGGGGAAGACAATGGAGAAGAGAATGGAGGAAATGGAGAAGATAATAACGCAAAAAGTAGATGCTATTAAAGAATCTATTGAAGGCAAAATTGATGCGCTGAGAGCGGACGCCGACGCACAGATTAAACGCACCGAGGCTCTGGAAACAGTAATGGAAGCCCACGAAAAAAATTTCACGCATTTACAAAGAAGTAGAGGTTAACAACGTTAACCTAACTGCTGAGATGAAGGGAAACTACAAAGAAATCAAGACGAAGCTCAGCGAAATAACGTTGGAGCTTAAGCGAATCAATGAAGAACAGAAAGCCAAAATATTCGAGATGGAATATCAAAAACGCAAGCTGAATATTCGTATAGTCGGTCTGGACGAGTCAGTGAGATGTGCAAACCCTGAAGAGTTTGCCACAGAATTACAGAAAATCTTGGGAACAGAGATCCTTCCTAAAATACCAGAGGTGGAACAGTGTTACAGATTGGGGACCCGCTCCATTGGCAATAACGCTAAGCCCAGAGTGATATTGGTTATCCTGCGCCAAGTCAGAATAAAATAAATTATTATTCGTGAAACTCGCAGGATGAAAGGCAATCTGAAATACATGGATGTACCAATACACTGCTTTGAAGATTATTGTCGTGATGTAGTGGACCTGCGTGCCAAGTTCAAGACGGTGATGTCTCAACTATACCTGGAGAAATACAGACCCCTACTAACATACCCTGCAATACTTCGCATTGTCGATAAACAAGGAGCAAGGGTTTTCCTCAACTCGCCTGAAGATGCAGCCAAATACTTGTCTGCACAACACGCAGAATAGTGTATAAATGGCCTTTTAATCTCTGTTATGCAAGGTCACCATATAGTACAATCTTTAATGAACCGAGGATTTGGGACAGAGAGACCTACGTGCTCAGAGTTTTTGAATGCTTTCCCCGTCGGGTTTATATTATTGCGGACATATTGGATTCAAGATTGGAACACTCCAGAACATACTGGAACATTCAAACAATGTAAAAATGACATATTGGAATAATCTAGAACATCTAAGCATTCTTTGATATAGGGAACATTCTGGAATATCAGCAATACGTGGTCAGTCACTCTACCAGAAGCCCCTCGGGGGAATAATCAACAGTATCTAGATGCAGAACCACAGAACCATCATAGCCGGCCGGCTGAAAGATCACTCTACACAACGATCATCGCCCACCCCGGTCAGGGGAAATGCTGCATATACGTATTTAAAAACTGTTTTTTATTAATGGGAAATATTTCCACTACTTCTCCAATTTATACTTTAGATGTTTAAGCATAGCAATGCTCTTTTAAGATCTAAGTTAATGTTCTCTTCCTTTTACTTGTTTTTTTTCATCCGCTCTCTCTGATTTATTGAGGCTCTCTCTTCAGTTAAATACCTTCATATTATTCATGGGTTACTATAAATTACACAAGTTCATATAAAATGTAAGTGATTAGGGCATGACAATTGAAGCTTCTTTTGGGTCTTTATTTTTAGTTTTATCTCATTTAAATTTTTATTTTTACGGGAAAGTGGCCAAGCCACAGTCGACATTCTACTTATGGTAGAATTTAGAGTGTTAGATCCTATGGTATACATAGGAATGTTAAGGATAATTGGATCATTCTGGGATATCCGGTGGTGCAAGGGAGGGAGTCATACGCAAAGGTTGTGTTCATGGAACACAATCCTGTACGACTCTCGGTGGGAGGGAAGGGTAGGGGATTTTTATTTGTATATATGTATGTTTTTAAGCTCGGCTCTCAACGGGACCTCACTAGTGGGATGTATATCTATTATTGCCTCGCACTCTAGAAGCATTACCAAAAAGTACAATGCAACATGTATAGACTATGGCTAGTTTGAATATAATGATATGGAACACCGGGGGAATAAATAACCAACTCAAACGCAAAAGCGTGCTCACACTGATGAAAAAAGAACATGTGGACATTGCTCTGCTAAGCGAAACGCACATTCTAGGGAAAGACATAGATAAATTAGCGGACAACACATACCATAATATCAGTCACTCTTCTATTGGTACGAGAACTCGGGGTGTAGCCATAGTCGTTAAACGTAAGTTGAATATTGTACTAAAGGGAGTATGGTCTGATGTAGAAGGTCGGATAACTATAGCTAAGATTGAACATAAGAACAGGAAAATAGCGTTGATAGCGGTATACGCCCCAAATTTGTACGAAGAAGATTTCTTCACTACACTAACCAATGCAATGTTAGACATTCCCGATTACTCATTTATAATAGGAGCGGATTTTAATGCCATCTGGAACCCAAGGATGGACAAATCTTACCTCGCCTTTTCCAGCGAACAAAAGAATTCATCGAAGGCATTAAAGGATTGGTCGAAGATTACAGGTGTAAATGACTTATGGCGGTTACTTAATCCCACGACCCGAAAGTACTCTTGTCGATCTGCGAGACATAATACACTATCCAGAATAGATTATGTCTTTGCATCACAGAGACTATTTGATAATTATGAAGTGGAAATGATACCCAACGCACTATCAGATCACTGTTATTTACTCCTTAAAGGTACATTTGGTATACTATCCTCCCGAGCCCCAAGATGGCGATTTAACTCGTTGCTGCTTAATAACAAGGAATTCATTACACAACTCAAAGAAGCTCTTATAGTATTCCAACGGGAGAATGCAAACTCGGTGCAAGACCCCAGAATAATATGGATGTCGGTAAAGGGAATGATCAAAGATTTCACGGATAGCTTTTCCTCCAAAATGCGCAAGAATCAATGCACAAAACTGGCTGAGCTGGAAACGCTTTACTCAACGTTATTTAATTCTCTAAAATACAACAACTCAACTCGACTAGAAAATCAAGTTAACGTACTAAAAATAGAGATCAATGCCATATACAGACAACAATCGGAAATACAAATACGCAGCACAAGACAACAGCAGTACTCCCATGGTTCCAAACCCAGCCACCTATTAGCCATGCGATTAAGAATTAATGCAACATTTGCAGATATAACTACCATTAGAGCACAACAAGTACTTGTAACAGATCCTGTAAAAATAAACGATACATTCAAAGTATTCTACTCCGACTTATATAAATCAGAAACGACCTTCGATCAAAACAAAATGGACACATTTCTTAATCAAATTATTCTCCCTAAACTTTCAGAGGATGACGCTAAACAGTTAGAAACACCGATCACACTAGAGGAACTCAAGAAGGCCATAACCGCAATGAAAAGTGGTAAGGCTCCTGGAAGAGACGGTTTCCCATCAGAAATGTACCTTTTTTGTTGGGACATAATTGGCCCCTTATTACTAAATATGATCTTATACTCAGTCAAGGAGGGGAACTTCCATAAGAATGACAATATTGCACTCATAACAGTCCTCCTTAAAAAAGACAAAGACCCCAATGAGTGCGGTAGTTATAGACCTTTAAGCCTCCTCGGAACAGATATCAAACTGTACTCTAAGGTATTAGCCATCAGATTACAAAAGCATATGACGTCTTTAGTTCACCCGGACCAAACTGGCTTCATAGGAGGCCGCCTGATCACTGAAAACATAAGACGAATACTGCACGTACTTGATGCCGACAAGGAGGACACCATACCTAAGGCGATGCTGTCCCTGGATGCTATGAAAGCCTTTGACAGGCTGGAATGGTCGTATCTATGTGCAGTGCTAGAAAGTATGGGGTTAGGAAAAGGATTCATCGATGTGATTAAAGTATTATACAAAGACCCATCGGCCATGATTACAACAGGCACAATCATCTCCAAAATCTTTCCGGTATCACGCTCTGCCAGACAGGGTTGTCCACATAGACTGAAGGACATAGCATACACTAAACTACCAATCAAGCACTGTGAACGAAAATTTTGCCCCATAATTACTCATGCGATCCGGATATGGCGTGAATCACAAAAAAATAATCCTAACCCACAAAAATGGCACAATCATACTCCCTTATTCAATAACAATGCACTCTTAATTGGAAAACGACCTATAAGATTCCCTATATGGGAAGAGCAAGGCATACACTCATTAGGGGATGTTTTTAACAAACAGGGTTTTTGTAGTGATAAAGAAATACGCAAAAAATTTAATCTCACCAAGTCCACATGGCTTTTTTACAAACAGTTAGAGCTATGTTTGAAGTCTCACGGTGTTCCATTAGACAGACCAATTGAACACCACAGATACCACAAATTCTTCTACGAAAGAGAGACATCGAGAGGTTTTGTTTCAGAATTTTATCATCAATTACTAACGTCCTCGTATGAAACCCTCCAACTAGACTCTGTCTGGAGGAGGGATATACCAGACCTGGAAAATGACTTTGATTGGCAAGGAGCCTGGGCAAATGTCCGACTTACATCAAGGAACCCGGATCATCAACAAATCAATCTTAACTATATTCACAGGACATACTTGACTCCTATAAGACTGTGCCGAATGGGGCTTAAACAAGATTCCAAATGCACCCAATGTACAAATGGGGACGAAGGGACATTTATGCACATGTATTGGGACTGCTCACCAGTTAAGGCATTCTGGAAAGATGTGACCCAACAAATATCAAAACTCGTATCTTGGAATATACCTGTACACCCCTCGGTATTACTATTGAATGATGTTTTTGAGTTTGCAGTGAATCCACAGCTAAAGAGATTGGTTTTATCGGGTATCACAGTAGCCAAAAAGCTGATCGCATCACGCTGGTTTCAACCGGAAAAAATGTGCCGTAAAGTTTGGTTTCTTACATATCTCGATGTAATTTACCATGAAATATCTACAGCAAGAATTCTGGGTCTCAATGAATCCAAAATGTCAATGTGGTTAGAAGTGGTGGAGAGAATAAAAGCTACCTTATAATGGTAGTGTCTGGTTAGGTGCGAGGGATAGTGGAGGTACTTCTCAAGGTGGGGTCCGGGAGGGGGGGGTTCGAGCTGGAGCATATGTGTGTAGGTTTTTTAGATAACAGGTATTAGGGGTATATCTTATATAAGACAACTAACTAAAATGTGATCTCATTGGATGTGCCCTGACAATTAATGCTTGTATATCTTATCGTGTGTTGTCATGTTTGTTTATATGTTTGTTTAAAAAATAATAAAAAAATAAAATACAAGAATGATCAACACAGAAAAAGCTGGTATTTAACAGAAAAACCTGTCTCTCAAGTGCCCACTCAACTACACAAAAGCCACATGCACAATGGCCACACCTCCAGTCTCAGCTGGGTGAAACTACTTTATTTATTTCATTTAATTTCATTTTTATTTATTCGTACATGGATTTATTACAGTCCTACAGTACATAATAAGCTCCACTAAATTCCATGGCCGAAATAGTGGGGCAGATAAGCTCATGAAGGTATTGTGCATTTTATGAAAGAAGCATGACACTTTCTACAGTGTTTCTATATACCATGAAGTTTGTTTTCAGATGTGGAAACACTTCTGAATTTACCTCTGGAAATTGTCAGAGGCTGTACACATTTTGGGCTCTCAAAAACATGTTATTTTAAACTTTTTTTCCAGGCACAAAGGTATTATATCAAAAAGAAGAGTTGTGGAAGAGTTATTTAAATTCACCGCCTTCCAAAACTTAGCAGGATCTGAGTAGGAGCTGGTTACTAGTTCTAAGTGATACTCAACTTTAGCCATTCTCACAGATGCTGTACATTTATTTCTGAGCCGTCTAAATGCTGCCCAGTGTGACTGATGATAAGGAAAGTTGTATATGTTATCAGTCATTTCTAAATACAATAGCAAATTATCAATATGCACTTCATTTCTGTATCATATGTATTCATAAAGAACATAATACTGTATGTGCTCTCTCTGATTCGGATGGCACAGGATAACAGGTACAAAGGTTAGCTCTACAAACAGCCACTGTTTAGCCTCACTCCTAACCTACCCCCACCTTTTGTGTCATCATGACCCAGAGCCACTCTGTACCCCATGTCTACCCCTCCCCAATATCACGCCACTGTTGTGTTGAACCAAGAGTACACTATACTGTGTATGAATCTAATTGGCTAAGAACTGTCATGCCATAATGTACACTCCTCTTTTTGTTCTATATAAACTGACTGGAAACGTCCATTAAGTGTGTGTCGGCTCCCATGTACTCCTTGTGGTCATGGGAAATCGGTTCACTATTCTGCAGAATAAAAGACTCTGAACTGAGAAACCTTGAGACAAGTTTCCTTTTGTGTGCACACCCCGGATAAGACGTCTTAAGATTTCCATAACACTGATCACCAGAGCGTCTGGCAAGTGACCAGGCTCTATCTCTCTCCTTAATGCGAGACAGCACCCCCAAAATTGCCTTTTAGCTTTTTTTTCGACGATATTGAGATTTTGTTATATTTTGCTTCCTAAACATGTCTTCTATGAAACGAGTGGCAATAAAATGTCAATAACACACATTTAGTTGTTTATTTGACTTCATTTTGCCTGATTGCATCCATAAATGTGCACATATTTAACGGAGAAGTGCTTCATTTGCATATATAAACATAAAATTCAGGAAACTTGCAATATATTTTTTCTTAGTTTATATGTACATAACAAACTGGCAAAGTTTCATAGTGATATCTATTCAAATATTTGTTTGCCTATTAGAGTGTACTACTGTACACTTACTACACTGTTACTACACTGTTGGTAGCCTGTGTGTAGTTCTGTTCAGTTCAATAACATCATTATTATTATTATTATTATTATTATTATTATTATTATTATTATTATTATTATTATTATTATTATTATTATTATTATTATTATTATTATTATTATTATTATTATTATTATTATTATTATTATTATTATTATTATTATTATTATTATTATTCAGTTATCAGGCATGTGTTTAGGTTGTCTATTACTAATGGTTTGATTGGGTGTTGTGTTTGTAAATAGCTATTTCAAAAAAAAAAAATTGCATTTTACAATACAAAACTTTGAGGTCGTTTTCTGAAAAACTAGTTTTTATGCATTTTACTTACACACAAAGAGTTGGAACATTTCCCTAGTACCTACACACACCAAACTTTCCACATTTCTTCCCATCCATATTAATATGCTTCTTTCTATAGAACGTTTTGTTGATATATATCATTCATAGCCAGGTTTATAGTACATTTTATACCAAAACTAGGGGGGAAATCGTATTTTTTTATGACAGTAGACAGTATTTCCTGATATATGGGCTGGTAAGAGGACATAGCCACAAAGTCTTTCTATACAAAGTTTAGTTTTGAATGTATCAACAAAATTAAACCAAGTTTTTGAATCTGGCATTATCCATTTTGGTGATGCGAGTCTTGGCGATACATGCAAATATGTGCATATTTAATAGGGGAAGTGCCTCATTTGCATATATAAACATAACATTCAGAAAACTTGTAATATATTTTTTCTTAGTTTATATGTACATAACAAACTGGGAAAGTTTCATAGTGATATCTATTCAAGTATTTTTTTTCCTATTAGGGGGTGCTGTCCCCCCTTAAGCAAGGCAGATAATTCAGGTGTAAACCAAGGGATTAATCTATTTTTTATTCTAAGCCTTTTATAAGGTGCATGTTTATTAGCAATTGAGAGAAAGGTTTTTGAAAAAAAGTTTAGTGCTACTTCGACATCGTTCCACATTGTTGTTGCATAATTGCTAAACGTGTTTAGTCCCTTGTTTGAGCCGAAACTGGGTTTAACATGATTTGTGGAGCTCCCTCTGGTGTTGTGGTCGTGGTATTCACTGACTTTTGGGAAGTATTTTGACATGTACATGGGTACCTTAGTGGTGTAGTGTATCTTGTAGACCAGGCCCATTTCAAGTTGCTTTACTCTGTCGTCTACTCTAAGCCGCATCCTAGGTTGTCAAAGTGGGCAGGGGTGAGGTGGGTTCTAGGAGTAAGGTCAAGCAGTAGTCTGACCAGTTTGTTTTGTGATGTTTGTAATTTAGTTTTTAGCGCCTTTGAGGTGCTTTGGTACCATGAGGTGCAAGCATAGTCGTAGTACCCTTGAATGAGTGCTCCTGCCAGAGTCTTCAGGGTATTCTTGTTTACCAGAGAGGAGATCCGGTACAAGAATCTTGTTTGTTGGTTGACTTTTTTTATTACAATGGATGCCATTTTGTCACAGGAAAGATTTGTCTCTAGGATGGAACCCAGGTATGTAATTTCATCTTTCCTTGTCACAATATTGTCACCCACTGTAACTGAGAAGCCGTCGGTCTTGCTGAGTTTGTTATTTGAACCGAAGAGAATGGACTCTGTTTTACCCAGGTGTAATGATAGTTTGTTATCAGCGAGCCAGGTGCAGATTCTGCTGAGTTCCGAGCTGAGGGTTTGTTCAACCTGTAACTTGTTCTTGTCGAAACTGGCCCCTGTAAATGTCCAAACCCAACCCCCTCCAATGTACAGTCCCCCCCCCCACCCTGCAAAAACCAACCAAGAAAATGGAATAAACTTCCTTCTCCAAAGCCAATGTGCTCTCATTCAAGATGGAAACTCCTCATTCTACTTGCGTGATGTGCCACGAACAATGAAGAATATATCAGAGCGCACCTTCAAAAGTCGGCTACCGGCTACAGCTGAAACACTATTCAGCAAAGACACTTACCTTGACCATCTTCATTTACCAAAATCAGCTGAGAGTAATTACAGAGGTTGTGGTGAACGTTTTATGGTGAATGTGCTTAATGTTCATCGACCAACGGTTTGGTTTATTACATATGAAAGTCCATTTTAAGTATGTAGTATGGTAACTACATCTCTGACATTTGTAACAAACCAAACCGTTTGGAAATCGGTTGAAAATTGAGCAAGCTATGGTTATTTCAATAGTACATGCACCATAGACATTCATGTTATGAGTGGGCGTGCTGCCTGTTCCAAGACGTCGGTCTCCATTGGCACGGGTGAGTCATCTAGCCTTTATATATGTCTATGGTCGGGGGACTGTAAACTGTATATGGCCGCCCCCGGTGATGATGTCACTCAGTCCTCCTAATCTACCCCACAATGCAAAGTTTCAAGTTTCAAGTTTCAAGTTTCTTTAATAGTTGTCATACAAAATGCTTCTTACTGTTTCGCTCAAGAGACTGTGTTAGACAAGATAAGTATGAAATAAAAAAGTATAGCATGTAAAATAGAAGTAAAAATAGAGGTCACAGTGTTCAGTATAGACATATGTACAATGTTCGATGCAGAATAGAAGTAACTGAGTTACCATACAATATACAATATACTATGCAATGTACTAATATACACAATACTATATAGTGCAGAGCAGAAATGGGATGAGGTACAATTTAGGTACAATTTACAGTAAGGTGTACGAGTTGTAGTGCAAATCCTTTACCAATAAATATAAAGTGTAGAGTGTGTTTAGGTGTTCTAAAGTGTGTAAAGTGGGTGCTGCAGTGAGTTTTTTTTATAATTTTTTTATCCACTTCTCCCATTTTTCTATATTTTCTCCCATCCCAATTTTTGTATCATCCAATTCAACCCTCCCCTGTCACGAACGCTGTTTCTTGCCTCCCACAAGCCGGCTGCAATGTGGACTAAGTCATACATAGCACAAGTCCCCTCCGGTACTTGAGGTAACAGCAGTCGCATCTTTTCACCTGCGCAGCTCGATCTCTCAGTGGCGAGGAGTAACGCGTGGGAGGCTCACGCTGCCCCCGACACTTCCTGATTCTACTGCGCAGGCGCACCAACCGACCTGTAGGAGTCGCTGTGCACAACGCCCGATCCCCACCCATCAGTTTCTCACCCCCTAATACGGCCAATGTGTATTAGTATGAACGACCAGCTAAACTGAAAGCAATGTGGAGCGCTGGGCTCGAACAGGCGAGCCCAGCGTCTCCGCATTCGTGGCGAGCGCCTTGCCCACTACGCCACGTAGCCGCCCTTGCAGTGAGTTGTTTGTTTAAAGTGAGTGTGTGCGTGTGGATGTGTGTGCTGTGTGCATTTGATGGTTGTTGCATAGTGTTTATTGTTCGTTGAGCAGCCTGATGGCCTGGGGATAGAAGCTTCTTCTGAGTCTTTCTGTGCTCGCCTTAAGACTCCGGTATCGCTTGCCTGACCGCAGCAGTTCAAAGAGGCAGTTGTTCGGGTGGCTGGAGTCCTTGATGATTCTCTTAGCCTTCCCCCTGCACCGCTTGTTGTAAATGTTCTGGAGGGTGGGAAGCGCCCCTCCAATTGTGCGTTCGGCTGAACGTGTCACTCTTTGTAGTCTGCTACGGTCTTGTGCAGTGCTATTCCCAAACCAGGAGGTGATGTTGCCAGTCAGGATGCTCTCGATTGTACATGAGTAGAAGTTCCTAAGGATCTTCTGACTGACTTGGAGCGTCCGGGAAGAAATAAGGGTAATGCTTGAATGTTCCATTTTCTCGATTTGAGGTACAGTGGAGAACTTTTGGTCATGGCAGGTGTAATCATTTAGATAGAAAGGTCATCTTGGACTTAAATTGAAGCGTATACATGTGGGACGTTTTTCATATCCATGTGAGGCAGTGACATGTTTAATAAAATACTTGAAAATGATCACTTTTGATGACAATTTGTAAGGCGATCAGAATTTGTTTTGTCTTTTGAGGTATGCTGAGAGTGATATTTGACAATAGAAAGGCAGTACGCCCCAGATTATTATTCTGATACTTTCCCCTATGTATCAGGATACTTCATGCAAAGTTTCAGACGTATCTGACCATTTATGCAGTTGCAGTACCCTAATATTTGCAATTACATCATTTCATCAGAAGCTTTTCCCAAAAAGAGTTGGCTCCCGGCCTATTATACTTTTAGCCAGAGGAGTGTCATGGTTTCTCCATAGAGCTCCATTATACTTTTAGTCAGGGGAGTGTCTTGGTTTCTCCACAGAGCTCCATTATACTTTTAGTCAGGGGAATGTCATGGTTTCTCCATGGAGCTCCATTATACTGTTTGTTGGAGCCAGATTCAGTTGTTATTATTTATGCATAATATGTGAGAGAACATTACCTCCCTCCGCGGGCGGGATGGTGAAGTGGCTGTGCGCGGGGTCGGTTGTCTGGCTCAGGGGGGGAGGAGGAGTGACGTGTGGAGGCTCAGGCCAGGCGGCGTGTATCGCTTCCGCAACGGAATTCGGTTTCCTGGTTCCTCTGATTGGCTGCGACCCCCACGTGACCCGCCCCCCTATCCACCGCTCTGCCGCTGCCGCGCGCGGCAGAGAGCGGCCGCGGACTCGCTCGCTTCCTCAATTTATACGCATGGAAGTATTGACTGAATGAATGAAAACTTTATTTAACAGATTGCAGAATGGGTACAATACAGTACGGCTCAATACACACAATTGTTAAGGGGATGCAGACCTGAGAAAGACGTTTGTCTTGTTTACATCAGGGTCCCCCATTTTCAATTCATATAGAACGACTACGCCGTAACAAATCATTAAAAAAATATACCGTTAACTGGAATATGTTTTGCCTTTACACATATGTTAGATTATGTAATTGGTTTGTCATGACAAACAAATAAAAAAATCGCGATTTACCCGCTGGCTACGCCAACACACAGTGACTGCATGTAGTCACTGTGTGTTGATGTTGTAGCCACCTCCTCCGCGGCAGGAATACTAAGCTCCCCCTTAAGCTCCAGGAGAGAGGGGAGAGGCTGAAAACCCGCAGTTCTTGCCCGCCTGATGGGAGCCGAATCCCCGCATCCGATTTGTCTGATGAATACCCCCAAACATGGAGGTCCCGAATGCATGGAAGTATTGATTACGCCGTAACAAATCATTAAAAAAAGATACCGTTAACTGGAATATGTTGTGCCTTTACACATATGTTGGATTATGTAATTGGTTTGTCATGACAAACAAATAAAATATCGCGTCGTTCTATAAGAATTGAAAATGGGGGACCCTGATGTAAACAAGACAAACGTCTTTCTCAGGTCTGCATCCCCTTAACAATTGTGTGTATTGAGCCGTACTGTATTGTACCCATTCTGCAATCTGTTAAATAAAGTTTTCATTCATTCGTTCATTCATTCAGTCAATACTTCCATGCGTATAAATTGAGGAAGCGAGCGAGTCCGCGGCAGAGCGGTGGATAGGGGGGCGGGTCACGTGGGGGTCGCGGCCAATCAGAGGAACCCGGAAACCGAATTCCGTTTGTAAGCAAGTAGAGCGCGTTCCTCCAGAACCTCCTCGGCTGACGACGGCTCCCGGCAACTATAGCTGCAGTTTCTGTGGTCGCGCTACCGGAGAGAGGAACCGCTGTGAACAGCGACCGAGTACAACGCACTTGTTGATAGGGGGTTGAGCTTAGAGAAGAAAGAAAGATTTATATTTTTATTTCATCTCAAGATTAAAGATTAAAGATGAAAGAAAACGGAATTGTCCGTTATTCGATTTGATTAGATAAAAATGTAAGGTGGGCTTCCCACTCTCCAGGGCATTTACACGAGGCGTTGCAGGGCCAAGGCTAAAGGCCTCTACATGCTACAGCAACTTCAAAGCAACTGCACCACAACATCGACAAAGCAACGGTGTTGTAGACACTCTGCATTTATGCTTCTGCAACATCGACGCGCAAAGTTAGTTTAACTAAAGTTAGTTTAGGTTCGTGTTAACGTTAGATAATGTACAAAATAAACGTATTTCCGGTGCTTTTAGACGTCGCTCTTTTATTTTGAAATCCCCCGACCGGAAGTATTTGTGATGTATTCTGCTTGTGTAACTTTAGGTTAGTTTTAACGTTAGCTGGCAGCTACAGGCACTCGAGGTCGAGGAAGAGCTGCTGAATTTAATCGGCAGGAGGAGAGAGAGCTCGTCAAAGCTGGATATATCCCTGTGGCTGTGGTTGTAGGCACGAAAATGCAGCTCGAACTACCTGTTATATTAAATTAATTGATTGCTGTTTAACAACTTGTCCAGGACTTGTCCAGTCCTTTCGAACTGCCCCACCGTCCGTTCATTGTAAACAATGATGCATGTAATTATATTAACGTTACTGTGTGTTGTTGTAGCTATGTTAATAAATTCTGAATGGCATTAACGTTAGTTGGGTATGATAGAGCATTGAATAGCATCAAGTTCAACGCTAGCTGGCTGGCTATAACAATGGCGGATGGTATTCCTCGCTGCGGGACCAATATTATTATATGACAGCCCCGCCCCCATTCACTACCAACCAATCACTGCTACGCAATATCAACGCAACGGTTGTTTAGATTAGATTTGGGTGAAAGGTACGCAACGTCCTCGCAACACAGTTGTTCTGAAGGGCCAGATTAACACTGAGAATCTGCGTTTATTATTTTGTATAACTTGTATATTGTTTATATATATAAGCTATATACCTTTAAGCTTCCGTTTGCATCATAGTATTATTCGCTCGCCTCATTGGGCACCGCCCTTGACATTGGAGGCGCCAGCAGACGCGCCCCTCAGACAAGTTCAAAGACGTGTCCGGGCAAGTTCAGACATGCCCTTAGCAGGCGCATTGATTCCGGACAGGTAATTCGGCTGCGCTCTAGAAATCAGTCTGAGTATATATATTGTAGATGGCGCAAGCAGCCGTAGTGAGAACATAGAACGAGCAGAGAAACGAGAACACAGTAACGATTGTGCAGAACGAGTGAGCATGTGAGCAGTGGAAGTAATGAGTCGGCAGTAGCAGAACAGGAGAAGCAGCCGAGCGAGATTGTAATACGTTCGGTACCGTTGTACACAGACCTACCCGCGGTGTATCGTTACGGATAGCTAGTAGCTACTTAGATACGACCATAATATTGTAGAGCCATTATTGGCGCAGTATAGTGACTTGTGTAAGCGAAGTAACGTGGAGAAGCGTATAGTTAAGACCATCTACATTTGGATCTAACTACTCCCTGAAGACCGTCATCGGGCTAGCTTCCAGTACAAACGAAGCTAGCTAGCTACCATCTCTGCCATCGGGCTTTGGATTAAGAGCTATTAACCCTGCCATCGGGCACTTGGATTACAAGGACTGGATCCGTACGAGACCCCCTTTTCTTCAGTGACCACAGGATTATCTGACTATTCTTCAATTCCCCCGGAGCTTACAACTCCATAGGGGAAATCATCGTCTCCAGCTATCCCCCTTGCTTTGCCCTGTATCGCCTTCTCTCACTCCCTGCAGAGCTCCGGTCGAGTATTCTTAACCTAGGAAATATTAATTCCCCCTGACCTTGATACTCTGACATTCTACTATTAAAAGAGCAACGTAATAATTCAGTTGTATAGTGATATGACTATTAAAATACTGTAAACTTGATATCCTTGTCCCCGTGCCGTCAATTGAGTGTCTGCCATATTTATCTAACTGTACTGTCTGGCAAGTAATAATATTTAGTAGTGGTTTAATCTAAACAATCTGTTATGGTTTGACACCGACCCCAAACGCAACGACACAAGAGAGTAGGATTCAGAGTTGCCAAAAACAGGGGCTTGTTTATTGAGACTAATCAAACAGCATAGAATAGGAAGAGTCTAAACAAGACTGGAAAACAAGCAAGGAGGAAATGTTCTGCTGCTCTGCAGCTTCTCCCGAGGTGGTAGTAGGGGGTAGCAGATGCTGACGTCAGAGCCGCTCTGCAGACTTCTCTCGGCAGAATCTCCGAGGTGATGCGGGACCGAGAGAGAGAGAGAGGGAGCGAGTCAACACAGGGTGCAGGTAGAACGAGCAGGAGAACAGGAGAGGTGACTTGTACCCAAAAACAAAAGTTATCCAAGTGAACTAATCTTTGTGTAAACACACACAGTGAGCAATGTTCCAAAACACAATCCCAAGTGAAAAATATCTTCGGTGCAAAAATAGACACTGAGAGCGAAGTCCAAAATACAATCCAATGTGATAATATCTTCGGTGTGAAAAAACACACAGTGGGAGATGTTAGGTCAAAATATTATCCCAGTGAAACAATCAAAAAGGCAACCGCTGGGTGAGTGACTGTCTGATAAAAAGGTGGTAATCTTCAGTGTTATAAAAACACACGAAAACGGAATTTGATCAAAGACAGTCATTAAAAACTCACCCAGGCGTTGTGCGTAAAGAGCGCTGGAACAGCAGCGGAGCGAGCGCGTCGCCACGGGAAAAAGGTGTCCAAGAGGAAGGCTTCTTGGATATCCTGGAGGTAAAGCACAGGGAACAACAGCAGCAGCAGGAACGGCGAATGCAAACAGAAAATATCAAAACGATCCAACAAAACTTGAGTGGGGAAACGGGGTATAAATAATACGGGATTGATTGATTGACAAGCAGTGACAGCTGGGGGATGTGATTGAAAAGCGTGTGGACGGGAGAGAACCAATCAACGACGTCTCTGGGAAGAAGCGTGTGAATGGGGGAATGAAATGATAAACAGAAACAAATGGAAAACAGAGCGAGGTGGTTTAAAGCAGTGGTTCCCAAAGTCGGGGTCGCGACCCAAAGGTGGGCCGCGAGCAGCCACGGGTGGGCCGCGAGATGATTTAAAAAAAAAAAAAAAAATTAAATAATATTTTTTTTATTTTTTATTTTTTTATTTTTAATTTTTTTATTTAAATTTTTTTTGTCAGGCCACTGAACTTAGAAGCAGGCCAGGACAGTGTTTCTAGTTGTATTCTAAAATTCTATTCTATTGTATTCTAAAATGTGACTATATGGTTTTATATTAACTTAATAAATAAACAAAAACGAAAAATCTACTTATTTCAACGAACATTTCAAACTAAATAACAGATTATGCACATAAAACGCTATTTTAATGAGGCTATTATTATTATCATTATTATTTTGCAACAAGTTAGCCCTCTCATAAATAGCACATATAAATGAATAACTAACTTTAACTAACTTAATAGGATTGAAGTGATATTTGGCTTAAAAAATCGGTCGCCTGGCAAAAAAAAAAAAAAAAAAAAACAGACGATGTGCATTGGGCCGCGGCTCTCTGACGCCTTATTTTCTGGGCCCCGGCCTGAAAAGTTTGGGAACCCCTGGTTTAAAGGAACAGAGCGAGTAAGTGAGCAAGGACAGAAACCTCACACAATCTTTAATACAGTCCGGGTTGTGTAGCCCCTCAGCTACAACAGTCTACAAGACCCTCTAAAACAAGCGTGTTGAAATCGCGCTGATGTTGTGTTGAAGTTGCTTTGAAGTTGCTGTAGCATGTAGAGGCCTTAAGAGAATAGTCAAAGACTCTAGCCGCCCAAACAACTGCCTCTCTGCACTGCTGCGGCCGGCACAGAGAGACTCAAAAGCAGCTTCTATCCCCAGGCCATCAGAATGCTCAATGACTCTATGCAACACTAACCCATCCATTCTACATTCATTACACACACATACACATCCACATGCACACACTCAGTTTAAACAAACACTCACCCTTAACACTCACTTTAAACACTTTTAACACATATTTTGTGTCGAGACGCCTACCTGTCCTCACCTCTCTTATGTTGACGGTATGGAGCAGAAGGATATAGCCAGACAAGACCAACGCGAAGAAGAAGGCATATTTTAAATTCATCTTTCTATGATGAGGCTCTGCCCAACACTCCTCCATCATGGCGGCCTGTTGCAGTGGAAGAGAAGAAAAGGGAAAAGACTGAGTGACGCTAGAAGAGAGGTTAGAAGACACGGCCTCAGTGTAGAATAAGTGACGCTGAGGTTAGAAGACACAGCCTCAGTGTAGAATAAGTGACGCTGAGGTTAGAAGACACGGCCTCAGTGTAGAATAAGTGACGCTGAGGTTAGAAGACACGGCCTCAGTGTAGAATAAGTGACGCTGAGGTTAGAAGACACGGCCTCAGTGTAGAATAAGTGACGCTGAGGTTAGAAGACACTGCCTCAGTGTAGAATAAGTGACGCTGAGGTTAGAAGACACGGCCTCAGTGTAGAATAAGTGACGCTGAGGTTAGAAGACACGGCCTCAGTGTAGAATAAGTGACGCTGAGGTTAGAAGACATGTCCCCCTCAATATTTGACCATAGGTGTAGAGTTAGGGGGGACTGCAAGGGACATGTCCCCCTCAATATTGAAAAGAGGTAAATGTTTCTCCCTATAGCTTTGAAAGACAACCCGCTCCCCAAAAGAGGTAAAAAGGACCTGGTGAGAGGACACAAGTTCCCCTTGAAGGGTAACAGGAGGGACAAAGGGGACAAAAAAAAATGAAACAGAAAAGAGACAGACGATACATACTTCACAGAGGTAAGGGAAATAATTAAAACACAACATCAAACAAACAACCAAATAAAATGACAAGTTACGAAGCAGAACAGACAAATTACAGTTAAGAGCATACACTGTAAGAAAAAAATCGGTAAAAAAACGGTAGAAGTCCGGCAGCTTGGTGCCAGAGATATTCTGTAGAATTTACATTGAAATACCCTAATTAAAATAAAGTGGAAAAGCAATACATTTACAGATAATTCTGTTTATTATTTGAGAACCCGAGAACAGAGAATCACTGTTAATTGACAGGTTAGGTTCAGCAGTGAAACACTGTTATTTTACAGGTTTTTTCCTACATTATTATGATCAAACACCTTCAATAAAGTGACAGAACTTAAAGTTCAGCAGTGAAACACTGTTATTTCACAAGTTTTCCCTACATTTACGATGAAACTCCTTCAATTAAGTGACATAACTCAAAGTTCAGCAGTGAAACACTGTTATTTCACAGGTCTTTCCTAAATTATTACGATCAAACTCCTTCAATAAAGTGACAGAACTTAAAGTTCAGCAGTGAAACACTGTTATTTCACAGGTTTTTCCTAAATTATTATGATCAAACTCCTTCAATAAAGTGACAGAACTTAAAGTTCAGCAGTGAAACACTGTTATTTTACATGTTTTCCCAGAATTATTACAATCAAACTCCTTCAATTAAGTGACAGAACTCAAAGTTCAGCAGTGAAACACTGTTATTTTACATGTTTTCCCAGAATTATTACAATCAAACTCCTTCAATTAAGTGACAGAACTCAAAGTTCAGCAGTGAAACACTGTTATTCTACATGTTTTCCCATAATTATTACAATCAAACTCCTTCAATTAAGTGACAGAACTCAAAGTTCAGCAGTGAAACACTGTTATTTTACATGTTTTCCCATAATTATTACAATCAAACTCCTTCAATTAAGTGACAGAACTCAAAGTTCAGCAGTGAAACACTGTTATTTCACAGGTTTTTCCTCAATTATTACGATCAAACTCCTTCAATAAAGTGACAGAACTTAAAGTTCAGCAGTGAAACACTGTTATTTTACAGGTTTTCCCATAATTATTACAATCAAACTCCTTCAATTAAGTGACAGAACTCAAAGTTCAGCAGTGAAAGACTGTTATTTCACAGGTTTTTCCTAAATTATTACAATCAAACTCCTTCAATTAAGTGACAGAACTTAAAGTTCAGCAGTGAAACACTGTTATTTTACAGGTTTTCCCATAATTATTACAATCAAACTCCTTCAATAAAGTGACAGAACTCAAAGTTCAGCAGTGAAAGACTGTTATTTCACAGGTTTTTCCTAAATTATTACGATCAAACTCCTTCAATAAAGTGACAGAACTTAAAGTTCAGCAGTGAAACACTGTTATTTCACAGGTTTTTCCTCAATTATTACAATCAAACTCCTTCAATTAAGTGACAGAACTTAAAGTTCAGCAGTGAAACACTGTTATTTTACAGGTTTTCCCATAATTATTACAATCAAACTCCTTCAATAAAGTGACAGAACTCAAAGTTCAGCAGTGAAAGACTGTTATTTCACAGATTTTTCCTAAATTATTATGATCAAACTCCTTCAATAAAGTGACAGAACTTAAAGTTCAGCAGTGAAACACTGTTATTTCACAGGTTTTTCCTCAATTATTACAATCAAACTCCTTCAATAAAGTGACAGAACTTAAAGTTCAGCAGTGAAACACTGTTATTTTACAGGTTTTCCCATAATTATTACAATCAAACTCCTTCAATTAAGTGACAGAACTTAAAGTTCAGCAGTGAAACACTGTTATTTCACAGGTTTTTCCTCAATTATTACAATCAAACTCCTTCAATAAAGTGACAGAACTTAAAGTTCAGCAGTGAAACACTGTTATTTTACAGGTTTTCCCATAATTATTACAATCAAACTCCTTCAATTAAGTGACAGAACTCAAAGTTCAGCAGAGAAACACTTTTATTGTACAGATTGTTAGAAACAAAAAGCTTCAAGTGTTAACAAACGATCAGGATTGTAAAACTGCTTTATTTTGGAAGCAAGTGTGCTGTATAAAACAGATTCAAATGATTTAAAACTTTAGCTTGCAGTGTTTGTTCAAATATAATGTTTAAATACAGTATGTAAAGTTAAAAACCTATAGAAGTACAATCTAAACACTATTTATGGATCAATATGCATGGCAGCTGCCACCATTGGTGTGTGAATGTGTGTGAATAGGTGAATGAGAGGCCATACGCGCTTTGGATAAAAGCGCTATTGCTATATAAGTGCAGTCCATTGAACATAACATAATGGCCAAGTAGTAAATTAAACTTTATGTCCACAATTCTGAACTATCCCTTCAATGTCATCAGATGATTTCAACTTTTAAAAGCGGAGAAAGCAACATATTGTGCTGTTGAACCGAGGGGGTTGTGGTCAGGTCTACAGTTTTTTAGCTTTACCATTTCAGTTTTATATTGTTTTCCACAATATTCTCCCGACCCCTGGGGGCTCCATAATATATGTGAACATTATACTGTTTAATTCAGAATCCCAACTATACAGTGTATTACTAAGTAAAAATCAAAACATACCACACCACAAAAGGTCAATGAATCAGTGGCACAAGTGAAGAGCAGATAAGGAACAATCCTCCAGATTGGCAGTAATCAGCTGGATCCTTGGTGCATGGTGCATCTGGGAAAATGAAAAAAAAGGACACTATGATTCACTGGAAAGTCCGGGACTGTACATTAGGAGGGGGTGGGTGGTAGGAAAAAAGATATATACGGTGGGGAGGAGACTGTCTACAGATACACCTGTGTGATGTTGCTACGGAGTTAAGCTAATAAACGTATACTATACTCACAACCACAGCAGGGGACACAACTATTTTGTTACCCTGCCATGTGGTGGACAGACCTCGCAAATGTCACTCGCCCAATAGCCTCCAGCTGCAACCACTCGAGTCCCTGAGTGATGACTGCTTGGCGCCGCCTCGGTAGAAAAAATTCCCTTTTCATGATATTTGGCGCCTCTGATTGGCTCAATTTTGTTTCAATCTGTATGCATCTACAAATCATATTATACCAGGTAGTCAATTCCGTTAGACTGCGAATCAAATTGACGGATCTCCCCAATCAAATTGACGGAAATCCGTCTTGAGACGGAACACTTTAATGCCTGCATTCAACATCGATTATCTATTGTTCAGGATGTAGGAACGTTATACTTTTTCATTCATACAAAAATACAAAAATACCTTCTAGAATATAAGTATGTTTTATCATTTTCTGTAGTAATTCCTAGAATGTGAGTTATAGACCTAAATGCATCGATTGCCGTTTATTCCCTAGACACGCTATATTAAAAAATTCAACTGTATATGATCGTATACGTTATGCGTCATCATGCACGGAGGAAAGGGGGGGGGGGGGCGGCGTTTATAATTACGTGATCGTCAGTAAATGCTTTATGTAGTATGGGTGATATATTGATCAGATGGTTTGCAGTGAAATGAATAAATTGGGCTGAAAATAACCAGGGTTTAGCCCAGTCAGATTTAAGGCTTTAAGACTTTTTAATGCCAATCAGAATTAAATTTAATACCAATTTCACGATAACAAAATGGCAAAAATCATGGGTACTCTCAGTACTCATTCAAGGGTACTACGACTATGCCTGCACCTCATGGTACCAAAGCACCTCAAAGGCACTAAAAACAAGATTACAAACATCACAAAACAAACTGGTCAGACTACTGCTTAACCTCACTCCTAAAACCCACTTTACCCCTGCCCACATTCAAAACCGCTCTTAAAGAGCACCTACGGGAGACTGCAATTCGAAACTGGCCACCGTAAATGTCCACCCCCCCCCCCCCCTCCTCCTAATGTACAGTCTCATCCCCATCATATATATATAATATTTTCTGTTAGGATCTCTGGGTAACAGTACTGTATATTATTTGCATATCGTATATGTCACAAATGTAACAGTACTACAGTATATACCTGTATGTCATGTATGTCCCTATGCCATAAATGTCATGATGTCATGTATGTTTTTACTGTATTTATTTCTGTATATGTTCGGACAGAGATACGGGATGGTTTGAAAGCTCGGCGTTGCTAATAAATATTTTTAATATTTTTTTATAAACTGCTCAAAGCGGCATTATTTCCGCCGTTGGGTGATCACAGCGCCTGCGCACCATCCCGTATCTCTGTCCGAAACCCTCGTGCAACTGTGAGCACATTTGTAATGTCTCTGTGATACTTGTATAACGAACGGTTCGGCCAGAACCAGTCCTTCAGGGTAAATCTAGGTTGGTTTCCCATTGAGGAGCAAGTGACTGTGGATTCACTCGGTGCAGCACAGTCACGAAAGGGGCTAGTATGGACCCTGATGTAAACAAGACAAACGTCTTTCTCTGGTCTGCATCACCTTAACAATTGTGTGTATTGAGCCGTACTGTATTGTACCCATTCTGCAATCTGTTAAATAAAGTTTTCATTCATTCATTCAGCCAGCCGCCGCGCTCACTGGGGCTATTGATAGCGTCAATTAATTGTTGTTGTTGTTGGTACTGCCGCTGCGGATGTGAACGGGGCCGGAGGGGCTTTGGGAGGATGGGAAAGTTATTATTATTATTATTATTATAATAGTAATTGGCTATCATACGTGCCTAGCTAGCGTTAGCTAAAAGAGCCCTCGCAGTGAAGTTATTATTATTATAGCTATCATACTGCAATATAAACTGAGTTTTATAGTGAAAAGAGCAGCTTTATTTTGGTCAAGATTGAAGGCTCTATATTGCAGGAAATTGCACATACAGGTGTTCATTAAATGTAAAAAAAAGAAAATAAAAAAAAAGAATAAAAAAGAATCTTGCACCCCCACTTTCAACTATAACTAGGCGGCCATGGGTGTATATATGAATTTTGAATGCCATGGCGAAAAAATTCAATATTGATCTCAATAACGCTGTACAGCGAGATCCAATAGGGTCCAGCTGCAGACTCGGAGCCTCGGTCCAGATTGGAACTTCCGCCCTGCCACAGGACTATTACTCCTGTGACAGGGCAATGCGCTGATTGGCGGAAAGTACGGAAGTATCTCGAAGTACGTCTGACGTATCTCGAATTACGTCTGACGTTTCTCTACGTTAGCGAACATTAAACGTTGTATTCATAAAATAATATAAATTCAGCAGCATGGGGAGGGCCGGGGGGAGGGGAGGTACAGGTAGTAGAAGACATAGTTATAGTACAGTGGAGAAGTAAAAATAGAATAAAAAGGCAGTGGAAACAATATACAATATTATTAACTCTAATAATAACACGCCTCACGGGCTCATTATAATACGAGAGCCGTGGGTCTGCATTGTATAGAGCGGATCCCCCGGCCGTATTCAAGCGCTGGAGCGCTTTGCCATGGATAAAACTGTATTAATATAGTAGTAATAATAGTAGTTGGCTAGTTGCACGCTTCTGGCCACCTCCCGCAGTGCGCGCATACACACATACTGTCTGTAGCCTATACAGTACGTGCAAAATTAGTTGTCAAGAGCCAATCGCACAGGTTGCCTCATCTCATCTGGCTCTGCAAATAGATCTAGAGTCTGAATATCATATATAGCCTGCTGATGATCTCTCTCAAATCCATTCTGAGAACGGAATGCAGTGCCTGCGACGCGGGTCTTGATTGATTGATGCATTCGATGCATAATTGCGGTGTATAAAATTCGATGTAAAAAACCATCATCCGGGCTACCCAGACAGGATAAGCAATCGAGCCTGGATGCAATCGAATTGACTTCTGGCCCATCACTGCACGGCTTTGTCAGTCATGTGATCACACCAACCCGGGAGAAAGATGGCGGTATATATACATACGTTGGGGAGAGAATATACATACGGTGTAGGGGTGGGACGATACATCGATCCAGATCGATACATCGATGTAATTATCAACAATCGAATCGGATCGATGCGATGTAATAAGATCGATTCATATCGATACTCTTATTTTGAAAATCCTGTGGCGAGTCTCATATCTGCCCAAGAACAACAGCAGTAGCTCCGTGTGTGTAGATGTTACAGCATAGCATTCTCCCTTTCTGTGTGTGTGTGTGTGTGCGCGCGTCTTTGGAAAGACAAGATGAGGTCAGAGGAGTTTGATGTTTAAATGTTATTTAAACATAAACAATATAATACATAATAAATGTAGGCCTATACATGATCATGCAACATCAACAAATTGTTGTAGGAACGGTTTGGGAGAGGGAGGTTGTGAGTTTTGAGTTCCAAAAAATGTAGCTTAAAGTTTAAAGCTCAATATATAAAAACGTGGCACTTTACAGTGAACAGGAGGTCTATTTGTATTAAAAACAATAGATTGATTTTCCTTTAAATGTCTGGAAGAGCTCAAAAATACAAATGTCAAATGATATTTTCATTACCTTTTTTTTGTTGATCTAAATGTTACCGATTGTGTTAAATGGGCATATGATATCATCTCATATCGATCGCAGGCACCTGAATCTAATCGTATCGTATTGTATCGTGAGAGACTTTGTGATATCGGCAAATATCGTATTGTTGTCCAAAGAATCGATATCATATCGTATCATGATGAAACTGGTGATTCCCACCCCTAATACGGTGGGGAGGAGACTGTACATTAGGAGGGGGTGGGTGGGAGAGAAATATACATACGGTGGGGAGAGAATATATACATACGGTGGGGAGGAGACTGTACATTAGGAGGGGGTGGGAGAAAATATATACATACGGTGGGGAGGAGACTGTACATTAGGAGGGGGTGGGTGGGAGAGAAATATACATACGGTGGGGAGAGAATATATACATACGGTGGGGAGGAGACTGTATATTAGGAGGGGGTGGGAGAGAAATATACATATGGTGGGGAGAGAATATACATACGGTGGGGAGGAAACTGTACATTAGGAGGGGGTGGGAGCGAATATATACATACGGTGGGGAGGAGACTGTACATTACGAGGGGGTGGGAGAGAAATATACATATGGTGGGGAGAGAATATATACATATGGTGGGGAGAGAATATATACATACGGTGGGGAGGAGACTGTACATTAGGAGGGGGTGGGTGGGTGGGAGAGAAATATACATATGGTGGGGAGAGAATATATACATACGGTGGGGAGAAGACTGTACATTAGGAGGGGGTGGGAGAGAAATATACATATGGTGGGGAGAGAATATATACATATGGTGGGGAGAGAATATATACATACGGTGGGGAGGAGACTGTACATTAGGAGGGGGTGGGTGGGTGGGAGAGAAATATACATATGGTGGGGAGAGAATATATACATACGGTGGGGAGGAGACTGTCTATTATATGTATATTTCTCTCCCACCCACCCACCCCCTCCTAATGTACAGTCTCCTCCCCACTGTATGTATATATTCTCTCCCCATCATATGTATATATTCTCTCCCCACCGTTCTCTTGGTGTAAAAAGTGTAAGACCAGGGTGAGGCCAGGCTATGGATGGCTTTGAAGGTGAGGAGTAGTGTTTTGAAGTTAATGCGTTCCTTGATCGGGAGCCAGTGGAGGGAGTGGAGGACAGGAGTGATGTGTTCGCGGGACCGGGTGTTAGTGAGGAGGCGGGCAACTGAGTTTTGGACCATCTGCAGTTTATGAAGGGAGCGGGAGGTGATGCCAGTGAGGAGGGAGTTACAGTAGTCCAGGAGGGAAAAGATGAAGGCGTGTATGAGGGATTCAGCAGCAGGGGGTAGAGGCAGTGACGGATTTTGGCAATGTTGCGGAGGTGAAAATATGAAGTTTTGACAATGGAGCGGACATGGGGTCAAATGAGAGGGTGGGGTCGAGGATGACACAGAGGTTGCGGACTAGGGGGGAGGGGTGATGGTGGAGTCATTGATGGTGAGCGTGATGTAATACAATAATTTATACTGTAGCATTACAAACCATTTGACAGCCAGGTCCTGCACCTCCGTTCTTGTCCTCTAGGAGCCATCGCAGCATGGCCAAGACCTTCCTCATCCAGCATACTGTCCTTCTGAAGGTCTGAAGTCATTAGTGGCCATGAACCTAGAGAGAGAGCGAGAATGCGTTAGTAGATAGTCTAAGGCCAGTGATTCTCAATATTATTTTGCATATCTAGGACCTCTAATTTAGTCCATGTCATGCACATCTACATAATATACTGTAGCATTACAAACCATTTGACAGCCAGGTCCAGCACCTCTCCGTTCTTGTCTTCTAGGAGCCATCGCAGCATGGCCAAGACCTTCCTCATCCAGCATACTGTCCTTCTGAAGGTCTGAAGTCATTAGTGGCCATGAACCTAGAGAGAGAGCGAGAATACGTTAGTAGATAGTCTAAGGCCAGTGATTCTCAATATTATTTTGCATATCTAGGACCTCTAATTTAGTCCATGTCATGCACATCTACATAATATACTGTAGCATTACAAACCATTTGACAGCCAGGTCCAGCACCTCTCCGTTCTTGTCTTCTAGGAGCCATCGCAGCATGGCCAAGACCTTCCTCATCCAGCATACTGTCCTTCTGAAGGTCTGAAGTCATTAGTGGCCATGAACCTAGAGAGAGAGCGAGAATACGTTAGTAGATAGTCTAAGGCCAGTGATTCTCAATATTATTTTGCATATCTAGGACCTCTAATTTAGTCCATGTCATGCACATCTACATAATATACTGTAGCATTACAAACCATTTGACAGCCAGGTCCAGCACCTCTCCGTTCTTGTCTTCTAGGAGCCATCGCAGCATGGCCAAGACCTTCCTCATCCAGCATACTGTCCTTCTGAAGGTCTGAAGTCATTAGTGGCCATGAACCTAGAGAGAGAGCGAGAATACGTTAGTAGATAGTCTAAGGCCAGTGATTCTCAATATTATTTTGCATATCTAGGACCTCTAATTTAGTCCATGTCATGCACATCTACATAATATACTGTAGCATTACAAACCATTTGACAGCCAGGTCCAGCACCTCTCCGTTCTTGTCTTCTAGGAGCCATCGCAGCATGGCCAAGACCTTCCTCATCCAGCATACTGTCCTTCTGAAGGTCTGAAGTCATTAGTGGCCATGAACCTAGAGAGAGAGCGAGAATACGTTAGTAGATAGTCTAAGGCCAGTGATTCTCAATATTATTTTGCATATCTAGGACCTCTAATTTAGTCCATGTCATGCACATCTACATACAATATACAGTAGCATCCATCAACACAGGATGACCCTTTCCAGCTGTTGAAATGAAAGTCCCAGATTGAAAAGTATATATATACACAGTCACACACACAATAAAACATTGTATACATCACTTACAAGCATGACCACTTGAAGATCTTGAAGACTTGGTAGATCTTGACCGTCTTGGGAGAGAGAGAGAGAAGGCATTACAGGATGACTCTTTGAAAATGATGTCCCAGATTAAAAAGTATATATTATATATACAGTCAGTCACACACACAATAAAAAAAATGTATACATCACTTACGACCACTTGAAGTAGTTGTTCTTGAGCCGTCTTCTGCGTTCATCTCATTGATGAGATCCAGCACTGTAACAGTATATTTGCAACAATGAAATTATATATTTTATTACAACTCTATCAGCTGAGTAACAATATTCATCAAAGTGTTGCGTGTTACAGTGTAGGTTAGTTTATTAGTGCATGACAGTAGGGTTAGCATACTTTTCACACTATAAGCCCCACCTGAATGATAGCCAGTTAGCAGCTCCGGGTACAGTATGTACCCCAACGTTAGCTCTCATAACGTTAGCAGCTCCTGGTACAGTATAGGTACCAAAAGTTATCTCTCATAGTCATAACGTTAGCAGCTCCGGGTACAGTATGTACCCCAACGTTAGCTCTCATAACGTTAGCCAGTTAGCAGCTCCTGGTACAGTAGGTACCTAAAGTTAGCTCTCATAGTCATAACGTTAGCAGCTCCGGGTACAGTATATATGTACCCCAACGTTAGCTCTCATAACGTTAGCCAGTTAGCAGCTCCTGGTACAGTAGGTACCAAAAGTTAGCTGTCATAGTCATAACGTTAGCAGCTCCGGGTACAGTATACAACGTTAGCTAGTCATACCGTTAGCCAGTTAGCAGCTCCGGTATTTTACAGATCCCGCCAGTTTAATAATATCGAGCTAATAACGTTACAGTAGTCACTGAAAACACAGACTAAACAGCACTCATTTATATCAGCGGCACGCATTACTTATAAATAATAAAAGATATGTGTTGCACAATTACCTGAGGAGAAGATGCAATTCCGTTGCTCACGACGTGCAGGCTCTGTCTGTAGCGCGGTTCAATTCAAATTTCAAACCGGGATCCCCCACAATGCAACGCATCAGTGTTGCCAGATTTGAGAGTCAGCCTTAATCTGACAAACCTTTGATAACAATGGGCGGTTCGGATATTGTTAATCCGATCTGGCAACCATGCTATCCTTGTTTCTCCGCACAGACTGACCACGGTTTTGATTGATTGATTGAAAACTTTGTTAACAGATTGCAGAATGGGTACAATACAGTACAGCTCAATACATACAATTGTTAAGGGCATGCAGACCAGAGAAAGACGTTTGTCTTGTTTACATCAGGGACCCCCATTTTCAATTCATCATAACATGACATGTGACATACAGATAGACACTTCTATACATTTATGACATACCAGATTTGCAAATACAGTAGGCCTACTGTTTGTGATACAAAAAGAGTCTAGAAAAGAGAGTATATATTTGACGTAGAACCGTACATTATAGGTGGGGGGGGGTAGGAGGGGTGGGGGGGCACACTGTACAACTGCACAAGCACAACTGTACATTGGAATATTGACAAAACCATGTTTGGTACTTTACTGTACATTGGAGGGGGTTGGGTTAGGACATTTACAGGGGCCAGTTTCGAATTGCAGTCTCCCGTAGGTGTTCTTTGAGAGTGTTTTGAAAGTGGGTAGTGATTCACATTCCTTTACATCTTTGGGTAGGGCGTTCCACATTGATGTGGCATAATTGCAAAACGTGTTTAGTCCCTGTTTGAGCCGAATCTGGGTTTAACATGATTTGTGGAGCTCCCATGGTGTTGTGGTCGTGGTATTCACTGACCTTTGGGAAGTATTTTGACCTGTACACATATACCTTGGTCGTGTATGTATCTTGTAGACAGGCCCATTGCAAGTTGCTGTACTCTGTCGTCTACTCTAAGCCATCCTAGGTTGTCACGTGGGCAGGGGCGAGGTGGGTTCTAGAAGTAAGGTCAAGCAGTAGTCTGACCAGTTTGTTTTGAGATGTTTGTGTAGCAGGGTGGATTATCCCTACTTTATGAGATGTACACTGTCACCAGGTAGGGGGGAACGCAGCAGATCTGAGTCCAACTGAATCCCCGACTTTAGTGCAGGAGTGGAGCTTTAGCAGAGGGTCACAGCCTCTTCACCCTGCTCCCCTCTGGGAGAAGGCTGAGGATCCCAAAGGCTGTGAAAGCTCGACACAGACTGAGCTTCTTCCCCTCAGCCGCCAGGCTGATCAATGCCTCAGGTCCCCCCCCCCCTCGGTACCCCCCCCCTCTGCCCCCAAGTGACACTGGCACAATGACACTGACTGCACTGCACTAGTCCGTACTGGATCCCTGCACTCTTCACTTTATATAATGTATTTATTGATTAATCCCCCACTGCACTGTTTCGTTTCTTGTCTGTGTTGGTGTTGTTTTCTGTGAAAAAAGAAAGGAAATGCATACACTGTATTGCTGCAACAATTATGTTTTACACAAATGGCTAAATAAAGGAATCTGAATCTGAATCTGAATCTGGGGCCTAGGTTTACTAACCTAGGTGTAGTGTGCTGGTCCAGCTTTAACAAATTATCTCTGTATCTTTTCAATGTAAATAATAAATCAGTAACCAGTATTGTTATGTTAGCGTACTGAGCTGCGGTTAAAGGCCTTAACCACAGGTTAAAGGCCTTAACCACAGTTGTTATGTTAGCTACTGAGCTGCTGGTTAAAGGCCTTAACTACAGTGTTGTTGAATGAATGAATGAATGAATGAAAACTTTATTTAACAGATTGCAGAATGGGTACAATACAGTACGGCTCAATACATACAATTGTTAAGGGGATGCAGACCTGAGAAAGACGTTTGTCTTGTTTCCATCAGGGTCCCCCATTTTCAATTCATATAGACATTTATGACATACATAACATACATGACATTTATGGCATAGGGACATATAGGTATTTAGTACTGATACATTTGTGACATAGGCGGTATTCAAATATACAGTACTGTTACCCCTAGATCCTGACAGAGTATATACATATGATGGGGAGGGGACTGTACATTAGGAGGGGGTGGGTGGGTGGGAGGGGAATATACATACGGCGGGGAGGGAATATATACATGCGGTGGGGAGGAGACTGTCTATTAGGAGGTGGTGGGGGTTTTGGGCATTTACGGTGGCCAGTTTCGAATTGCAGCCTCCCGTAGGTGCTCTTTAAGGGCGGTTTTGAATGTGGGCAGGGATTCACATTCCTTTACAGCTTTGGGTAGGGCGTTCCACATTGTTGTGGCATAATTGCGAAACGTGTTTAGTCCCTTGTTTGAGCCGAATCTGGGTTTAACATGATTTGTTGAGCTTCCTCTGGTGTAGTGGTTGTGGTATTCACTGACCTTTGGGAAGTATTTTGACATGTACATGGGCACCCCGGTCGTATAGTGTATCTTGTAGACCAGGCCCATTGCAAGTTGCTGTACTCTGTCGTCTACTCTAAGCCATCCTAGGTTGGCAAAGTGGGCAGGGGTGAGGTGGGTTCTGGGGTTCAGGTCAAGTAGTAGTCTGACCAGTTTGTTTTGTGATGTTTGTAATTTTGTTTTAAGCGCCTTTGAGGTGCTTTGGTACCATGAGGTGCACGCATAGTCATAGTACCCTTGAATGAGTGCTCCTGCCAGAGTCCTCAGGGTATTCTTGTTTACCAGAGAGGAGATCCGGTACAAGAATCTAGTTCGTTGGTTGACTTTTTTTATTACATTGGATGCCATTTTGTCACAGGAAAGATTTGCCTCTAGGATGGAACCCAGGTAGGTAATTTCGTCTTTCCTTGTGACAATATTGTCACCCACTGTAACTGAGAAGCCGTCGGTCTTGCTGAGTTTGTTATTTGAACCGAAGAGAATGGACTCTGTTTTGCCCATGTGTAATGATAGTTTGTTATCAGCGAGCCATATGCAGATTTTGCCTAGTTCCGTGCTGAGGGTTTTTTCAACCTGCAATTTGTTCTTGTCAGAGACCAGCAGGGCTGAGTCGTCCGCAAACAGGAACAAGTTGCAGTCACAGGCTGACGACATGTCATTTGCATAAATTAGGAAGAGTAGCGGTCCTAGTATGCTTCCTTGTGGAACACCACAGCTCACTGTGAGGGGGGGGGATAGAGTACCGTTTACCTCTACCATCTGTTCTCTCCCCTCCAGGTAGGATTGCATCCAGCTCACTGATAGGCTATCAAAACCAATTGCTTTTAGCTTGTCCATTAGAATGGAGTGATTGACAGTGTCGAAGGCCTTTTGTAGGTCCAGCATGACCATGCCGCAGTATTTGCTATGTTAGCTACTGAGCTGCTGCAGGCCTTAACCACAGTATTATGTTAGCTATGAGCTGCTAACTATAGAGGCCATAACCACAGTATTACATATACTCTTGTTAGCTTTATGAGGCTACATCAACACGCTCCTATGAGTGCAGCATATGCAGCTTTATGAGGCTACATCAACATCCTATGAGTGCAGCTATAATGTTAGCTTTATGAGGCTACATCAACATGCAGGCTTCTATGAGTGCAGCTATTTAAAGGCCTTAACCACAGTTGTTATGTTAGCTACTGAGCTGCTGGTTAAAGGCCTTAACTACAGTGTTGTTATGTTAGCTACTGAGCTGCTGCAGGCCTTAACCACAGTATTATGTTAGCTATGAGCTGCTAACTATAGAGGCCATAACCACAGTATTACATATACTCTTGTTAGCTTTATGAGGCTACATCAACACGCTCCTATGAGTGCAGCATATGCAGCTTTATGAGGCTACATCAACATCCTATGAGTGCAGCTATAATGTTAGCTTTATGAGGCTACATCAACATGCAGGCTCCTATGAGTGCAGCTATTTAAAGGCCTTAACCACAGTTGTTATGTTAGCTACTGAGCTGCTGGTTAAAGGCCTTAACTACAGTGTTGTTATGTTAGCTACTGAGCTGCTGCAGGCCTTAACCACAGTATTATGTTAGCTATGAGCTGCTAACTATAGAGGCCATAACCACAGTATTACATATACTCTTGTTAGCTTTATGAGGCTACATCAACACGCTCCTATGAGTGCAGCATATGCAGCTTTATGAGGCTACATCAACATCCTATGAGTGCAGCTATAATGTTAGCTTTATGAGGCTACATCAACATACAGGCTTCTATGAGTGCAGCTATTTAAAGGCCTTAACCACAGTTGTTATGTTAGCTACTGAGCTGCTGGTTAAAGGCCTTAACTACAGTGTTGTTATGTTAGCTACTGAGCTGCTGGTTAAAGGCCTTAACTACAGTGTTGTTATGTTAGCTACTGAGCTGCGGTTAAAGGCCTTAACTACAGTGTTCTTATGTTAGCTACTGAGCTGCTGGTTAAAGGCCTTACCACAGTGTTGTTATAGCTACTGAGCTGCGGTTAAAGGCCTTAACTACAGTGTTGTTATGTTAGCTACTGAGCTGCTGGTTAAAGGCCTTAACCACAGTGTTGTTATGTTAGCTACTGAGCTGCTGGTTAAAGGCCTTAACCACAGTGTTGTTATGTTAGCTACTGAGCTGCTGGTTAAAGGCCTTAACCACAGTGTTGTTATGTTAGCTACTGAGCTGCTGGTTAAAGGCCTTAACCGCAGTTGTTATGTTAGCTACTGAGCTGCTGGTTAAAGGCCTTAACTACAGTGTTGTTATGTTAGCTACTGAGCTGCTGGTTAAAGGCCTTAACTACAGTGTTGTTATGTTAGCTACTGAGCTGCTGGTTAAAGGCCTTAACCACAGTGTTGTTATGTTAGCTACTGAGCTGCTGGTTAAAGGCCTTAACTACAGTGTTGTTATGTTAGCTACTGAGCTGCTGGTTAAAGGCCTTAACTACAGTGTTGTTATGTTAGCTACTGAGCTGCGGTTAAAGGCCTTAACTACAGTGTTGTTATGTTAGCTACTGAGCTGCTGGTTAAAGGCCTTAACTACAGTGTTGTTATGTTAGCTACTGAGCTGCGGTTAAAGGCCTTAACTACAGTGTTGTTATGTTAGCTACTGAGCTGCTGGTTAAAGGCCTTAACCACAGTGTTGTTATAGCTACTGAGCTGCGGTTAAAGGCCTTAACTACAGTGTTGTTATGTTAGCTACTGAGCTGCTGGTTAAAGGCCTTAACCACAGTGTTGTTATGTTAGCTACTGAGCTGCTGGTTAAAGGCCTTAACCACAGTGTTGTTATGTTAGCTACTGAGCTGCTGGTTAAAGGCCTTAACCGCAGTTGTTATGTTAGCTACTGAGCTGCTGGTTAAAGGCCTTAACTACAGTGTTGTTATGTTAGCTACTGAGCTGCTGGTTAAAGGCCTTAACCACAGTGTTGTTATGTTAGCTACTGAGCTGCTGGTTAAAGGCCTTAACCACAGTGTTGTTATGTTAGCTATGAGCTGCTGGTTAAAGGCCTTAACCACAGTTGTTATGTTAGCTACTGAGCTGCTGGTTAATAAAGGCCTTAACCACAGTTGTTATGTTAGCTACTGAGCTGCTGGTTAAAGGCCTTAACCACAGTTGTTATGTTAGCTACTGAGCTGCTGGTTAAAGGCCTTAACTACAGTGTTGTTATGTTAGCTACTGAGCTGCTGGTTAAAGGCCTTAACCACAGTGTTGTTATGTTAGCTACTGAGCTGCTGGTTAATAAAGGCCTTAACCACAGTTGTTATGTTAGCTACTGAGCTGCTTCCAGCCCTTATGCTAAGCTATAGGCTAGCTGGTCCCTATACTGCTTCCAGCCCTTGTGCTAAGCTATAGCTAGCTGCTCCCTACTGCTTCCAGCCCTTGTGCTAAGCAGGCTAGCTGGTCCCTATACTGCTTCCAGCCCTTGTGCTAAGCTATAGCTAGCTGCTCCCTACTGCTTCCAGCCCTTATGCTAAGCTATAGGCTAGCTGGTCCCTATACTGCTTCCAGCCCTTGTGCTAAGCTATAGCTAGCTGGTCCCTATACTGCTTCCAGCCCTTGTGCTAAGCTATAGCTAGCTGCTCCCTACTGCTTCCAGCCCTTGTGCTAAGCTATAGGCTAGCTGGTCCCTATACTGCTTCCAGCCCTTGTGCTAAGCTATAGCTAGCTGCTCCCTACTGCTTCCAGCCCTTATGCTAAGCTATAGGCTAGCTGGTCCCTATACTGCTTCCAGCCCTTGTGCTAAGCTATAGCTAGCTGCTCCCTACTGCTTCCAGCCCTTGTGCTAAGCAGGCTAGCTGGTCCCTATACTGCTTCCAGCCCTTGTGCTAAGCTATAGCTAGCTGGTCCCTATACTGCTTCCAGCCCTTGTGCTAAGCTATAGCTAGCTGCTCCCTACTGCTTCCAGCCCTTATGCTAAGCTATAGGCTAGCTGGTCCCTATACTGCTTCCAGCCCTTGTGCTAAGCTATAGCTAGCTGCTCCCTACTGCTTCCAGCCCTTGTGCTAAGCTATAGGCTAGCTGGTCCCTATACTGCTTCCAGCTCTTGTGCTAAGCTATAGCTAGCTGCTCCCTACTGCTTCCAGCCCTTGTGCTAAGCTATAGCTAGCTGGTCCCTATACTGCTTCCAGCCCTTGTGCTAAGCTATAGCTAGCTGCTCCCTACTGCTTCCAGCCCTTATGCTAAGCTATATGCTAGCTGGTCCCTATACTGCTTCCAGCCCTTGTGCTAAGCTATAGCTAGCTGCTCCCTACTGCTTCCAGCCCTTGTGCTAAGCAGGCTAGCTGGTCCCTATACTGCTTCCAGCCCTTGTGCTAAGCTATATAGCTAGCTGCTCCCTACTGCTTCCAGCCCTTGTGCTAAGCTATATATCTAGCTGCTCCCTGACACATGCCTCCTCTATTTGAACGACCACATCAAACAAGAGGTGGACGCGGGCAAATACTGCGGCATGGTCATGCTGGACCTACAAAAGGCCTTCGATACTGTCAATCACTCCATTCTGATTGACAAGCTAAAAGCAATTGATTTTGATAGCTTATCAGTGAGCTGGATGCAATCCTACCTGGAGGGGAGAGAACAGATGGTAGAGGTAAACGGTATACTCTATCCCCCCCCCTCACAGTGAGCTGTGGTGTTCCACAAGGAAGCATACTAGGACCGCTACTCTTCCTAATTTATGCAAATGACATGTCGTCAGCCTGTGACTGCAACTTGTTCCTGTTTGCGGACGACTCAGCCATGCTGGTCTCTGACAAGAACAAGTTGCAGGTTGAAAAAACCCTCAGCTCGGAACTATATAGGCAAAATCTGCATATGGCTCGCTGATAACAAACTATCATTACACATGGGCAAAACAGAGTCCATTCTCTTCGGTTCAAATAACAAACTCAGCAAGACCGACGGCTTCTCAGTTGCAGTGCATGGGTGACAATATTGTCACAAGGAAAGACGAAATTACCTACCTGGGTTCCATCCTAGAGGCAAATCTTTCCTGTGACAAAATGGCATCCAATGTAATAAAAAAAGTCAACCAACGAACTAGATTCTTGTACCGGATCTCCTCTCAAGAAACAAGAATACCCTGAAGACTCTGGCAGGAGCCCTCATTCAATATACTACAACTATGCGTGCACCTCATGGTACCAAAGCACCTCATAGGCGCTTAAATCTAAATTACAAACATCACAAAACAAACTGGTCAGACTACTACTTGACCTTACCCCCAGAACCCACCTCACCCCTGCCCACTTTGACAACCTAGGATGGCTTAGAGTAGACGACAGAGTACAGCAACTTGCAATGGGCCTGGTCTACAAGATACACTATACGACTAAGGTACCCATGTACATGTCAAAATACTTCCCAAAGGTCAGTGAATACCACAACCACTAGAGGAAGCTCAACAAATCATGTTAAACCCAGATTCGGCTCAAACAATGAACTAAACACGTTTCGCAATTATGCCACATCAATGTGGAACGCCCTACCCAAAGCTGTAAAGGAATGTGAATCACTACCCACTTTCAAAAACACCCTCAAAGAACACCTATACGGGATACTGCAATTCGAAACATGGCCCCTACAAATTTACATTTACATTTACATTTAGTCATTTAGCTGACGCTTTTATCCAAAGCGACTTACATGTTCTGTACGACAAGCCATCAGGAAGGGCACAAGCTGAGCAACAATGTTCATCAAAGTGTTGAGTGCTGGTTAGTTTATTAGGACAAGTGCATGACAGTACGGTTAGTTAGGGTTAGATTTTTTTTTTAAATTCAGATAATGGTTGAAGAAGTGCGTCTTTAGTCGACGGCGAAAGATTGGACGTGTTTCGGCTGTCCTAACTGGGGTGGGTATAGTTCATTCCACCATTGTGGGGCAAGGACTGAGAATAGGCGACTTCTCTTTGATGACCCTCCCGGAGCTTGGATAGGAGTAGGTCTGAGGCGGCCAGAAGATGCAGAGCGTAGGGGTCTTGAGGGTGTGTAGTTAGAAACCATTGACCGGAGGCAGGCGGGAGCGGTTCCCTTTGCCGCACGGTATGCTAGGTCGAGGGCCTTGAAGCGGATTCGTGCAGCAATGGGGAGCCAGTGCAGGTCCCTAAGAAGTGGGGTGACATGGGCCGACTTCGGTAGGTTTGAGATCAGGCGGGCCGCTGCGTTCTGAATGAGTTGAAACATTTCCTAACCCAGTTGTCCCCCCCCCCCCCTGCCCAACCCCCCCCCCCCCCCACCTCCAATGTACAGCTCCCCCCCCCCACCCCACCCAACCCCACCCCACCTACCCAACCTCCTCCAATGTATACAGTTTCGACGTCAAATGTATATACACTCTTTTTCTGGACACTTTTTGTATCACAAACAGTACTGTATTTGCAAATCTGGTATGTCATAAATGTATAGATGTAGCAGTACTGTCTATCTGTAAGTCGTGTACATATGATGAATTGAAAATGGGGGAAGTCTTTCTCTGGTCTGCATCCCCTTAACAATTGTATGTATTGAGCTGTACTGCACTGTACCCATTCTGCAATCTGTTAATAAACGTTTAAATCAATCAATCAATCAATCAATCAATCAATCACATTATAATTACATTGTCATTTAGCTACCGGCAAAAGACACAGATACCTATGCAAGCTGTTCTGCGCATGGGAGGTTCTTATATAAATCGTCATTACACAAAAAAAAAAACTTTTTCCGCCCTGAAAGACAGGAACAGCAGCAAGACCCGACCCAGTAAGACATTTATAGTCATTGTTTTCAAATAGTCATTATATAATAGAAATCTGCGACTGTCGTCTTGTCTTAAAATGTACATTTCCACGTATTTTACCGTAACAATATGCTAGCGTACATGTTTGTTCGTGCAAAGCAGCTAAAGCAATGAATGTGTTCATGCACACATGTAAGAATTAAGAATGGGAAATTCAGAAATAAAAAGTATACACTTGGTAGAATCAATATGAACAAAACTTTGCATTATATTCGAAAATCATTTAAGGTGTATTCGTGCACACGTGTCCCGCATGTCTTTGGAAAGACCAGATTACTTATTTGCCATGAAAGAGTTCTCTGCAGTATATGACAGCAGTCATAGAGTGTATATTTTCAGCAATACGTTTGTTTAGGTTAAGGTTAAAACTTAGGAGATTTTATCTTTTTTTAAATGTGATAATATTTCCACAGAGGTTGTTACAGCAGGATCTCACTGCCACCTATAGTATAGCGGCGCCTATGTACATGTATGTACCACGTGGATGGTTTGCAGGTTATTGTTACGAGACCGCCGCCATCTTATGACCGCCGCCATCTTATGAGTGAAAACAAACGAATTTCTACCATCAAATGGCATTTCACTATTTCGAAAGCCTTTCTAGGCGAGATATGCGTCAAATAAGCTTGCCCTGATTGACTTGTCCAAATTGGTTCAGTTATCTGCAATATTGGCTGAGATATATTAAACAGATTTGTTTGCGGTTTTTTGATAATCATGTCCTTAATTTGCATATAAATGATACATGGGACACTCTGACAACTTGTTAACATAAGCCTATAATTTTTTTCAAATCTAGAAACACTGGTTAGAAGTATATTTCCGGGGGGTGCATGATACCCCCCTCTATCCTAAAGATGATTAAAGCCCAACCTCCAGGTTAAACCCTACTGATCAATTATGGGTAGTTTACATCATTGGTATATAATTTCATTATTTATTTTTTTCCATTTGACACCGGAAATCACTCTGAAAGAGTTAAAAAGGTCCATGCACGAATAACATGCACGTGCGAATCAAAAAAGCTTATCAAACGCCGACGTCACTATAGCCAGGTGCATATTAATGAGCCGAATCTTTCTGGATCAGTAGCTTACTGAATTCGCTACTGACGATATATGGGGTGGCTGATTAGTTGGGGAGGGGATGGGAATCTCAGTTATATTTGATCTTGATTCTTGGGAGTAATGATTCGATTCATAATTGATTGGGTACATACATTCTAAATTCTAAATTGCTGCACGAGGCATATATAACATGTAGTATAGGCATCCAAATCATTCTCATACACACACACACACACACACACACACACACACACACACACTGAGGACAGACTCAGGCAAAGTGGCAGGATAGGTGTCAGCAGTTGGGCGTTCAGTGTCTTCACACACTTCCACACACTGCAAGGAGGAGCTGGCATCAAACAGCTGTGCCCCTCAGCCAATGGCACCCCAGGTGAGCCAATAAAAACAGCCGTATTTATTTAGCATTGAACTACCATCCTAAACAGCTTTCATTACTGTTTTTTTTTTTTTTTTTTTTTTGAGTACATTTTACTCAAACTGGTTGAAGTAAAAACCCAGTGAAGGTCAATTATTTTGCGACATTGACAGAGTATAGCTATACATTATCCCGCTTATTACATGGCTAACTTACTAACAATATACCTAATTCATTTTACACCATCGACAAGATGAGATCAAATGCAGACTCAGTTGTTCTGTGGCTCCTCTGTCATCGCCGGCACCCGGCAGGTGTGTGGACTTGATTGCACTGATGTAGTGCAGTTGTGCATAATGGTAATGCTTAGCTTTCGTGACAGCGATCAAAATGCTTGATTGTGATTGGTCAATAGCGCTCTGTTGCCCCTGACAGCGGTCATTATTGCGCGTTGCCCATGACAGCGGTGAATTATCGAAAAATAAATGTTTTTTTTTATCTACTTTTTCTCCCCATTTTTCTATTTTTCTCCCGTCCCCAATTTCGTATTGTCCAATTACCCTACCCTTCCCCCTACCCTCCCCTGTCTCGAACGCTGTTAGGCCATGCCTCCCACAAGCCGGCTGCAATGTGGACGAAGCCTTGCATCACGTGTCCCCTCCGGTACTCAAGGAGGCAGCCGTCGCATCTTTTCACCTGCACAGCGTGATCTCTCAGCGGCGAGGGTCTGCGTGGGAGAGACACGCCGCCCTCGTTGCTTCCTGATTCTACTGCGCAGGCGCACCAACCGACCTGTAGGAGTCGCTGTCCACAACGTCCAATCCCCACCCACCAGCTTCCCACCCCCTAATACTGCCAATTGTATTAGTATGAACAACCAGCCAAGCTGGTAGCAACGCCGAGAGCTGGGCTCGAACCCAGCATCTCCTGCATTGGTGGCGAACGCCTTGCCCACTGCGCCACCTAGCCGCCCGCATTTTGGCTAATGTTAAAACTTGTCAGCTCAGTTTTGTCTATTTTTCTGTGTGTGTGTGTGTGTGTGTGTGTGTGCGCGTGTGTCTGTCATACCTTCACAGGACAAAGCCCACTGACTGCATCTGTCTTCATGGTAGCAGTGGACCAGGTGGTGGTCAATGATGGAGTCTCAACGTTCACTGAAGCAGTCAATGCCATGTTCATGATCTATTATGCCCTCAACATTGACTATCCTGTAGAGCTGGGTGCAACAATGGAGTTTCTTCAAAGGTAATTGTATATTTTTTTCATATTTTTATTCATTTACCAGCATAATGAACTTTTTTTTTTTTTTTATTATTTTATCTTTTTCCCCCTCCATTTTCCTCCGATTTTCTCCCATCCCAATGTTAGTCGTATGCCAATTCCCAGTCCCTTCCTGGTCGCTGCGCACTTACCCCCCACAGTCAGATCATCTGGGAGAGTGGAGGCTACCACGTGCTTCCTCCGACACACGTCCAGCCAATCACCGCTTCTTTTCACCTGGCAGCGCGGATTCTCATCGAGAGGGCGTAGCGTGTGGGAGGATCACACTATCCCCCTCAAGTCCTATCCGCGCTTAGCAGGCGCCCCGACCGAACTGTAGGAGTCGCTGTTTACAACGACCCGGACCCACCGCGCCAGCTTCTCCCACCCTCTAATACAGCCAATTGTATTAGTGCAGACGGCCAGCCAAGCTGGTGACAACCCCGGAGCTGTGAGCTGGATTCGAGCTGGATTCGAACAGGCGAATCCAGCTCACAGCTCCGGGGTTGGTGACGAACGCAATCTCCGCTCGGCCACCTAACCGCAGCATAATGAACTTTTAATCATAAAGTCCTTGTAGCAGTTTGAGAGTGAATCAATGCAGTGCAGAAGGCAGGGCATGAGTGACAGAGCCCATTCTTTCAAACATTCATTGAGAGCAGCACACACATAGGCTATAGCAGTATCACGGTATGCAGCCAAGGCCCACCAATGTGAGAATGAACGGAATTGTGTAAATGTACACCATTTGATAACGATGTCAATCCTTTTATGTACCACTCCTCTACAGATGCATGTTCAAGATAAATCCGGACAAGGGCTCAAAAGTCCACAAACAAGGCAATAAGAAGTGTCTCGCAGTCAATCCCAAGGTCCTGTCACTCATATCGAAGATATCAGAGCATGACTGGCTGGAATGACTGGTGAGTTTGCTGTTAATTCATTTGATTACTTGTGATTTATTTCATGTCCCTTTTTTCAAAACTATTTGGCAGGTGATCGGATCAACCTCTATTCAGGTAAATCTAATTCTTTCCACCACAAGGTCGGGAGTAAAGCGAATACAGTTTCCACAGGAAAGAAAACCTTCAGTGCTGTTCTTTGCTCTTCCAATTAAGAAACTCATTTCATTTCAGATATAACTAATGTTAATAGCAGCATCTACGCTAACCTCCGCCATTGGTGTTTTGAAATGAACAGTTGCTTCTCACTGTTGTCACACCTAAACCACCTCTTCTCGTAGATTACAAACTTCTCACTATGGAGATTCTCTACGTGAGCTCACAAGATCAGAATGGTCTCATGTCCAAATTCTGAAGATTTGGACATCAATCTGATGCAATTTCTTCTTTATTTCTCCATGAGGTTGATTGAAATAGTATTTCTGTTTGTGTGTATTACAGAGAATCCAGAGCCATCAGGACTAAAATGAAGCGAAACAAGATACAGCAGCACTGGAAGAAAGAGGATGAATAACATTCTTGTTTTCAGTTCAGTTAATTTTTATATTGGACACATGACAATGGTCATAAATCACAAGTTTTACCAGCTGCTGTTGCAGCATTGTCCGAAAAGGGCTAGGGAGAAGCACTATATAGCTTGCCGGGCCTACGCCTGAAGACTCCCATTTTTTATACACATATATACCTGCACATATTCATACATGATACATATTCATACATGATGTTTATAGCATTGTTCTGTATATACTGTATACATACACATATACACACACGCATATATATTTATCCCATAAATACTGTATCATATTATAAATAATAAGCTGTACACCAACTGGGGTGCTCTTTGCCATGGATATGTATGTGTGTGTATGTATATATATATATATATATATATATATATATATATATATATATATATATATATATATATATATATATATATATATATATATATATATATATATATCCATACACACATGGCAAAGAGCACCCCATAGTTGGTATACACAGCTTATTTACAATATGATTAATAAATTAGTGTTGGCATGTATATAAAGTGATATACAGTACATATACACATTATAGTATATTATGGTTGAGCACTTTGGTTCCGCACGGACGTTTACACTGTTATAGAATACAGCACTGACCATCACCAACCGTAACTTAGGGGTTAGAGTTAGAGGTGGTCTAGGTCTGGTTAGGGGTTAGAGTCAGAGGTGGTCTAGGTCTGGTTAATAGAGGCCATAACCAGACCTAGACCACCTCTAACTCTAACCCCTAACCAGACCTAGACCACCTCTAACTCTAACCACTAACCAGACCTCTTCCATGTGGCACTTTAACAGTACACTGACCTCAGAATGTATATTTTTATGCAAGCAGATTGCAATCAGTGTGTACTACTAGTACTACTGTGTTTAGTTTACAGTATCATGTTGTTATAGAATAAACCGCTGCCAGCAGCAGCCCAGCACTGACCAATGACCATCACCAAACTTAACTTGGGGGTTAGAGTAAGAGCCTAGGTGGTCTAGGTCTGGTTAGGGGTTAGAGTCAGAGAGGTGGTCTTGGTCTGGTTAGGGGTTAGAGTCAGAGGTGGTCTAGGTCTGGTTAATAGAGGCCATAACCAGACCTCTAGACCATCTCTAACTCTAACCCCTAACCAAACCTAGACCACCTCTAAATCTAACCCCTAACCAGACCTTCCATCACCATGTGGCACTTTACACAACAACCTCAAAATGTGATTTATCATTTTATGTTTATGCAAGCAGATTGCAATCAGATTGCTACTGTGTGTACTATACACTATTGTACTGTACTATTATCTACTCAAGTTCAACTACTGTGTTTGTTTGTTTACAAAACACAGTATCCTGTTAGTGTTGTTGACACTGTTACACTGGCTGCTGTTACTGTTATTTAATATTTTCAAATAAATCGCTGCCAGGTGAGCAAGGCCAGACATAGGCCCCGTCCACACGAACGCTGGGTTTAATGTAACCGTGATTGTATGTGCGCAGTTGCACTGTTCGGCCACACACAACCGGGGATTTGCTACACTGCAACCGCGGTCTTTGAAACCGGTGGCCAGGGTGGAGTTGTGCGGTTTTGCAGTTGCGTGTGGGCATAGCAACCGGGGTTATTCCCAGTGTTTACAGCAGAGCTGTCGCAATTATTCCCCATGTTCACGGCAGACCGCGGGGTAGAGAGATTAGAGCAGAGCCAACTACACCAGTGTTTACAGCAGAGCTGTCCCAAGTAGCGTTATATGAAAATGATTGTAACAAACTTTTGTTAAAAACGTATCGTCTGTGTTGAAGAGTGTTGTAATCGACTGATGTCTGTTGACGCTCAGAGTAAACATGTAGCTGCAGCTAAACTAAACTCATGTGTTGTCAAGTTATTGTTATAAGGAACCCAGTCCAGACTGCATCCCCTTAACAATTGTTTGTATTGAGCCGTATTGTATTGTACCCATTCTGCAATGTGTTAAATAACGTTTGCATCCATTCATTATACTAGCGTTAACGTTACATTATTACGTTAGCATTTAAGCTATATACTATACATAGAGAATGCCATTGACATTAGCATGTAGCTAACAACACCGGAGATCTTTTTTGTGAGACTAAACTATCCGCTCTTGGTGGTAAATTGTGTTGCTGATGGTTTTGTTTCATCAACAAAATGAGAGGCAGAACACAGTGAATGTATCCGTTTGTTTATTGCAGTTTCTTTCTTTGCTGAAAATATATGTTCCGTTGGCAAAATGATCAATAGGGTCCAGCTGTGCTTCTAAACAGGAAGTTTACTTCTTCTTCTTCAGTAAATTAATGGCAGATCGCGACCCAACAGGAAGTTTAGTGAGCGTTCAGTCTTTTCTGATTGGTTGAAATGGCCTTCATGTCTGAACAACATCGCCGCCTACTGCTTTGGCATTGTATTACATTGTACTAAATGTATCGGTTGCTGGGTTCCAGCTCTGCCCGTGAGTACGCAGTTATACACGGTTGTCCACCTGTGTTCACCGTGTGGACGGAGTTTTATTTTTTCAAACTTCGGTCATATTAAATCCAAACTCTCGTGTGGACAGGGCCATAATGTGACTGTCTTATTAAGTTATTTCTCCATTCACAGATCGACAGTGAGTGCTGCACCCTTCCTGTTTATTACTTGTGCCGCCGACTCAGATTCCCCTATAGGTTAAAAAATAAATACGCAATTTAAATCAGAATATGTTCCATGTTGACTATTTCTGACTTCTGCCAAGTTTTTTTCCATTGACTAAAAATAGACAAAAATGTCATCCGTTTACTAAAATGCTCAGACATTTTAGTTGACTAAAACTGACTAAACGAAAAAAATAAATGAAAATGACTAAATATGATAAACGAAAAAGGAGCACTTGACACATTACTAAGACTAAAACTAAAATGAAAATAGCTGCCAAAATGAACACTGGTTTACAGTGACATTCCATATAAATGTTGTGATTTCCATATAAAATGTTGTGCTAATAAATACCGCTCTCCTTCGAGACACCACCGCCGACTCATCTCTCAGCACTATACAATATTATGCTAGATATAGTCGTTTCCTTTTCACCATTGGCAGATTATCATCCACATTGGAGAATAGAGTTTTTAAATGCTTATTTCTACTTTTGACACATTAACTGTACTGACTTTTACAAGGTATATCAACTGTATATATCAACTGTATGTACTCCAAATATACTGAGAAGAGTGCTTGCTTGTGGGTTGTTGAACTGGAGTGCAGCTGAGACCATGCAAAATGAATACTTAACCCATTTAGACATAAAACGCCTGCTAAAAACTCCTATTAAAACCTATGCAATTAGGGTTTTTTGGAAAGATTTTCAGAATTGTCAGTTAATAAAACCTTTTATATCAGCCTCTGGAGCAGATTGAAACATGAAATGAAAACCGATAGATTAGAACTTGGGCTTTTATTTGAACATCATTCATTTTCCCTAATGTGCATTGACATTTAAAAAAGAAAAATTTCTTGTCCAGATACTTTTAAAGGGATTTCAAATAATAGGTAATTTGAATTTGTATACAGCAGTTGGGCTGTAAAAATACAGAGAATATATAGCAAATATCTGTAAAAAAAAATTCACTGCTGAACTTTGTGTTCTGTATCGTTAGTGGCTTAGCTTGGCATCGCTACTGCACTATCTCGCGTACGTGCACGCGTACTGAATAAACCACAAATGTACCTCTAATACCAGTATTAGTCTGACCACACCCCTCATCAGCTTACCTTCATAAGCAGGTGTGTGGTCACCTGCTCTCCTCCTTCTCGCTTTCACCACAAGGAAGAGGTGCCTCGGTAGATCCCCACACTTGACACCATGATGGAAGAAATTGGATTAGGAACAGCTTGGGAAACAAGGATACGTTGACATCATATCTTTATTTTCTCTCTCACTATTTTCGAGAAAATACGGCGATATTGTCTTCGTACTGGAGTGTCTAGAAGATGATGATCATTCTACAAACCCTCCACCGGTTTTCGTATTGGGAGCACGCCGCTGCATGCTTCTCAACTGCAGTTCCTTGCTGTGTTTGTTGGGGTGAAACCTGTCAGGCCACAGCTGAACTGTCGGACATGCCGCTGTTGTGAGGAGCGGTGCGTTCCAGGTTGGGTGAGTAGTGTTTGCTGGCGGGCTCCACTTGTCTGTTAGTGCTATGGGGGCTACTTGACAAAGTTTATGGAAACCGGCCCCAGGCTAGGGTCCTTTGTTTAGCCGTCTAGGCGACAGAAGGCCTTGGTCTGGCGACCATTATAGTTTTAACTAGTGGGCCGCGACCATTGACACTGGTGATCCCTGTGTGTTCTGGACGAGTGGATTCTCTCTGTCACCGTGTTAAGACCCCATCTTTCATATCCAAATGAGAGTATTCCTTCACGAGGGGATATGTGCATGTAATGTGCGATAGCGGCAGATTCATGTTCAAAGTCAGCTATACAGGCCAGTTGGTACTGTGCTGATTCCGCCGGACGTGTTAATGTCACCGTTGTGAAGCGGTGTTGACGTCTTGTTTTCTCTTTTCTCTTAAAAAGTGAGGAGGGTTCAGAACGGCGGCCTGTCTGGGTGAGTGTTATGTCATTGTTTACATGTTCATAGCTTACGGTTAGCCGGTCGGTGGCCTGGCGCGGGGTAGCTTGGCTTCTCGCGCGCCGCCGGGAGCTCGCTCCTGATCGCGTGCGTCGTAGATCGGCGTCTCGCGAGCGGAAGCAATAGCACCCGAACGGTTGGAGCAGCCGTTAGCTTGATGCTATTCTGTTGAACGTGCTTTGATTTTTAACATGTTTTACACTCTTGACCACGACGTCATCCTTGACAGGGGATGTTCGTCGACCCTGCCTGAGCCTAGACGGGGATTGCGTCAACAAAGAGGACTGTAGCGACTGGTGGAGCGGCGACGCTGCACGGATCGAACAACACGGGACGGCTGTGTTCTACGGTGGCTTGTGACTGCACTTCGCTGATCTGCGTTCCGGGCAGGTACGGGGTTGGCCAGACCTCATAACACGTCTTCTGGTTTTTACCTTGCTAAATGTATTGTGAATAACGGTGTTTTTTCCCAAAACGTGTGTTGTTGCAATGCATTTGAGATACGTTGCGGGTTGTGTGTGAGCTGTTTTTGTCACTGGCAGTTAGCTTCTCCGTGCAGGTCGTGATGTATTGATCTGGTTGTTGTGTGAGAAACATCATGGTGTTTATGTGTACCGTGTACTCACTACTAAGGCAACTAACCTATGAAGCTATGCTTGGTGACGAGTGAGTAAAAGAATGTTCTTTCTCAGACTGTAATGACAATGAACAGTGAGTTCACACATTAACAGGTTTTCCTGTTTTAACTGGCCGTATTGAGGGTAAAATAGGAGGATTGTGTTTCCCCCCCCGGTTCCCTGGGGACTTTATCACCTCCTATCAGACATGTTGTGCATTAATTGTGTCTTTTGTGTGGTAGGGATACGATGTAACTCTCAGCTTGATTGCTGAGGTTGTGCTAAATCTGCTGGAGAAACTTATTTCCTAAAGGGAAATTGGTTTGGTTGCTGTCATGTGTGCTTAGCAAGGCCTGTGGTCGATACTAATCAAGAATGATGTATTCTCTCATTGTGAAAAAAACGGCGTTCCTCTGTTGAGTGTTTTTGCCATTTTTTGTAGGTGATGATGGGTTGTGTGTGTCATGTGACCTACAACTGGGTTGTACTGGCCACAGAAGCACATGTGTATGTTGGACCGGGGTTCTTAGAGCCCTCTCTATTCTGTGTTTTTCCTTAGTAAAAATCAGATAGCAGGTTAGCTCGTGCGCTGTGTGGAGCTGTGAAACGCTTCATAGAGCTGACTATGACTGTGTCATATTCTCTTTTTGTCGTTACGTCGTATCATGGGTGTGGGGTCGTAAAGGGGTGAACTGGTAACCTTTCCTCTCCCCATTGTTCTGTTGGTCAGGGGTACACCCCCTGTCCTTCAAGGTTCCCGTCACGTGGCGGTTCGGCACGTTACGGGGGGGGGGGGGGGGGGGGGGAGGGAGTTCCTGGTCCCACGGCCTGGTATATTGGGCGTGTGCACCGCAGGAATTCCCCCGCCATAGAGTACGTCACCGTGCGCGTCTCTGTTGGTAGGACTTCCGTGTGCTGTTCAGGTCCATGTGATGGATCTGTTTTCAGGGGGGGTGGTCAGGGCTCCTCCTCACCAAGCGCCTACTCAGGCCTTCTGTGAGTTCGGACTCCTTCTTCCATGTGAGGAAGCCTCCATCAGAGTACAGAGCCTTCCTCCTCAGATTGTCAAAGTGAGTGGACCCTCTAGAAGGGTCCTTTTCTATTGTATGTATATTCGATTCAATTCGTTTATTGAGTGTGTATGGGTTCGGTGCCTCTTCCCCGGAGGCCCTAAAACCAGTTTTTTACATGGCTCAAGGTGCAATATATTCTTTTCAATCTGTACAGCTCGCGTGGGAAGTCTCTCTGGGGATCCCCGTCTCTTTCCTATGGGAGGGTGGTGGGATGTAAAAATGTGAAAATTTTTTACCCCGGCTGTGTAGACTGGGATACATACTGTTGATGCTTCCTTCTTTCTATTCCAGAAGTGTTGGAGTTAGGGAGTGTCACACCCCTCTTGTCGTTCCCCTGGGCGCCTTGGGGATTCAATGACAGGTCTAAATAGCCTGTTCATTGATGGGGGTGTGTCCCGACGCACGTATAGTGCTAGCTCGCTGTAAACAGGCGATTGACTGGCACGCCTTAGTTGCTTGTGGTTGAAACAGCGTTTTTATAAAGCAACTGAGATGGGGGTTTTTCCTCTTCCGGCGACCACATCCCATGACCTGGGTGGGTTGTCGACGGATTCTCGTTCATGTCTGGGGGATGATGACGGGATGGATCTGAACATATGTAGTGGGGTCTCACGCCCTTGGGGTGGGCCACCAGGCGCGGTTCGTCCCGACGTCTGGGTGGCGCCTTCTTTTCATGTTAAGATCAACACGCATATCTGCCCTTCTCCTGGAGTAGGCATGTCGGCGTGGTTAGGGCACGGGACTGGTTCTGGTCACGCTGGTCCAGATCAGTTGAACCCGTTGTCCGCCGGGGATGCAGATCTGCTGTTCTGGTACCCTGAGGGACTTGGGCTTTTTTCAGGGGGAAAAATGCCAGGTCGGTCTGGGTGTCACAGGGTTAAGCGCTATGGAGACCCTGGTTGGGTATGTTTTTACTCAGCACTGTCGTCATGGCTTACAGCCATGCCATTCTGTACGCGCTCGATCTCGTCGGATCTCGGCCGCTACACAGGTTGGTCCTGGTTAGTACTTGGTTGGGAGACCGCCGGGGAATACCAGGTACGGTGTGCTTAGGGGCTGGTTCTCCATTATTTTTCGCTCCTCTCTCACGCATGGCGAAGAGGGGCCTGTGGGGGTGGTTTTTTGACCTCCTCTGGTGACCCTGTGCTTCCCGTACCGCCAGGCCCGGTCCGAAGTGATGTTTGCGACCCGTAGGCCTGGGTTAACCCTTTTTGGAAACTGAAACACTTGTACTGCGGTATAGCCGGTGTATACCCGCAGGTGTGTTTTGGAGTTTTTTCTTGAGGGGTTATAGGAACAACCACCGCATTGGGTAACACCGAGGTGGTTGATTCCCTGGTGTGTTGGAGCAGTGTCAACTCCCGGGTTCACCGGTTGAGGGTGCCCCTGCACGTTCATGACGTCTGCCAATCGTGTCAGCCTTCTCTGCCTCGACCCCTCTGGGTGGGGGTTGTTAAATGGAGGCTTGGTCATGCAACACCGCCAGCTTACGCTCCTTCCGCCGGGGCGGCTGTGTTCAGCTGTCCCCTCTGGCGCCTGTCTCGTCCGCAGTCTCCAGGCTAGGGTTAACAGCCTGTTGCCTGGTTTTTCCCCGGTGCGCTGCCTGCTTCCGTTGGTTAACCTTTTTTGTGTGCTTACGGCCATGCTGACTGCCTATTCTGCAGGGTCAGTGTGCCAGGCGGTGTACTATTGGGGGGACGGGGCCCGCTCGGCTTACGGCCATACCGACCTGAACACGCCCGGTCTCGTCCGATCTCGGAAGCTGGGCAGGTTCTGGCCTGGTTGGTTCCGCCTGGGAATACCAGGTGCAGTAACTGAGGGGCCTTTGTCCGAATACGCTGGCGATGTGGGGGGCGGGGCACTACGTGCCCACCTGGTGGGGTCTTGATGCTGGCATCATGGACTTCTCCGGGCCCCCATTCCAGGGAGTCCAGTCCTTTTGGTGGGTCTGGGTCTTCCTTCGTGCTCCGCTGCTACGGCCTTGCCACGGGGTTGGGTTTGCCCTTGACCCCGTGATTCTGGGGGCAGTAACGAGGTTGTTCCTCTGTTCGTTCCCGGGTGGCATGCGGGTTGTGCGTGTGTGTAGTCGTGGGGTCAAGCCACGGTCTGCTCACCCTGTGCGTTGAGTTGCTTGAGTGCCTCTTCGCACGGTCGGGTCCGTCGCCCTCCCGTGACGTCCCTAATAGGGGGGCTACCCTCCATTAGGGGGGGTCGGGGGGGCTCGGCCCTCCCTGTTCTGATGGTTTTGGGGGGCTGTCAGCGGGGTGTATTTGTCAGCCAAGTGGCTCCGCTTGGCCTCCCTTGTGCAGTAGCGATGCCAAGCTAAGCCACTAACGATACAGAACGTTAGGTTATGACTATAACCAAGTTCTGTTAGTTAGGGGCGATGCTTGGCATCGGACGCCGCTGCAGCCCTTGTCCTCACCTTGTGGTGAAAGCTTGGGAAGGAGGAGAGCAGGTGACCACACACCTGCTTATGAAGGTAAGCTGATGAGGGGTGTGGTCAGACTAATACTGGTATTAGAGGTACATTTGTGGTTTATTCAGTACGCGTGCACGTACGCGAGATAGTGCAGTAGCGATGCCAAGCATCGCCCCTAACTAACAGAACTTGGTTATAGTCATAACCTAACGTTCTGTCACTTAATTGAAGGAGTTTGATTGTAATCATTTTGGAAAAACCTGTAGAATAACAGTGTTTCACTGCTGAACGAAGTTATGTCACTTAATTGAAGGAGTTTGATTGTAATAATTATGGGGAAACCTGTAAAATAACAGTGTTTCACTGCTGAACTTAAGTTATGTCACTTAATTGAAGGTGTTTCATCGTAAATGTAGGAAAAACCTGTGAAATAACAGTGTTTCACTGCTGAACTTTAAGTTCTGTCACTTAATTGAAGGAGTTTGATTGTAATCATTTTGGAAAAACCTGTAGAATAACAGTGTTTCACTGCTGAACGAAGTTCTGTCACTTAATTGAATGAGTTTGATTGTAATAATTATGGGGAAACCTGTAAAATAACAGTGTTTCACTGCTGAACTTAAGTTATGTCACTTAATTGAAGGTGTTTGATCGTAATAATTTAGGAAAATACTGTCAAATGACAGTATTTCACTGCTGAACTTTTAGTTATGTCACTTAATTGAAGGTGTTTCATCATAAATGTAGGAAAAACCTGCCAAATAACAGTGTTTCACTGCTGAACGAAGTTCTGTCACTTAATTGAAGGAGTTTGATTGTAATAATTATGGGGAAACCTGTAAAATAACAGTGTTTCACTGCTGAACATAAGTTATGTCACTTAATTGAAGGAGTTTCATCGTAAATGTAGGAAAAACCTGTGAAATAACAGTGTTTCACTGCTGAACTTTAAGTTCTGTCACTTAATTGAAGGAGTTTGATTGTAATCATTTTGGAAAAACCTGTAGAATAACAGTGTTTCACTGCTGAACGAAGTTCTGTCACTTAATTGAATGAGTTTGATTGTAATAATTATGGGGAAACCTGTAAAATAACAGTGTTTCACTGCTGAACTTAAGTTATGTCACTTAATTGAAGGTGTTTGATCGTAATAATTTAGGAGAATACTGTCAAATGACAGTATTTCACTGCTGAACTTTTAGTTATGTCACTTAATTGAAGGTGTTTCATCATAAATGTAGGAAAAACCTGCCAAATAACAGCGTTTCACTGCTGAACGAAGTTCTGTCACTTAATTGAAGGAGTTTGATTGTAATCATTTTGGAAAAACCTGTATAATAACAGTGTTTCACTGCTGAACTTAAGTTATGTCACTTAATTGAAGGTGTTTCATCGTAAATGTAGGAAAAACCTGTGAAATAACAGTGTTTCACTGCTGAACTTTAAGTTCTGTCACTTAATTGAAGGAGTTTGATCGTAATAATTTAGGAAAATACTGTCAAATGACAGTATTTCACTGCTGAACTTTTAGTTATGTCACTTAATTGAAGGTGTTTCATCATAAATGTAGGAAAAACCTGCCAAATAACAGCGTTTCACTGCTGAACGAAGTTCTGTCACTTAATTGAAGGAGTTTGATTGTAATAATTATGGGGAAACCTGTAAAATAACAGTGTTTCACTGCTGAACTTAAGTTATGTCACTTAATTGAAGGTGTTTCATCGTAAATGTAGGAAAAACCTGTGAAATAACAGTGTTTCACTGCTGAACTTTAAGTTCTGTCACTTAATTGAAGGAGTTTGATCGTAATAATTTAGGAAAATACTGTCAAATGACAGTATTTCACTGCTGAACTTTTAGTTATGTCACTTAATTGAAGGTGTTTCATCATAAATGTAGGAAAAACCTGCCAAATAACAGCGTTTCACTGCTGAACGAAGTTCTGTCACTTAATTGAAGGAGTTTGATTGTAATAATTATGGGGAAACCTGTAAAATAACAGTGTTTCACTGCTGAACTTAAGTTATGTCACTTAATTGAAGGTGTTTCATCGTAAATGTAGGAAAAACCTGTGAAATAACAGTGTTTCACTGCTGAACTTTAAGTTCTGTCACTTAATTGAAGGAGTTTGATCGTAATAATTTAGGAAAATACTGTCAAATGACAGTATTTCACTGCTGAACTTTTAGTTATGTCACTTAATTGAAGGTGTTTCATCATAAATGTAGGAAAAACCTGCCAAATAACAGCGTTTCACTGCTGAACGAAGTTCTGTCACTTAATTGAAGGAGTTTGATTGTAATAATTATGGGGAAACCTGTAAAATAACAGTGTTTCACTGCTGAACTTAAGTTATGTCACTTAATTGAAGGTGTTTCATCGTAAATGTAGGAAAAACCTGTGAAATAACAGTGTTTCACTGCTGAACTTTAAGTTCTGTCACTTAATTGAAGGAGTTTGATCGTAATAATTTAGGAAAATACTGTCAAATGACAGTATTTCACTGCTGAACTTTTAGTTATGTCACTTAATTGAAGGTGTTTCATCATAAATGTAGGAAAAACCTGCCAAATAACAGCGTTTCACTGCTGAACGAAGTTCTGTCACTTAATTGAAGGAGTTTGATTGTAATAATTATGGGGAAACCTGTAAAATAACAGTGTTTCACTGCTGAACTTAAGTTATGTCACTTAATTGAAGGTGTTTCATCATAAATGTAGGAAAAACCTGTGAAATAACAGTGTTTCACTGCTGAACTTTAAGTTCTGTCACTTTATTGAAGGAGTTTGTTCGTATTTTTTTTAAATACTGAAAGTTGCCTTATTTTCACATTCAGTAAAATGATGAGTATCTTATGTGTTTTTACATACAATTCAATGTAATTTAACATTCAACACAATTAAGCAAATACATGTATTTAAAAAGAATTACCTGTAGAATAACTGAAGGTTTTTACTGTTTTTTAATTATATTATTCTCTTTTTTAACATTATTTAACATTACATTTAAAGTTTAACAGCAAAAAAACAGAAAGTTGCCTTATTTTCACATACAGTAAAATGATGTATATTCTAGGTGTTTTACATGTAATTTAACATTCAAGACAATTAAGCAATGGAATAATCCTGTAAAAAAAAGATAATTTCTTATTAAATCAATCTACAGATTACAACCTTTATTTAATGGTTAATATTTGTATTAAAGGTTATTTACTGTATTTTTATGGAATTTCCTGTATTTTTATGGGATTTACACTTAAAGTAGAAAAACAAAAGTAATCTGTAAAATAATACATTGAAAGTCCCGTAAAAATAAAAAAAATTTTAAGAGTGTAGGCGTAGGTTTAGGAGGGGTTGCAGGGAACATGTCCCCCTCAATATTGAGAAGAGGTACATTTGTCCCCATCAAAAAATATAGCTAATATGAAAAAAGAAAAAAAAAATGAAAAAAATAATAACCCCTACCGGACCATACCATCTCAACCTTGCAGACTCCCCTACAGGACTGTACCATCTCAACCTCGCAGACACCCCTACCGGACTGTACCATCTCAACTTTGTAGACACCCCTACCGGACTGTACCATCTCAACCTTGCAGACGTGCCTCTCATGAAAGTTCACCAGAATGCAGGAAATCCCCCCCCCCCTGTTGAAACCAACTCTGCCCCCTTGGGCTGAGAACTCCCATCACTGTCAGGTGAGAGAGTTATTGAGACGTTTCAGGAGAAGAGCTCAGTGAAACCAACTCCACAAAGGGTCCCCGCCCCGTCTACATTTACATTTACATTGTTTCTCACAAACACCTATTTTTGACACCTAAGACTGTGGAATATAAGATAAGATAAGATAAGAGATATACCCAGATACAGACAGACAGACAGACAGACAGACAGACAGACAGACAGACAGACAGACAGACAGACAGACAGACAGACAGACAGACAGACAGACAGACAGACAGACAGACAGACAGACAGACAGACAGACAGACAGACAGACAGACAGACAGACAGACAGACAGGCAGGCAGGCAGCAGGCACGCACGCACACGCCCCGTATTACTTATATTTATTATTTTTATGGTTGTTTTGTTGTTACCTGTTGTCTAAAGTCCCTAATCTTAAAAGGAAAAAAAGTTATTTCAATTACAATTCTTTATTTCCTAATAATTTGAATGGGTTTTTTTATGGCAATATAAACTATAGACAACAAAACCTCTTTACAAAAGTAAAGAAACACTTTCTGGGATGGTTTACTTTTCATGTACAGTATGGCAATGTAAAAAGAATAATTATTCTAAAAACCTTTTCCAGCGCCCAAGGACCAAACTCTGCACCATGGGAGATTGGGCTTTCTACTTATCCGCTCCCAGTCTGTGGAATGCTCTCCCTGACCACCTGAGGGCACCACAGACAGTGGATGCTTTACTGTAAAAAAAAAGGGCCTCAAACCACGTCTTTTTAATAGAGCCTTTTGTTGATTTTTATCTAGTTTTAACCCTGCACATTTTATGAAGGGTTAAATTCATTTAATTTCATTTTCATGTTCTTTTGACAATTTTACTAGTTTTAGCCCTTCTTAATATATTATGTTATTTTACTCCTTTACTAGTTACATTTCGTTTTTGCTCCCATTCTGCTCTGCTGGGGGAATCTCATCATTACTTATTGTATCACTGAAAGCTTTTGCCACATGCACCTTCATTTGCCCGGCCATGCCCATTTCCGGTTATGTATAAGCGAGGAGCTTGGCCGTACTCTTCCTTCCCTCATTATTCATTCGGAAGTGTTTATGTAGCACTTGTGTCACGTATATATCTTGTATGTCATAAATGTCAGGATGAAACAGTACTGTATATCTGTATGTCATGTATGTCATAAATGTCCAGATTAATTGAAAATGGGGGACCCTGATGTAAACAAGACAAAAGTATTTTTCTGGTCTGCATCCCCTTAACAATTGTGTGTATTGGCGGTCAGGTGGCATAGCGGAGATTGCGTTCATCACCAACGCTGGAGACGCTGGGTTCGCCTGTTCGAATCCAGCTCCCGGCGTTGTCACCAGCTTGGCTGGCCGTTCACACTAATACAATTGGCAGTATTAGAGGGTGGGAAAGCTGGCGGGTGGGTCCTTGGCGCGTCTATACTTTCCGCAACGGAGCTCGGTTTCCGGGTTCCTCTGATTGGCCGCGACCCCCACTTGACACGCGCTAGCACGCCCCCTTATCCACCGCTGCCGCTCGCCGCTGTGTTTGCCGCTTGCTTCCTGAGTCAAGAAACGCGCCACTCTGAGTCAAGAAACGCGCTGTTGGTAACACCACCCACTTCAATGACAGAGCTCTCTTGTTTAATAATATTGTCGCGTCATCTTAATATGCTGCTTATGCAGTTATCAGCTGTATTTGGCATAGACGCCTGAGTCAAGAAACGCAGTCATCTTAATCTTAATATGCTGCTTATGCAGTTATCAGCTGTATTTGGCATAGCCGCCTGAGTCAAGAAACGCTATTGTCGCGCCGCCACTCTGAGTCAAGAAACGCAGTCATCTTAATATGCTGCTTATGCAGTTATCAGCTAGCTGACTAAATGTAAATCTTATGCAACGCCAGTCAAGAAACGACCGCCTCAGCAGCATCACGCATCAACTGTAATGTGGAGTGGACTTAAACATATTCACAATTAGCATTTTATAAAGTAGAACTTGATTGATTGATTGATTGAAAACTTTATTAACAGATTGCAGAATGGGTACAATACAGTACAGCTCAATACACACAATTGTTAAGGGGATGCAGACCAGAGAAAGACTTTCGTCTTGTTTACATCAGGGTCCCCCATTTTCAATTCATCAGGACATATATGACATACATGACATACAGATAGACAGTACTGCTACATCTATACATTTATGACATACCAGATTTGCAAATACAGTACTGTTTGTGATACAGAAGGAGTCAAGAAAAGGGAGTATATACATTTGACATAGAAACTGTACATTGGAGGAGGTTGGGTGGGGGGGGTTGGGTACGTTGGGATATTGACAACCATACTGGGTAATTTACATTGGAGGTGGTTGGGGGGGGGGGGGGGGCACACTGTATAAACAAGCAAAACTGTACATTGAGGGGGGGGGGGGGGGGGGGGGGGAGACACTGTACAAACAAACAAAATTGTACATTGGACTATTGACAAAACCAAACTGTAATGTTTACTTTCTCAGTCAGCGCTAAGTGCAGCATAAAGTCAAGTCCATGCCGCTTCTGGCGCGCGCGCGTCAACACACAGGCGAGCGTCAACACACAGGCGAGCGTCAACACACAGGCGAGCTGTAGCGGCAGCGGTGGATAAGGGGGCGTGCTAGCGCGGGTCACGTGGGGGTCGCGGCCAATCAGAAGAACCCGGAAACCGAGCTCCGTTGCGGAAAGTATAGACGCATCCTGGGCGCGTGAATACTTTCGGCAACCAACATGTCCTTCCGCATTGCTCTGATTGGCCGAGCGCGAGCATGCGTATGTGATGCCCACTAGAAGTGGTATCATGTTAATATCTTTAGATTATGTGTCAAAACAGTGTGAACATATGGGTACAGGATTACCTCCATCAGAAACAAGTTAGAAGAGTCATTTATATGTAATGGGAGACATTAACATAATCTGGTCAATAGGTGGCGGTATAGGACTGGTGTTTAGTGACTTCGCCTTCCAGGGACCCGTTACTGTGTGCTTAGGAACGCACGAGGCAATCTCAGCCTCACAACCGGGAGGAGCCAGAGTCAATAACATCGTGTCTGCACCTTTCCTTTGTCAAATGATTAACTACAACCTGTTTCATAGGTGGGTAATATACTACAAAACACACATAAAGGTTAACAAGGATACATGCAATGTCGAGGGTTCAAATGAAGTAACTATTGTCGATGTTTGAGTCAAGTTTAAGAAGTTTAAGACGACAGGTAACGTGGTTGAGAAGCAGACCGTCTATTGACGGCGCCACGTTTCGTTGGTACATTTAAATAGTGTTGGAACACAATTGTCCATTTAAGCACTAACGTGTCGAAGTTAAGTATCTCCAAGGGGATTATAAAGGTTTATGTTTTGAAATACATACTGTGTTGGGTTGAATTGCTGTGTAGTAAATGTGTATATTGTGTACAAGATGGTTAGAGGGAAAGTACTTTAGCTTACCCTACCAAGCAGGTAGCTAAGTACCGGGGCTGTACCACATGCTCTCTCTCTCTCTCTCTCTCTCTCTCTCTCTCTCTCTCTCTCTCTCTCTCTCTCTCTCTCTCTCTCTCTCTCTCTCTCTCTATTGCGCCCTCAGTTAAATGTAAATATAAATCTATTCCCTTGAGTTATACCATGGTCACGGTTTTAGCAAATTCCTAGTAGGGTTGAGAACGGCCCGATACAAATATATATATAAATGTACTTTCAGTGCACATTTGAGTTTCAATAGAACTTGAGACAGAAACACAACTATGGATAACACTGAGGTGTGGAGGTATTTCGGTATACTAGAGAATAGTGGATATGACTGATGATAAGTGACTGATGATAAAGGTAACACTTATTGGTGATTTAAGGAATTGTTTGACAGACAATGAGAATGACAGTGTTGGTTAAAAGACATACTATGGTCCCTTCCAACATGCCTAGACATGTCTAGACAGAGGTTAACAGGATAATGTTTCTCTTCTCACGTGCTTATATTTAAGACGCCAAATATGTATAAAGACATAAGTAATCACAATGTACAGTATATAATACTGGATAACTACATTTAAAAGGAAAATGCTATTGAAGTGAACCAGGGTATCCTAAAAGGGTAGAATGTGTGTTGCAATGATGAATATGCTTTTGAATTAATAACAAGTATGGGATTATAATTGAATGTATTGAAGTAATGTAACTAATTGAACTAGATGATGATACAATGATGATACAATGATTATACAATGATGATACAATGATGATACAATGATGATACAATGATGATGATGATTGATTGATTATTCTATTGAATGAATAAATGTTGTTGAAATAGACAACCGGGAGGAGCCAGAGTCAATAACATCGTGTCTGCACCTTTCCTTTGTCAAATGATTAACTACAACCTGTTTCATAGGTTAAACATATATCTGCTATCAGGTGCCATATCCTGGTACCTGTAACACGTATGAGCCGCGACGGGCTCCTCAGCCAGCTCCTCAGCCAGGCTCCGCTTAAGGCAATTTATACAAATGGAAGTATTGATTACACCGTAACGAATCATTCAAAAAATATACCCTTAACTGGAATATGTTGTGCCTTTACACATATGTTGGATTATGTAATTGGTTTGTCATGACAAACCAATAAAAAATCGCGCGACTCGGGCATCGCTTGCGGTCTTGGCTGCAGCCATCCTCTCTGCTGCCGGAGCTACTGGAGCCGGCGCCGGTGCTCTCTCTCCCGCCACCAGCGCAGCCTCGCAGACCGGCGCCAGCTCCAGTAGCTCCGGCAGCAGAGAGGATGGCTGCAGCCAAGACCGCGAGCGGTGCCCGAGTCACGCAATTTTCTATTGGTTTGTCATGACAAACCAATTACATAATCCAACATATGTGTAAAGGCACAACATATTCCAGTTAAGGGTATATTTTTTTAATGATTCGTTACGACGTAATCAATACTTCCATTTGTATAAATTGCCTTAAGCGGAGCCTGGCTGAGGAGCTGGCTGAGGAGCCTGTCGCGGCTCATGCGCATGGGCGTGCTTGGCCAATCAGAGCAATGCGGAAGGACATGATGGTTGCCGAAAGTATTCACGCGTCCTGGGCGTTGTGGACAGCGACCCCTACAGTTCGGTCGGGGCGCCTGCTCAGCAAGGGTAGGATCTGGAGAGAGGTAGTGCGGCCTCCCACACGTTACACTCTCCCAGTGAGAATCTGCGCGGCCAGGCTGGCTGCCGGCAGGCTGCACATGCGTCGGAGGAAAGCATGTGACAGTCTCTGGCCTCTCGGACCAACAGTAGGGAAAAGTGCGCAACAACCAGGAAGGGGGTTGGGAATTGGCATAACGACTAACAGTGGGATGGGAGAAAAATCTGAAAAAGGAGGAAAAAATAAAAAATAAAATAAGAAATTGTGTATTGAGCTGTACTGTATTGTACCCATTATACTGCAATCTGTTAATACAATGTTCAATCAATCAATCAATCAATCAATCAATCAATCAATGTTCTTTCTACTCTTTTACTAGTTTTAGCCCTACTTATTTTATGTTATTTCTACTCTCTTACTAGTGAAGTGGATTCCCAGCTTAAATTCCCTATTTACTACTTCTTTCTGCGTTGTGATTTAAACCTTTTTACAAGCTCTTGGGATCCACTCTTTGCTAAATGCAGATAACCAGTGTTTTTAACCTGGTTATTGCTTTCTGCGTACCCAGAGAGAAAAATACGGCGCTGCCGTTTGAAATGAAGCGAGATCTGAGCAGTTTGAAAAGAACCCGTTTTTAATGAAAATGGATTTCAAATCAGATGTTACAAAAAGAAATATTGTGCAATGAACCTGCAAGACGCATCCAATATGCCGGATGTTTGCAGAAATTCAGACTAAATTCTCAATAAAAAGCTCTGTCTAAAAACATGTCTCGTCTCGTTCTTCGATCTGCTGCGTCGATTTCTTCTCCTTGCTGGGTTTCTAGTGGAGAAAAAGGGTGTGTTCGTTTCTTGTTCCTTCCTGGGTTTTCGGGTTGGTTCTGTCTCTCCTGGCGAGGAGTTTTGGTTATATCTTATTTAGGCTCCGCCTCTAATTTTACGGCAAGCGGGCGTTTTCAAAACTCTCCTCGAGTGTTCCTATTGGAGGACACTTATTCTCAGCTCTCATTGGCTAACTCCTTACCGTGACGTTTTGCACCGAATTACGTCACGATGTGGATTCTAAGTCCAAAATCCTTTGATCAACTGCTCCTTTGTAAAGAAGAGACTGTCTGGCGTCTCTCAAGGCAGTTCCTTTGTCTTCTTATTTTAATTGGACCATTTGCCTAGAGCACTAGGGTGTAAAATCACCCAGTTTATTACTTTCCCAGGAAGTCCAAACGAGACTATCTCTTCATTTGATCAGCAGCTGCCTGTCTCAACACTCTGGTTAAGAGCCTTGAGTCCACGCAGCTGTTTCAAATCACCGATACGTCTTGTTTGTTTTGTTGAATGAAAATGGATAGAGGCAAAGAAGCCAGGAGAAATTGTGAATGCATTTTACCTGTCGGTGTTGTGCCATTCTGAGACCCAAGGTGTACAGTACAATAGTTAGTTTGACTGAAATCTACTACAGTTTCCCCGGTTTGGGGATTAATTATCCCCAAGATACATGTTAGTAATTTCTCAAACAAACTGTTTACAATTACCTTAACCTTACTGTTTAACCTAATTACCTCAGAGCCAAACCTTTCCAGAATCCTTCTGACTCATTTTCCATATTTGTTAGTATCATTTGCTTTCAACACCCACATTACTCCCTCCTCCACTGACCGACTATGGACCCATCTTTATTTACACAGTTCTCTATTCACTCACACCGTTTAACAATTTCCACTCATTTTGCAGGTTATATACAATGTTATCAGTTATATCAATTTCACTTCAGTCTAGGTCCGTCCCTTTATACAAAAAGATGATCGTACCATTTACCAGGTTTAGACTATACTTTATGTGTTTTTTATCCAAATGTGTCTGTTTTGTGCAATTCACTCTGAAAGAAAAGACCTTACATTGCATTTACTACCTAAACATTTCTAAAAAAGGAGAGAGCTTAGCTAATGAAAAATCAAAAATTAATATGTACACGCCCTCTCCAAGGCCTATCAGTTACACTATCCCTTCCTTTGCCTATGTATATCGTTTAGGCTTCTTGATGACTCGTTGTGGTCGAGTATCTTGTTCCGGGCTTGTGCTAAGCACTGGTTCCTCTGGCTCTTCTGGTACCTTCTCCAAGTCCACAGAGGAGAAATTATTATGTTCCAATTCATAATCCTCTCCTCTGTCTGGTTCCTGTAAAAAACCTTCATCTTCTACTGGTGGCCAATCGTGGCCCCCTCGGTCTGGCTCGCCATAATCATCCGGGTCTTCCCCATCGTTTGGGGTTAGCGCCGCCTTCACTTCGCCTTCGTGTAACGGTTGCGACGCCCGGTTTTACCGTCAAGGTCTTGTGGTTCAGGTTCCCATTCTTGGTCCGTATTGGTTGCTTTTACACAATGAGTAACGTGAAACCACATAGGCGATCCTTCAACTTGTAAAGCCCTCTCGGTGGCTCGAACGACTTTGTATGGCCCTTCTCGTCTCGCGCCAAACCACTTGCGTCTAAATACTTTGACATAAACGTAGTCGCCTGGTATGATTTGAGGTGTAGTCTGCCTATTCACCTCCTCCCCGGTTTCATGCTCCTGTCTACTGGAGACATGAACCAGAATACTTTTGTGTATCTTTGACATGTATTTTACGTACTCACGCATGTCGTTGTCCAGGATGTCCAAACTCGGACCTTTGCCTGTCGCGCGCAAACCTGGTACTACCATGCAGCGACCTAGCATCATTTCGTGCGGTGTCAGACGCAGACCGCGAATTTCGCACGAACGACAAGCCATCAAAGCTAAAGGAAGAGCGTTTAGCCAATTCAAGCCTGTGTGTTGACAGATCTTTACCAATTTGTTTTTTAGTGTCCCGTTCATGCGTTCCACCAACCCCTGGCTCTGCGGATGATAAACGGCCCCCAATCGCTGTTTTATGCCTACGTGTTGGAGTATTAAACGTACAGTTTTGTCGACGAACTCTTTTCCATTGTCCGACGAGATCCTGTCCATTAAACCAAAACGGGGAATTACCTCTTGGCACAGGAACTTAGCCACAGATGCTGCATCCTTGTGCCGGGTGGCGCACGCCTCCACCCACCTTGAAAAACGACAGACAACGACAAGAATATATCTCTTCTGATTAATGGGCTTAATCATGTCAATGTAATCAATTACAAGGTCTCGCATTGGGCCATTGGGCGTGGGGATATGTCCTGGTGACACACTAATCCCCTTACGTATATTGTTTTTCAAACATATTACACACCTCTGTAACACATGATCAATTTGACTGACCAAATCTGGCGCCCAAAAGCCATATTCTCTGATTTTTCTCCTTACCTCTCCTTTATGCGCATGGCAAAAGTCGTGCGCCGTGTGGATCAGCAGTCCGACCAGGCCAGCAGGAGCCACCACAAATCCACCGGCGTCGCGCCACAAACCTGAATCATCCTGACTAGCTCCCCTGGTTATCCAGAGGTTCCGTTCCACCTGACTAGCCTCCTCCTGGAAAGTCAAAACATCTTTGTAGGTTATCTTGTCCTCTAACTCAACTCTGTGTGTGATAACCAATACCTTGCCTGTTCTGTCAGCACCTGTCACTTCCTTGGCAGCTTCGTCCGCTCTTCTGTTCCCTCGAGATATCTTGGACTCGTCTGACTGATGAGCAGCACACTTGATTATCGCAACCTGCTTTGGTTTCATAATTGCTTCTAACAAACGTTTAATCTGACTACAATGTTTTATGGCGCTTCCATCGGCTTTCTTGAATCCTCTCCCTTTCCACACTGTGCCAAACAAGAAGGCGGTACCATGTGCATAGGCGGAGTCGGTTACAATATTTACAGTTCTGCCCTCTGCCATGTTACATGCTTCCGTCAGTGCGACCAATTCTGCTAACTGGGCTGAACAAGGTTGTGATAATGCTTCGGCTTTTTCTACCACAAATCCTTCGCCCTGTGACCTTACCACGGAGTAACCTGCTTTTAGTCCCTCGCCAACACGATAACAAGAGCCGTCAGTCCATAACTCCAGATCTGGACTGTCAAATGGAAATGCCTGCAAGTCTGCTCTGAGTTTAGAGTACCTCTCGACTTCGACTAAACAGTCGTGGGGCTCTCCATCTTCAGGCGTAGGGATGTCAGCTGCCGGGTTCGTTATGGAACACCTGACCAGCGTCACATCTTCCTGTTCCAAAAGTCTGTAGTAGTGTTTAATGCGAGGCATCGTCAGTGCATATTTACCGGACTCCAACAGACTCTTCAAGTCATGCCTCACCATGATATCCACTGGATATCCCATCGTAATACTTGCGGCTTTTTCGTACATCGTATACACTCCAGCCATTTCTCGGTAGCATGGAGCCATCCCCATCTCTACTTCCGAGTAGGCAATTGAGTAGTACGCCATCGGCTGTGGTCGCGCCCCCACCCCTGTGTCCTGGGCCAACACCGCACACGCCTGCTTCTGATCTGGTGAAGAAGAGACGTATAGTATGAATTTCTTGGTATAGTTAGGCAACGCCAAGGCCGGCGCCTCTAACAGTCGGGACTTGATTGTTTCGAATGCCTGTGAGCCCTCTTCGGTCCATACCACTTTACTGCTCAGTTTATCAACGCCCGTTTCTTTCAGCATCTCTCTCAATGGTTTCACTATTTCCGTATAGTTCTCGACCCACGGAGAGCTGTACCCCATTATACCCAGAAATCCCATTAGCTGTCGTACCGTCACAGGCTTGGGTGCCGTCCTTATGGCCACCAAATGTTCTTCTGAAATAGCCCGATGGCCCTGTGAAATTGTTTGTCCTAAATAGACCACTTTAGGTTTACAATATTGCAACTTTTTCAACGACACTTTATGGCCGTTTTTCGCCAACAGTTGCAACAGTATCACGGAATCGCGATGACATGTTTCCTGATCGTCCGCGCACAGTATCAGATCATCCATGTACTGAATGACCCTAGAGGTCATGACTTTATCCAACCCCTCTAAATCCTCCCTTAGGATTTTGTTGAATATGTGTGGCGAATGTTTTAGTCCCTGCGGGATCCTAGTATACTCATAATATTCATCCTTATAAGTAAACCCAAAAAAATGCTGGCACTCCTCGCTCAAGGGCACACTAAAATATGCACTACACAAATCTATAACTGTATAGTACTCGGCTTTCGACGGGATAAATGTCAATAGCACATGGGGGTCGGGGACATCGGACGGATAGTCAAGTAACACCTCGTTGATCGCTCTTAGATCGTGCACCAGCCGGTAAGAGGTATCCGGCTTCTCCACGGGTAGCAACGGCGTGTTGCTCCGGGGATCAGTTGTTTTCCGTAAGACTCCTGCAGCTAAAAGTCCTTTAATTTGTGGCTCGATTCCAGCCACTGCTTTCTCCTTCAATGGATACTGTTTCTTCCAAGGCAGGGTGGCCCCAGGTCTAAGCTCCACCTTCACAGGTTGAGCGGACTTGATTAGTCCAATGTCAGTGCTGTTCTTTGCCCACAGCGTCTCAGGCACCGCCTCCATCATGTCCTCTTGGAGGCTTGATGCATTAGGGAGTTCTCCCAGTGTCTCTTGGGATAATTGCACAGTTTGGGGATGACCCATCCCTGTGCCTTGAACCATGATCTTAATAAACCTTTTATCAGGGCTTATCCAGATCCGTTTGTTTTCTTTCATCTGTTCAAATTCTATCCCTTCAGCTTTTTTCATCATTTCGCCTATGTGTTGTTGATCACATGAGCTGATTACCTTCAAAGTCACATGGGGAACACTATCCATTATGCCGTGCTCTTTACTCAGATAGTCACTCCGTGCAATACGTAACGCTGCTCCCTGTGGCCCCAATATGATATTGGTAGCATTCAGCTGTACTTTGTCAGGTTGCACCCTCAGCCACTCCTTAGTCTGTGACGAGTCTGCATCTCTATGATACTGCAGAGTGCAGTGATAGGGGGTCTTTGGATCCCTTGCTTCAGGCATATTGGCAGTGATAAATTTCTCCCATTGTAAGGCGGGGCCAAGTAGCTCTTGGTCCAATCCCCCTAGACAATAGATCTCTGGTGGTTGACTGTCAATTCGTTGTACCATCTGATAGTACTGGTCTTCTCGTTCGGCTATCACGCAACCCTCCGCAGTACATTTAATGTCCATCCCCAGTAACCCCAGCCCATCTCGGCCGAGCAAGTTAATAGGTGTGCTCTCCGAGACCAGCACAGGGAGAGTCGCTTCCCTGCCTTGATATCTCAGAGTCACAGGTTCGGTAACAGCCGTCAGCTGGTTTATTCCCTCAAATCCAATTGTCCGTACATATCGACCGGACAAGGTTAGGTGCGTCGCGTCTTGGGGTTGTACTACCGTGTAAGCCGCGCCGGTGTCTGCCATCATCTCGACAGATTTGTCATTCACCGTTACGCACACAATAGGCTCCTCCCTTAAAGACGACACTGACAGCTGACACCTCCCCATTGGACTCTCTGGGCCTCTTCATAGTGATGATTCATTTGGCCCTCTTGCTGGATTTACCGGGCCAATGTTCTCATTTCGGTCTTGGACTCGGGGTTGACCTTGGCCTTGCCAAGTTCTTTCCTGGTCTCCCTCTCCGGGTTGACAAGCCTGTCTACAGTTCCGTGAGATATGACCAGTCACCCCACATGTCCAACACACCACCACCCGTGGCTGGAATCCATTCGGATTCCGGGGTCTGCCTCCTCCTTTCGGTCGTGGTTGCCACTCTCTCGGCCTCTGTTGTTGGTCCGGCACATAACCCCCTTGTGTTCCCACTTGAGCCCGTCTCTGTCCCTGTGGTTCCCCTTCATAGCCTGCCCCATCCCTTGGTTGTGGGGCCGCCTGGACTAAGGCTTGAAGGTATTCCACTACCTTTACTGCCTCGGTTGGCTGTTGGTACATGATCTTACGTTGTTGCTCTGCATCCTTTTCCTTTGCTCTTTGCTCTTTCTTCCGATACAGTTCAACGTAATGCTCTATTTGATCTATATATAATTCCAGCGCCATCTTTGACAATGACACCACCTCGGCCAATTTCTGTCTTACCTCTATGGGGAGGCCGTTTTCAATCTTGGTTCTTAACTGGGCTTCATGCATAGGGTCAAGTCCCGCCTCCCGACCAGTTGTGTTCTTCCACGTGGAGTAGGCTTGTTGTACGTATTGCCTGGGGTGCCCTGATGTCTCCAAAGTACCAATCGGAATTTGGTCTGCGTGCAGTCTCATTGGATAGGCTTCTCGTAGGGCCGCCCACGTTACTCCCCTGTACGCTAGGAACAGGTCCGCATCATGCGCTCCAGTCCCCACATGGCCTTGCAGGCGAGCCGCCTCCAGTATCCTTTCCATGGAGTCTTTTCCCATCATGGTTGTCAATATCTTCTTGACATCCCCCATTGCCATTTCTGTGCCAACCATTACCTCCTCCAGTTTGGCAATCCAAGGATTGGCCCCATTCTCGAGGGGCGGCAATTTCTCAGTCACCTGTGTCATGTCCGACACCTTCAGGGGGTGATATTCCAGGTCCTGTCCTCTTATTATTATAGGAGCCATGCGGATAGGGGCTTGCATGTTTCTCGTCTGGGCTCTTGTCTGTCTTCTCTCTATTACACGCTCTTGGAACCGCAAAAGGGCCTCTTGCTTCTCTCCTTTTTTGTCTTCCAGGTCCTTTTGCTTCCCCTCAATGCCAGCCCGCGTCCTCATGAACGTCTGATATTCCTCCCCCTCCGCTTGCATGGCCTCAGGGTCGGGTCTTTGTCCTGCTAGGACCGTTTGATCTTGGTCCAAGTCCATGAGCCCCCGCTCTATCTCCGTCAGATCATCTTTTATCCGTCCTATCTGTACCCCAAGTACGATGTCGATAGTCTCCAGATCCTCACCTACTCCAACCATAGTCACATGTGGTGGTATTGTGAGATCAATCTTGTGACTGTCAGGTGCTACCCCCTTGTGGCCCTGGGGTTGGGGGGAGGTAAAATGCTGGGGGGGAATGAGGTCTCGATATATAGTACGGGGCGTATGAGCTGGGGAGCTTTGGGGGTGCTCCAGCTGGTGGACAGGCTCTCTCTGGTAGTCTCTCTGGGGATTATACTCTCTCTGAGGCTGACCGTGGGCCTTCTTCACCCTTTCCCACTCTTTCTTTTCCCACTCTTTCTCTTTTAACATTGCCTCATAGCCTTCCTTATTCTTTCTCTCAGCTGCTTGTATCACTCTTGTTCGCTCTGTCTGCTCTTCTATCCTATCCCTTGGTCGTGGGGTGGTTACATATTCTCTGCCTGACCCAGTCTGGGCTGACCTGTCTGGTCGCCGTGAGGCGTCCACACCCTCTCTGTCTGACCTATTCCAGTCTGACCTATCTGGTTGCCATGAGGCGTCCACACCCCCTCTGTCTGACCTATTCCAGTCTGACCTATCTGGTTGCCTAGCTGTCAGCTGAATAGATGTCTTTGCTTGTCCCTTCTCTAGGTTCCCCAGATCATCTGTCAACTGGTAAGGGCTTATCATCTCTAATAAAGGTAGGATGGGATATATCGGCTCCCCCTTCTCACTGGCATATGGCGGGGGTGCTAAAGCTTCCTCAATTCTTTCCTGTTGGACCATAAGATAGGAGGCTGGGTTGGGTGAGGCTAACTGCACCGCACTTTGGGCGGTGGCAGGTGTCGTCTCAGGGGCCTGGGGAGTTCTGGTGACCTGGACTACCCCCTCTACTGGTTTGTCTGCATCATTGCCATTTGCAACGGCCTTCCTTTCATTTTCCCTTTTCTCACCTTCCCGTCTATAAGCTTTTAAAAAGGTTGTCTCTTGCAACCTTTTCTTTGCTTTTTCCTCCTCATTACCCTGATAGGTGTATGCCTCAATTAGTGTTCCTATTTTAGCTATTAACTCCAAATCAAAAGAACCATCGACTGGCCAACGTTTCCCTTCCTTCCATCTATCATTCCATCTTTCTGATACATAACTTGCTTTTCTCAAATAATATTTGTTACCTCTTGTCGTGTCGTGTTCATTTGCAATAATTTGTACTGGACTTTCTTCCATCCACCCAATTACGGTCGACTTACCTGCGTCGGTTTTGTCTTTTATCTTTTTATATGCGTTTAGATTGTCTCGTTTTCGCCCCATTTTTCTCTTGTCTCTTTTATCTTGTAACAATGGCAACAGGCAGAACAATAGCTTGTGTAATCCCTATCTAAGTGTAGGTGTCTATGCTTTTGTGACTATCTCCTACTCGGACAGCCAATAGTGGCACTGTGGGCCCTTCCTATTCTCTCCTGTCCCTTGTTCAGTTGAAATTACTATTCTTACCTGATTTGTGGTGTTCCGCGTGTCCAATCGAACTGCTGTAGATCAGAGCACACAATGACAACAGTTCTTGTTAATTTATCAACCGGACTTGTACTTTACTCTGTCTTTTTAATCAAATTCCTGAGAGGTTCCTTTCATTCACTGTACGAGTATCTTTTTTACTTTCCTCATACACTCTTAAACATGAGACAATTGTAATTGATACATGTGTGTGATACCACCCGTTTCTACTCCCTGTTTTTCTTCTCGTTCGATCTCTGTCAACACACTGGGTTCCTATGTTTCGAATTTCCGCTCTCCTTTACTTCCGCTTGGTTCTGCTCCAATTCTGATACCCCTCGGAAAACAAAAACATCATGATTAATATAGTTGCATTCATTTTTTCACATTCTTTTTCATTATTCAGTACCACACCCCCCAGGGGACACCTGTCACCCAGACACGTGTCCCCCAGAGGTAATCTAAAGAATGCCACAGACGCCGCGCCACGCACGCCGTGAGGTGTCGACCCTGTTTACTGAAGAGACCTTGACAGCCCCTCCACAGCGGCCTAAACCCACCTCACCACAGGTACACAGCAGACAGCATCCCGGCAACCTCTCCCGTGCTCCAGGCCAGTAACCCCAGAGTCCAGTGCCCTGCCGGACGGCCACACATAGCCGACCAGACCCAACACCGAACCCCGGGTACACCGCCCCACATCACACAGCCACTCCAAACGTACCTACTATGGGGAAAAAAAACACAATCGTACACACAATCCTATCCCGTCAATTGCAACGCACGGTCGTCCAGGAACGTCCCCCGCCTCACACCCACACGCACGCCCCGGCCCTCCCACTCCCCAACCCTGAATGTCCACCACCCAGATCAGAGAATAGTCGCCAGCGCGGACGCCGGGCACCACGGCTTTATCGGAACGCCCACACCTACCCTGCCACCCTCCGCGCCAACCTTCATCACCATCAACGCATACGCAGGCGCAACCGAGCGGTGTGGGTCCCCAGACGCAGAACCAGCCGCGCCGAGAGTCTTGAACACGTACGTCACACACACCCTGATAACATTCACACAAACTACTATAACCGCAAACATCACCACAGCACACAGCAAATACTTAGCAATTGTCCATCCTATGTAACCTAACCAACTTTGGCCCCAGCCCTCCCACGAGTCCTCCTGCGTGGGCTGCATCTCCCTAGTAATATTCTTCAAATGCTCTATAACCTCCTGTATGCCGCCTATGTCATTTTCGGGGATAAATGTGCAGCATTCCTGACCAATCAATGCACACGTGCCTCCTGAACTCGCCAACAGGAAGTCCAAACCCGTCCTTGACTGCAGCTCCATCAGTCTTAAGGACCGTAACTCTTGAGCCTCCAGGGCCATACCTCTCGCGGTCGTAGCCGTCATATCCTCAAACACGCGAGCTAGATGGTCTAGTTCACCCATGTTTGCATACGTCCCCCACCAGGGAAACGCCACCCTGAAAAAGTGGTCCGCATCTATAAACCTCCTCCTCCTCGACTTGGGAATCGTCGGCAAAACATCTGACACCCTCATAGCTGGCACCAAATACCCCAACGCACACCTACCCCTCCACTTAATAGGCAACGCTGCGTACGCATACTCACCACAAATCCAAAACGCCCCCCTAGGGGCCGGCGCCTCCGAATTCTTACCCCATATTCCACTCTCACCCTTGCAGCCGTCCAAATATCCCACGTCCTTACCACCTGACTTCCCCTCTACGCACATCTCAAACCCAGCCGCCCTAAACGCCACTGGAATGGGGCTAGTGTCCTTAAGACCCCCATAACCCACTGCCTTATTCGACCCCTGTTCCCGGCCCAAATACCTCAACATCCTATCATGACCCACCCCGTCGCATAGGCCGAGCAGAGGCTCGTCCCTCAACACATTGGCATGACACTTCGTTAAGGGGTGTGCAATCAAGGGAAGACCTGCGTCGCCTGCTAGCGGGGCTAAGCCACACACATAACAATCCGACCTATTGGCTACCTTAGCCACAGTCCTCGCCATCCCCAAAAACAGATTACCGTGATGGTCTGGCTGCGACCTCCTACCCACTACCACCACCTCTGGCTGTTCAGGTCGCAGATATGGATCATACATTATAGTACCGATCAACACACATAACCAAATCATTGCCACGGCACACCCCCGAAGCACCCGCCTACTACTGTCACTCAAACCAGGAACCATGTTTGTCTGTTCCGTCCTCCTCTTCCTCCCTCCGTCACCGGCGCGTATCCTAATATGTCCTGCAATCCCCACAAACAACAACACAACTTTATAACCGAACATACCCTCAGTCTACTGACATGAAGACCCCAACCTAAACACAACACCAGGACATGTAGAAAAGGCCGCAACGTAGCCGCCCACCGGCCAAGAGAGAACCAGGCCAGAGGGAAAACATGTAACCCCATGTCGGTCTACAGACGGAAGAGGGGGGAGGGTGGAGAGAGGCACAGCAAGTGGGGCAAAGGATGGAGCGGGGGGGGGGGGGGGGAAACGGGAGAGAGGAGGGAGCAAGAGAAAAGGAGGGGGGGTTTGAAGGATCATCAGGAAAGTGGGGGGGGGGGGGGGTTCAAAGGAAAATCAAGAGAAGGGGGGGGGGGGGGGGGTTCAAAGGAACATCAGGGAAGTGGGGGGGGGGGGGGGGTTTCAAAGGAAAATCAAGAGAGATGGGGGGGGGGGGGGGGGGGGGTTCAAAGGAACATCAGGGAAGTGGGGGGGGGGGGGGGGTTCAAAGGAACATCAGGGAAGTGGGGGGGGGGGGTTTCAAAGGAAAATCAAGAGAAGGGGGGGGGGGGGGGGGGGGTTCGCAGTCCCGAACAGACCTGTTCCAAACCATAAAACACATTTACCATACTCTGCACTGCCCAAACGTCTCCTATGGAGAAGGAGGGAGAGAGAGAGAACAGCAAGAAAGCTAGAAAAAGAGAAAAGAGGGAGAGAGAGAGGAAGACGAGGAGAGAGGAGAGGAAGGAGAGGAGAGAGGAGGAGAGGAAGGAGAGGAGAGAGGAGAGAGGAGGAGAGGAAGGGGAGGAAGGGGAGGAGAGGAAGGAAAGGAGAAAGGAGAGAGGAGGAGGAGGAAGGGGAGGAGGAGAGGAGGAAGGGGAGGAGAGGAGGAAGGGGAGGAGGAGAGGAGGAAGGGGAGGAGAGGAGGAAGGGGAGGAGGAGAGGAGGAAGGGGAGGAGAGGAGGAAGGGGAGGAGGAGAGGAGGAAGGGGAGGAGAGGAGGAAGGGGAGGAGGAGAGGAGGAAGGGGAGGAGAGGAGGAAGGGGAGGAGGAGAGGAGGAAGGGTAGGAGAGGAGGAAGGGGAGGAGGAGAGGAGGAAGGGGAGGAGAGGAGGAAGGGGAGGAGGAGAGGAGGAAGGGGAGGAGAGGAGGAAGGGGAGGAGGAGAGGAGGAAGGGGAGGAGAGGAGGAAGGGGAGGAGAGGAGGAAGGGGAGGAGGAGAGGAGGAAGGGGAGGAGAGGAGGAAGGGGAGGAGGAGAGGAGGAAGGGGAGGAGGAGAGGAGGAAGGGGAGGAGAGGAGGAAGGGGAGGAGGAGAGGAGGAAGGGGAGGAGAGGAAGGGGAGGAGAGAGGAGAGAGGAGGAGAGGAAGGGGAGAAAGAGAGAGAGAGAGACACTACACACATCTGATCGCTTTATAGCCACACATGACACGCTGCTTAGGACGGGAGTTCCAATGCCTCTACCGCCACCCAGTGCAGCACCAACCACATCACACCGTACACTCCACTTTAAAACGGCCGCGTCTCCCAGGTTGACTCTGACGCCATCTAGTGCTCTCTTACCCACATCATAATTAATTTCAGTCTCACACGCGTCACACACAATGTCCCTTCTCACAAGCGCGCATGCGCGCACTCTGAAGCGGCCCACTCATTCACCATGCATCCTGCATACGTTCAAACTTTCAGCCAATACTCTGTAAACATTAGCCCACACCGCAACTCACACAGCTCATTCATCACAAACGACCATTCAGTTACACTGCAATACCGCCTCATTCACAACATACAGTATTAAACCCCTATCGCCCCATTCACAACATACAGTATTAAACCGTCTCAGGCGAGCCACGACGAGCTATCGTTTGTAGCATGTTGCTAAGCGAGCCACGACAAGCTATTGTTTGTAGCATGTTGCTAAGCGAGCCACGACAAGCTATTGTTTGTAGCATGTCACGCGCTACGACACGCACGAGTTTTGACGAGAACGCGCTTCCCCTCCACGCATAGTTGAGTGGCGCAGTGGATATTGCGTGCACCAGGTTCAACACTAAAAACCGTTCTCAGTCATATTTTAAGTGCCAATCTACAGATTTAATCCATATACATCACACATGTTCAACATAACCATAAGTCCTTTCACTCATACACAAACATCATACACCAACAAATGTTTAACCATAGCTTGCAACATACGAGTCTTCTTTAAGTACTATTCTAATGTTACAGCCTATCGTTGCAACATACGAGTCCTCTTTAAGTACTATTCTAATGTTACAGCCTATCGTTGCAACACACGAGTCCTCTTTAAGTACTATTCCTATGTTACAGCCTATCGTTGCAACACACGAGTCCTCTTTAAGTACTATTCCTATGTTACAGCCTATCGCCGTTTAAATTTAACACGCCCGGCGGTGCCCAAGGTTAAACTAGACTCTATTTGTGCTCCATCTCTACTGTAGAAAATACTACGCACATGTGCTAAAGCCAATCCTGTAAGGCATACAACGCACATGTTCACCTTGCTTAACCTTGAGCACAAACCTAGACATTGTCTCTAAATACTTCCATACCTTTTTTTAATGTTCCGACCTCCAGCGGCGTCCCGTTTATTGTGCTAAAATTCTACTGTAGAACGTACTACGCAAGATTGTGCTTAAAACCATTACTTTAAGGTATACGACGCACAGTGTGGTTAAAATCCCGCTTACAGGACCTATAACACACACAGAACCTAGAGCCGCCATCCTTTGGTCAGAACATTCCATTTAATATCTAATTACAGCCATACTTTTAGCAACCCCCTCTTGGTTCGAATAGAGCCCCCATATTTATCATCACACTCACCTCTTAGCGACCTCCTAGTCACTTGAAGACGGATCGATTGATCAGTTGATTCCCCGTTGACCGTTCGTGAAGAAAGCGAAGAGAGGAGAAAAAAAAATAACTTTTCTTTGCTGTGATGAAAAAACGAGCGCGTCGATTCTTGTTCACGGCACCACAATGAAGTGGATTCCCAGCTTAAATTCCCTATTTACTACTTCTTTCTGCGTTGTGATTTAAACCTTTTTACAAGCTCTTGGGATCCACTCTTTGCTAAATGCAGATAACCAGTGTTTTTAACCTGGTTATTGCTTTCTGCGTACCCAGAGAGAAAAATACGGCGCTGCCGTTTGAAATGAAGCGAGATCTGAGCAGTTTGAAAAGAACCCGTTTTTAATGAAAATGGATTTCAAATCAGATGTTACAAAAAGAAATATTGTGCAATGAACCTGCAAGACGCATCCAATATGCCGGATGTTTGCAGAAATTCAGACTAAATTCTCAATAAAAAGCTCTGTCTAAAAACATGTCTCGTCTCGTTCTTCGATCTGCTGCGTCGATTTCTTCTCCTTGCTGGGTTTCTAGTGGAGAAAAAGGGTGTGTTCGTTTCTTGTTGCTTCCTGGGTTTTCGGGTTGGTTCTGTCTCTCCTGGCGAGGAGTTTTGGTTATATCTTATTTAGGCTCCGCCTCTAATTTTACGGCAAGCGGGCGTTTTCAAAACTCTCCTCGAGTGTTCCTATTGGAGGACACTTATTCTCAGCTCTCATTGGCTAACTCCTTACCGTGACGTTTTGCACCGAATTACGTCACGATGTGGATTCTAAGTCCAAAATCCTTTGATCAACTGCTCCTTTGTAAAGAAGAGACTGTCTGGCGTCTCTCAAGGCAGTTCCTTTGTCTTCTTATTTTAATTGGACCATTTGCCTAGAGCACTAGGGTGTAAAATCACCCAGTTTATTACTTTCCCAGGAAGTCCAAACGAGACTATCTCTTCATTTGATCAGCAGCTGCCTGTCTCAACACTCTGGTTAAGAGCCTTGAGTCCACGCAGCTGTTTCAAATCACCGATACGTCTTGTTTGTTTTGTTGAATGAAAATGGATAGAGGCAAAGAAGCCAGGAGAAATTGTGAATGCATTTTACCTGTCGGTGTTGTGCCATTCTGAGACCCAAGGTGTACAGTACAATAGTTAGTTTGACTGAAATCTACTACACTAGTTTTATGTTCTTCTACACTGTAACTCCTTGAGATTTGTTATATATGAAGTGGCCCTACACATTTTATATATTATTATTATTATTATTATTAATAAATACATTTAGTAAATAATTGTCAGGCTGTGATAATGTAAACAACCCCCCACACACACACATTATTCCCCAAACTGCCTAATGCACATTTAAAGACAAAAACATCACTATAACTACTTGAAATAATGACAACCGTAGACAATGATGATAGCGCTACTCAAATGAACATATTGGGTCTCATTCCGGAACGAAGTTACGACAAAAAATTCTGTCTTAGCCAGATTTCGGCCCATTTAAGAGTTCAAGTTCAAGTTTCTTTAATAGTTGTCATACAGAAGTACAGAATACTTTTATACAAAATGCTTCTTACTGTTACGCTCCAGAGACTGTGCAAGACAAGATAAGTATGAAATAAAATAACATAGTATAGCATGTAAATTAGAAGTAAAAAAAATGAGGTCACAGTGTTCAGTATAGACATATGTACAATGTTCGATGCAGAATAGACGTAACTGAGTTACCATATAATATACAATACTGTGCAGTGTACTAATACAATACTATATAGTGCAAGGCAGAAATGGGATGAGGTGCAATTTAGGTACAATTTACAGTAGGTGTACGAGTTGTAGTGCAAATCCTTTATCAATAAATATAAAGTGTGATGGCCTGGGGATAGAAGCTTCTTCTGAGTCTTTCTGTGCTCGCCTTAAGACTCCGGTATCGCTTGCCTGACCGCAGCAGTTCAAAGAGGCAGTTGTTCGGGTGGCTCGAGTCCTTAATAATTCTCTTAGCCTTCCCCCTGCACCGCTTGTTGTAAATGTTCTGGAGGGTGGGAAGCCCCCCTCCAATTGTGCGTTCGGCTGAACGTGTCACTCTTTGTAGTCTGCTACGGTCTTGTGCAGTGCTATTCCCAAACCAGGAGGTGATGTTGCCAGTCAGGATGCTCTCTATTGTACATGAGTAGAAGTTCCTAAGGATCTTCTGACTGACTTGGAACTTCCTTAGGCGCCTGAGGAAGTAGAGGCGTTGTCGTGCCTTCTTCACAACACTGTCAATGTGTGTGGTCCATGTCAAGTCCTCGGATATGTGCGCTCCGAGGTACTTGAAACTGTTCACTCTCTCAACCGGTGCCCCGTCGATGCTGAGGGGGCTGTAGTCCTTGACCCCCGACCTCCTGAAGTCCACAATCATCTCTTTTGTTTTGCTGACGTTCAGGGAGAGGCAGTTCTCCTGACACCACTGTGACAGATTCTCTACCTCTTCCAGGTAAGCCCTTTCATCGTTGGCAGAGATCAGGCCCACCACTACTGTGTCATCAGTAAATTTGATGATTGTGTTGTTGTTCCGCTGTGCCACGCAGTCATGTGTGTACAGGGAGTAGAGGAGGGGGCTCAGAACACAGCCCTGGGGGGCCCCTATGTTGAGCGTGATGGATGAGGAGGTGCAGTTGCCTGCTCTTACCACCTGGGGTCTGCCCGTCAGGAAGTCCAGGACCCACTGGCAGAGGTCATAGTTCAAGCCCAGGTCCCTGAGCTTGCCTATGAGTTTGGAGGGGACTATGGTATTGAATGCTGAGCTGTAGTCGATGAACAGCATTCTCACATAGTTCCCCTGCCTCTTGTCCTGTGATGCTGCTGTGTGCAGCACATGGGCTATGGCGTCCTCCGTGGACCTGTTGGGGCGATATGCAAATTGCAGGGGGTCCAGGTTGATGGGGAGGGAGGAACAGATGTAGCCCTTCACTAGCTTCTCAAAGCACTTCATGGCTATGGAGGTGAGGGCTACAGGGCGGTAGTCGTTGAGGCAAGCGGGCGTAGATTTTTTGGGTACAGGGATGATGGTGGACTTCTTCAGACAGGTGGGGATGACAGCCTGTTCCTAGGACAGGTTGAAGATGTCAGTGAATACCGGGGCCAGTTGGTCGGCACAGACTTTTAGGACGCGGCCGGGGATGCCGTCCGGTCCTGCTGCCTTCCTGATATTCACTTTTTTAAAGATCCGTCTCACCTCATGCTCTGTTACCCTGAACACTGAGTCTCCATCAGCAGACCCCCCCCCCCCCCATTGCCGTGGTTTGTAGGCTGGTGTTGTTATTCACAGCCTCAAACCTCGCATAGAAGGAATTGAGATCATTTGCTAAGGAGATGTCACTGTTCAGTTTGAGGGAGGTGCCTTTGTAATGTCATTGTTCTGAGGCCCTGCCACATGCCTCTAGAGTCAGCCTGTTCAAGCTGAAGTTCAACTTTATCCCTGTAACGCCGTTTTGCCTCTATTACTGCTCTCCTGACGTTGTATCTTGCCGTCTTGTGTTCTTCCATGTTGCCTGTCACCAGCCCCGTGTTGTAGGCTGATGTGCGCACTTTCAGAGCCTCACGGACGGATTTATCTACCCAGGGCTTTTGATTTGGGTAGATTCTAATTGTGGTAGAGGGGATTGTTTCTTCTACCAGAGTACAGACAAAGTCAAGCACCGTTTCAGTGTATTCGTTAATATTGGCTGTGTTATCAAGGAATACCCTCCAGTCTGTGCATTCAAGTGCAGCTTGGAGTGCCTCCTCTGACGTCACGGTCCAACGCTTAACCTCTCGCGAGACCACCGGCGTTCGCTTGAGACTTTGTTTATACTTTGGCAAAAGAAAAATGGCGGCGTGATCGGACTTACCGAATGGGCTAAGAGCCTGTGACTTGTACCCATTCTTAAATTGCGAGTATACATGGTCTAATATGTTCTCGCCTCTGGTGGGACAGGTCACATGCTGATAGAAATTCGGCAACACCTTTTTAAGACGTGCGCTGTTGAAATCGCCCAGAACCAGAATGGCAGCGTCAACGCTAGCTATCTGTTGTTTGTTTACCTCGTCGTGAAGTTTTGAAAGTGCGACCCCAGTGTTCGCGTGTGGTGGAATGTACACTCCGATGAGGATGATGGACGTTAACTCTCTTGGGAGAAAGAAGGGTCGACATTTGATCGTGATAAACTCCAGGTCTGGGGAGCAGTGGTTAGACAGTTCCTTTGCATTGCCTAAATCGCACCACTCCTTGTTTATCATGAAGGCAATGCCGCCTCCTTTCTTCTTTAGTGACTCTTCTGCCGTCCGGTCCTTGCGGAGAACGAAGAAGTGGTCTGCCGGTTCTATTGCGTGATTCGGGACATCTGGACTCAGCCAAGTTTCTGTGAAACAGAGGACGTTACAATCCCGAATGTCCCTCTGGAATTGGATCCGTGCTCTGATGTCGTCCAGTTTATCGATTGCACATTGACCAACAATATGCTGGGCAATGTGGTTCTGTGTCGTTTGGACCTCAGTCTGTTTCGGACCCCGGCTCTCTTTCCACGTCTTCGCGGCGGCTTCTCCTGGCTTTGGCCACGGCCATAACAAAGGATCTCGGTGGGCCATTGCTGCTGTTCAGCGATCCGATCCAGAGAGCAATCCAATCGGTAAATTTTCCTTAATCCAATGTCAATGATTGACTGACGGTCATACACACATAGTGCACCAACAGTTGGTGCAAATAAAACTCCTAATACTATAAAAATTAACAAAAGAAAGCACATTCTCGACGGAGCGATCAGAAAGGCAGACGTTCGGTGCAGCGCCATTTGTAATCATATTAGGGCTGGGAGTGGGAGTCCCCAAATTTTCCTGAGATTAGATTTGATCGTGGCTGAGAGCAGATTTAAGAGTGCTGAGGAGCACTCTTAAATCTGCTCTCAGCCACGGTCAAATCTCATGATTGATTGACTAATTTAAAATTTCATTATAACTTGACAGACTGTGTTCTCATAGTGATTCCTTCACGTCAACGCTACAGGCCTCCTTGGAATTAATTACTTAATCATAATTAAAATAAATATGACAATATTTGTACGATAAGAAATTACGCATTTGATGTCGGAAAAATAAATAATATGGATTCATCTGATCACAGGGCAGCTGCTTAACCATATCTGAACCAGCTATTTTGGACAAATGTATAATGACTTTAATTACTCAGATATTCAAACACAATTATGCAATTATTGTGAAATTATTGAAAATAATAATTATTTAATGCCTTCTGTGGAATTTGTATTTCTTATTTGTTACACATCTGTTTTAATGATTAATTATATACATTTGAAAGAATGCAGGTCAACATGCAATGTATCCCATTGATTGGTATACAATGGGACAGACCTTTGTTTGATTGATTGATTGATTGAAAACTTTATTAACAGATTGCAGAATGGGTACAGTACAGTACAGCTCAATTACATAAGGGGATGCAGACCAGAGAATTTCGTCTTGTTTACATCAGGGTCCCCCATTTTCAATTCATCATAACATATATGACACACACGACACAGATAGACAGTACTGCTACATCTATACATTTATGACATACCAGATTTGCAAATACAGTACTGTTTGTGATACAAAAAGAGTCCAGAAAAGAGAGTACATTTGACGTAGAAACTGTTGGAGGAGGTTGGGTAGAAGGGGTGGGTGGGGGATAGACTTACACTGTACAAGCAAAACTGTACATTGGCATATTGACAAAACCATACTTGGTCATTTACTGTACATTGGAGGGGGTTGATATAGCTATAAACCTGCATTCCTTCGAATATATCATTAATCAATTAAACTTATATTGAAATACACTATATATGGGGGTGCTCCAGTAGCACACCATGTTACCGCGCTGCGTCGCGGAACTCCGTGCTGCGTCACGGATCTGGTTGACTCCGAGTTCGATTCCCGGACTCGCCGTCATTTGCCGAATGTCTCCCCCTGCTCTCTCTCCCGTTTCACACTACAACTGTCGGTCATGCTTGACCAGGAAAGCGATAAACGCTAAAAAATAAAGTTTAAAAAAAAAGAAATACACTATATAGCCTATACACCAACACTGAAATGACAGTGGATAAATAAATAAGAACTAAAGCTAATCGGTGGAAATAGACTGCATTAATATTCCATAACAAGTCTTGTGTGCGCCTACGAATGAACAGTAGCCTATAGGCTTAATTATGGAATAATAAGCCATACAGCGTTCATTCATTACGCCCGCCATAGGCTATATATATTATATTTCATTCATTCATTCATATACAGTACTGCGCGCGCGAGCGTGTGTGTGTGTGTGTGTGTGTGCGCGCGCTGCGGCAGGTGTACCGCAAGCTGTATATGATGCCAATACATTAATCTAATCTAGTTTTGATGGCGCGCAAGCGTGATTACGAAACCTAGCCGCATTTCTCGGAGACGCTCTCTGATTGGCACTGACTGACGCTAGGTTTCATAATCACGCGGCTCGCAAGACTCGCAAAGCACTTCCGCCATTTCATTTGCACACAGCTGCGTCACTAGTTGCCTTATAAGGAGCTCTGGAGGCGTTGTTTTGTATGCAAATGAAGTGAACAGGAACGCGCTTTCGAGTTTAAGACAGAATGCCATTCTCCAAGCAGATATCAGATCATATTATTTGTGCAACCTTTTCAGCCACTTAAGACATATTACCAGCACATTCAAGACTCAGAGTGAACTTGTCATTGATTATGTCTCAGTGGTTCCAAGATAAGTCTTCCAGAATATATCTTTGAAAAACTTTCGGGAATGAGACCCATTGTCCGCTTCTGTATATTTGAGAGGAAAGGTGAATCCTCTTAGTAAATTAAATGTAATCACATAACCTTACTGTGTTGGAGTATTGAATTTGAATTGAATTGAAAACCTTTATTTATCCCCGAGGGGCAGGCACGTGCACACACATAGAGCCCAAGGGGTGCTTGAGCACCTGCCTTTTTGAGCCTCATAAAAAAGTGTCAAAAGAAAAAGAAAAAAAATCTTTTTTCGTTACGCATAGACTGCCCATCCAACTGAAAAATGTCAGGATAGAATCAAAATATTAGGTAAAGAGAGAGAGATGCCCCATATTCCATTGCAGTTTGCACGGCCTCCTCAGCATGCATAGTGTGGGTGGTGATGATGATGATGATGATAGGAACCGCTGTGGCGCATACAGTTGAATGCTGGTATTACACTTATTGAGGGACACGAAGAAGTCAAGTCCGATGGGATTTGGGAATCTCAAATACAAATCGGGATTGGAATAAAAAAATGCATTTATAACAATACAGAATATACAGCACTTCTTGGGGTCTGTAGGGTAAGCACTTATTCCCTCCCCCCTGAACATTTATGGAGATGTATGGGCCTTTTAAGTCAGTGATACAAGTGTCTTTCAAGGATAAGTGAGCTCCTGCACTGACTATTATAGTTCAATATTCAATATTTGATCACCAAAAAACCCCAAAAAGCATAAAAAGGGCCCCCCCCCCCCCCGCCCGGAAAGGGCCCTTAAAAATCGGGCTTGCGCGCTATGCACGCTCGGTTAAAACACACACAGGTATAGTGCCCTTTTCAGCCTTTGAGCACCTGCCCCTCTAAAGTCCTGTGCACGTCCCTGTCTGTATGTCATGATGTATGTCATAAATGTATGATGATAATTGTGTGTTAGATGTATGAAGATAATTGTGTTTTAGATGTATGATAATTGTGTGTTGTTAGATGTATGAGGATAATTGTGTGATGTTAGATGTATGATAATTGTGTGTTGTTAGATGTATGGGGATAATTGTGTGATGTTAGATGTATGATAATTGTGTGTTGTTATAATTGTGTGATGTTAGATGTATGAAGATAATTGTGTGTTGTTAGATGTATGATAATTGTGTGTTGTTAGATGTATGAAGATAATTGTGTGATGTTAGTTACACCGCGTGTTATTAGTAGTCACTCAGGGCAGAAGTGCGCGCAATGATAAGTACCCGGCCGTTGTAGAAAGCTACCCGGCCGGCGGCCGGCACTTCTCACCTAGACTTTGCATAATAATAGGAACCTACGAGAAGGTGGGGGGCTGCTTGATCTCCATTGTTATGCATAATAATCATCTGTTCTGTGCGCAACTGAGGGAACATGTATGCGCGTGCGTGGGAGCGTGTAACCAGTTCCCATATTACGACTGCACCACTGGTTAGATGTATGAAGATAATTGTGTGATGTTAGATGTATGAGGACAAGTGTGTGTTTAATTGTTTTACTTACACATGTTGGTTTCTGTTTGTATTGAGTGATGTTGAGGACTCTTGGGAGAATAGCACAGCTGGGCTAAAAGAGATCCTAAAGAAACTAAACGTATGGTTATTCTATAACCCTAGTTACATGATACTGACTGAGCGTCCCGCTCTGCCTACTGAGATAACCCCTTATCTCCACGCACCTAGCGTGCACGAGAAACAAAAACAAATGCACCCACTTGCACGTGACCACGCCACTCGCATGTGCCCTGGCCCCTATATTACACCGGAAATGGTCATGCCTCACCCTTCCCAGTTCGATTTCCATAAGCGGAAAACATCCAAGGGACTTCAGGGCGCTAAGAGCGGGACGTTCAGCCAGTATCATGTAACTAGGGTTATAGAATAACCATACGTTACATATCAACTGGCCTCGCGTCCCGCTCTGCCTACTGAGATAAGGGCAGAGCAGACGCGTGGCCCGGACAAATGCACCCCCTGAGGGAGTCCCGTCCACCCGCCCGTCCTAACGAAGGGGGGGAGGCAGTCAACGCACCAAAGTGCAAAAAGGGGGGGAGCCAGGCACCCCTGAACGCACAGCGCAAGCGGGACCACGTGTGACACAGCACCCCGCGGTCCACACCCACACGCTCCCGCTAGCCCACCTGATGGCGGGACGCAGGAGAGGTCCCGGACCTCAGGACTGCCTGGGAGTTTCACAGAACCCTCAGTCACGTCCATGAGGTAAAACCTAACAAAAGGACTCGGGGAGGATGAAGAGGCCGCAGCACAAATGTCCTCCACCGAGGACCCCCTAACAGGGCAGCAGAGGCCGCCACACCATGAATGGAGTGCGCCCCGACGCCCCCGGGGGGAACCTGTCCAACAAACGTGTAGCAAAAAGAATGCCCTCGCACAACCAATGTGACAGCGCGAGGGCCACCGTAACAACCAACAGTTGATCGGAAGCCCTGAGACCCTGCGTGCGACTAAGGTAAACCCCCAGTGTACGGACAGGACACAACAGGTGAAGGCTCGACTCCAACCCACTAGCATGAGGAGGAGGATGAAACGCCTGAATCACAATATCCCTGGAGCGAAAAGAGCTCCGGATATTCTTTGGCACGAAGACCGGGTCAGGTCTCAGAGTCGCCCCGTTATCGGCCCGAACAGACAGGCACCCATGCCGCACCGAAAAAGCACATGGCTCACCCATGCATTTAGCGGAGGTGCTGGCCCAAAAAAGGAACACGGTTGTAAGACAGACGATCCAATGGCGCCTGTTCAAGAGGCCAAGCGGGGCCCCCAACAGCCTTTCCAGAACAGTTGGAGGTCCCGACTCGGAGACAGAGAACATTCCACAGGCTTGAGACACTGTGCGCCAAGCAAGAACGTCCCACGAGAGGGTGGCTGAACAATGTTCTGCCCCCCACTCTCGACCATACGCCACTTCCCAGCGTAAGCCGCGGTAGTGGACGGAGCGAGCACGTTCCGGATGGCGTTAACCACAGAAGAGTCAAGACGCATCCCCACCAGATTCACCCTTTCAGCAGCCAAGCCTAGAGGCTGCCCTAGAACAGGAGGCAGAACAGAGTTCTGCGTGCCTGAGAGAGGGCCCGCGGTGACCACGGAACAGGCCACGGCGGGGCCACCAAGAGCCGAATCAGGGCCGGGAACCACACAGCTGAGCCCCGGCCCGGCGCGACCAGGATCAAAGTCCCGCGCTCCTGACGTACCCGCCCCAACAGCTGAGCTATCAGGTGTATGGGGGGGAATGCGTACAGAATCCCGGGCGGCCACGGATACATCGAGAAGGCATCCACCCCCAGAAAACCACCTCTGTATCCTCCTCATGAAGACCACAGAGTGAGCAGATGCCATCATACCGAGCAGGCGCATCACGGACAGTGCCGTAACCGTCCTAGGACGGAACCTCCAGAGTGCGCCGAGAACATCCACTCGCCGCCGCTCTGAGAGGGATGCCCATATAGACCTTGAGCTTAGAAATAAGCCCAAGTACTCCACCCGTTGACTGGGAAGAGGAGTACTCTACTTCCAGTCTACAGCAAAACCACCTGCCTGGTATGAGACCTGGTGACCTTCTCTGACCGGCCGAGGACCAGAACGTCGTCCAGGGTAGAATAAAATTCGTATCCCCTGATGACGCAGAGACCCCAGCGTGGTCTCCATGCACTTGGTGAAGATGCGAGGAGCCAGAGAGTAGCCGAACGGCAGCCTCTGGTACTCGTACGCCCTGAAAAGGAAGCGTAGGTATGTCCTAGGAGGGAAGATCGGGATGCGAATACGCATCCTACAGGTCTATGGAGGTGAACCAGTCCCCCACCTGACAGCGCTTAACAGGTGGGTGACGGTCAACATTCTGAACCTTCCATGGGACAGGTCCAGTATGGGTCTGACACCCCCCCCGCCGATTTCTCGGGCACCAGAGAATATCGGGAGGAAACGCGTCCTCCCATGGGACCACGACGACGGCCTGCTTCGCCGCCAGAAAACGAATCTCCTCGGCCAGGGCTGTCACTGCCGCGGACTCTGATAATAGAGTCTGGACCAAACCCAAAAACGGAGGGCGGGGGTGTGTAAACTGTAACACAAGCGCCGCCCTTAGCGTTCTCTCCACCCACACCGACATATGGCTACCACTGCAGCCATACGTGGTAAAAATTCCAAAGCACCCCCGCCGCGAACTGCCGCTGGTCCGCTAGGAATCATAGATAGGTGGCCCGGTCCCTCCCGCTGTGTGTTGTCAACCCCGGTCTTGCCAACCGCGCGAGCAGGTCGCACCCTGACTCTACCAACGAGGCAATTGCACCCAAGGGGGGGACCCTGACAGAAGGGGCGGTCTGATACGGGGGGAGCGGCCATCAGGCCTGGTGACATAGGCTCCCCCGCTGAGCATCTTCCCAGCTTAGCTTGCTGAGGACAGCCTGCTCTGCAGCTGGACATGCATGGTGTGTGGTCCTCACACTGCCCGATAGGGTGGGTCTCTACACACCGTAGCCCTGTAGTGATATTACTACCACCCAAATTACGCGTGCCTGCTGACCACCGCGGGATCGGAAGTCCAGACGGGGGAGGCACTAATGTAATACCCAGTCTGGCGAGGGCGGGGCTGGGGGGAACCCACACTGCAACCTCCTGGGCCTGGAGTTCCCCCTCTGACAAAAAATTTTAGATACAGGGAACCCTGCTCCGTCGACAGATACAACACCAGGCTCACCAAACACAGACGCAGGACGTGTGGTGTGGGAGCCGCTTGACAGCACAGCATTCTCATAGACAGGCCTAGCTAGCAACTGGGTGTCAGCCCCTGTCTCCATGAGAAGCGAAATGTGGGGCCGCTTGCTCTTCACTGGAAAAACGCGGCCCGCAGCCAAAGGGAACAAATCAGAGCCCTGTGTCCCGTAGTGTAGCGGGGGGGGAGTAACCGGAGAGCGTGCTAGACACAGCTAGATGGCAATGGTTTTTTAGGGCGTGCCCATCTAATATAGCTGATCCCTCGGGCCGCCGAGGCTGTCGGCCTTGTGATCACCTGTTTTCTTTGTGTCCAGGGTATCTCAGGCGGGGGAAACATGGCCGCTGGCCGGGGGCCTCGCCGCAGCCCACCACCCGACACCATTTTTGACAGAAAAGCAGCCAATTGAGCAATGTTGCCAGTCGCTGCTAAATTCTGTACCGCGGCGGTATAGTCTTCATCAGCCCACCAGCCACCGGCCGGGCCGACTCGCCTCATGGCGTCAGCCAGGCGGGACACCGTTCCACCATGTCAGGGCAAAGGACTGATGCCACCTGCTTCACTAATCACGGAACACCAGTGGTGGCTGCTGACCAAAGTCTACTACTAGTGAAGCACTGCTCCACTAGTAGTCATGTAACAACCTCCACTGCGGTGTGCACCCATGAAGGGATAAATGAAAGAATGAACGAAAACTCTATTAACATATTGCAAAATGGGCTAGGATACCTGGAAAAACATCCAAAAGAGAGTCATGATGACCATGTCTTCCCAAATATCCCACCCCCTGCGCCAATACATCAATCGGTCGTCTCACGAGACAACGAGCAGTATCACACATGCCATTACCAATGCCTGCTTAGCGCAGGCCCTACCTGTGCGCGACTTAGCTCGACTGCTAACCGTCGCGCGACGTCCCTCGGTCCGCTGTCACGAGACGAGGAAAACACAGGATAGGGCCGTCGTGCTGTCAGGACGTGCCGAGAAGGTTCCGGGGGCTGGCGAACTTCTGGCGAATTCCCAACATTGTGTAATTTCACCTTCTGCTTCATAACAATCTCCAGTTCTGAAGTGCATCTAGCTGCTTCCGCGTGTGGAAACGAAATGAGGAAGGGTGAGGCGTGACCACTTCCGGTGTAATATAGGTCACATGGGAGTGGCGTGGTCACGTGCAAGTGGGTGCATTTGTTTTTGTTTCTCGTGCACGCTAGGTGCGTGGAGATAAGGGGTTATCTCAGTAGGCAGAGCGGGACGCGAGGCCAGTTGATATGTAACTAACCATTACCCTTAATCTAACCCTTAACCTAACCCTAACCCTCATAACCACTAACCGTGGCCTTTAACCTAACCCTAACCCTTAAACGTGACTTTTAACCTAACCATAACCCTCATAACCACTAACCGTGGCCTTTAACCTAACCCTAACCCCTAAACGAGACCTTTAACCTAACCCTAACCCTCATAACCACTAACCGTGGCTTCAGGCCCCGAACCCCCCCCCCCCCCCCCCCCCCCCTTTCACGTGAGCAAAACACAGAGGTGGTTTTCCATGAGAAGAGTCGACCCTGTGTCAACCCGGACCACTAGAGGGCACCAGAGATCCACTCGAGGGCTGTTCTTATGAGCAGTATACCATCCCACCTCCATGGACACCGAATGAATGAATGAATGAATGAATGAATGAATGAATGAATGAATGAATGAATGAAAACTTTATTTAACAGATTGCAGAGTGGGTACAATACAGTACGGCTCAATACACACAATTGTTAAGGGGATGCAGACCAGAGAAAGACGTTTGTCTTGTTTACATCAGGGTCCCCCAGTTTCAATTCATAGTGTCGTTCTCACTCAACAGGGGGCAGGATGGACAGTGGACAGACATTGACAGCCTTTTTAAACAGACTGGGTGGAGTACACCCCCCGCCCCCTTCTCCACCAGACAGCAGTAGAGCTTTGGCTTTGCCCCCCTTTTTGTACTGGGGTGACAGTGGCTCGGCAGGAAGAGTGGTCGTCTGGTAACCGGAAGGTTCCTGGTTTGATTCTGACTTCCCCCCGGCAGCGAGTCGAAGTGTCTGTGTATACAAATACATTTGATTTGATTTACTGTAGGCTAAATTTGTAAGTAAATAAACAAAGGTTTGATATTCAGTAACGAGTAACCTCGTTTCCAGTTTGATCTCCTCCGTGGATAGGCGGACGCAGATCTGCGCAGGTTTGACTACGGCCTCGCCAAGCGCGTTGCATGACGGTTAGAATGTTGTCCGACTTGCTCTGAAAATCTGACGAGGCGAGGCGCGGAACTCCCGCGGAAGCGACTTGCTACGGTCGCGCAAAGCGCCTATTGGCTCAGAAAAGTTGTCAGTCACCAGCCACGTGACAGCCAGGGAGTTATGAGACGTTTGATTGATTGATTGATTGATTGAAAACTTTATTATGTTATGCCGCTTATGCGTTATCATCATATCATCATGATAAACTTCAAGCTGTCAGACACACACACATACGTCGTCTGTTTTGCCTCAATACTGTATATAATTCTGTTTTGCCTCAATATACACAGTATACATATATATATTGATGCAAAACAGAATTATTCAGCAGTGTGTTGTGTGTGCGTTCGGCCAGGAGCACGCAACAAGATGGTATACATTATGGTATATGAATAGTATATTCCACTATAGCAGTATATGGTGTGCTGTACATTTGAATCTGATCTAATTTTGCACACGGCCATCGCATTATAATTGTAATGTGTGTGTGGTGACGTGAAAGCGTATCTGCCATGCGAGACTAGGCGAGAGGCTCTCGTGAAATCGGCAGTGTCCGCCTTTTTAACTCCTCCCCCGGCTTCACTCGGCTACTCTCGTCTACTAGTCGAGGCAAAACGAAATCCATCTCGAACAAATAATCTCGAGATAAAGCTGGGAACGAGGTTAGTGACATAATGGACTGGGTTGCTGCCGGTGATTGGTGGCTGGTCGCGTTATTTTTTTCCGTAGCCGCATTTTGCGGAGACGCTCTCTGATTGGCCAGTGACGTTTCTGGTGCGCCCAATCGTGTGACGCCTGTTTCTACACTGGTTAAGCTTAGGCGACTCTTTCGAAGTTGGTTAAGGTTATAGTTTGTCTTAGAGCAGGGCGATAGAACACCAGCCCTGATTCCAAACTCTAACCGTAACTAACTTCGAAAGAGTCCCCTAAGCTTAACCAGTGGTAAACTAGGCGTTAGGTAGTTTGCTGCTGTTCGACGCGGAAATGGGCAAAGACACAGCTCGTCACGCGATTGGGCGCACATGTCAGTGGCCAATCAGAGAGCGTCTCCGCAAAATGCGGCTACGGAAAAAAAATAACGCTGGCTGGCTGGCGTCCAATTCAGCGTTCGGGGCAAGAATGTCCGTGTGCAAACAAAACCGGAAGTTGTGGAATCCATGGAAACACAATGATGCTGCTATCCTAAAGAGCGTTTCTGCTAGTTTGAAAATAGATTCATTCCGACACAGCAATGTCGCGGAAAGCATTGAAAGTTGTAGTTGAACTGCAGTTCAGGGCGGTAAGAAATGTTGTTTTGTTTGTTTTCCCCCTAAAAATGTCTTAGCGTGGCCCTCTCTGTTTCCCTGAGTCTAGACTAGCCTGTACCAAAGAGGCGGCGTTCTCGCATGTCAACTCGTGTTGTCAAAATGTTTTCCTCCAGCGGCAGCTAGCAAGAGGCTCCAAGTTTTTTGGACAAAAAAGGAATTTAGATACTGTATATGAGTATGTGTATAGCAATGACAGCTATACTGTATATTGTATTTAGCCACTGCCTGCTAGATTAAATGGGAATATGTAGCCTACTATTTCACCCAGGCCATGCTCGACTCAGATCAAGTTGTAAGTTAACATTTTCAATGAAACAGCTCCAAGCTGTAGTTATGGACATGCCACACAGATATAATAATAATAATAATAATAATAATAATAATAATAATAATAATAATAATAATAATAATAATAATAATAATAATAATAATAATACTAATAATATTATAAGAAGAAGAAGAAGAAGAAGAAGAAGAAGAAGAAGAAGAAGAAGAAGAAGAAGAAGAAGAAGAAGAAGAAGAAGAAGAAGAAGAAGAAGAAGAAGAAGAAGAAGAAGAAGAAGAAGAAGAAGAAGAAGAAGAAGAAGAAGAAGAAGAAGAAGAAGAAGTGAAAGTCTATTATTTATTATTATATTTCTGGTGAACTTATTTTTTACAATAGAGTTTGTGTTTATAAATTACTGATTGGTTTTGTCCTGTACCACAATAACAATAATATTGTATTATTATACATAATATTATTATGTACACACACATGGTGTGTGTGTGGGTGTGTGTGTGTGAATATTTCTATATTTCATCATGGGATGATAATCCCCTTTTAAGTAGGGATGCTCGATATTGGCTTTTTTACCGATACCAATATACCGATATTGTCCAACTCTTAATTTCCGATACCGATATCGACCGGTATCAACCGATACCGATATATGCAGGGTCCCCCCCCCCCCCCCCCCCCAAAAAACTGAATAATTTCAGGTAATTAACATTACATATCTCTTGTCGAACATTATGCATACTTTGACAATAAATAAAATAATAATTTGTTCTTACTTGCTTGTAAATAAAGGTTAAATAAATGTTTAAAAATAAAACGATACAGATATTTTCCGATATCACATTTTTATGCCAATATCGGTCGATAATATCGGACATCCCTACTTTTAAGTTGTTTGTGCCCTTTTCCCCTCACTGCTTTCAGGTGTCATGTCCTGGTGTCCGTCTTCCTGCCAAAGACGACATCTACCTCAGCATGTGCTTCATTGGCCAGTACCGCACATCCCAGTGTCTGCCTGCCGTCTTCCCTCTACTTTTTCACGAGAAGATGTCCTTTGAAAAGGTAGGCGCTCTCTGAGTGGGTGTCAGTGACAGTTATGAGCGTCAACACTAGACGGAGGGCCAAATGCAGTGTGTTGCAGCAGGGCTATTTCTGGAAGTGGGAGAGCAGCACCTACCATCTGACAGCGGTTATATAGAGTGTAGAGACAGTGAGCTTTGAGCACCCTGCTACAGCTCTGCCACCACTGCAGTACATCCCCGCTACCCATAGCCGTAGATTTAGGGGAGGTTGTCCCCTTCAATATTGAGAAGAGGTAAATTTGTCCCCCTCAAAAAATATAGCTAATATACAGTATGAAATAAGTAAAAAAAATATATATATAATAATAATAATAAGTGGGTCAAAACATTATGTAACTATTATCCAATAACAATACAGGATAATACATATTTGAAAGCAATACTGAATACCTGAGAGCCTTACTGCATTATATTACATTATATTTGTGTCAGCGGGTACCTGAATGTTGTCTTTTCCTTTACATAGATAAAGACATTTCCACCATAAATTGATGCAGAAAAGGCACAAAGTGGTGCATTAAAGTACACCAGAATGCAGGAAATGAAGTGTTTGATGCTCAAAATCTCCTGGGGGAGGACCGACAGACACCCTGCTTAAAGTGTACCTGCTACCTATGTGTAGTGTTTGAATAATTAAAGGGATGGTTCTGATTTTTTGGAACCCAACAGCTGCCAGGTTAGTTCTTCAATTCTCAAATAGAGCAAATATAACTTTAATGCATAAACGCCTCTCCTGGCTGACAGTTGAACGCAGACTCCTTGTAAGCCTTCTCACATTTTTCAGAAATGTATTATCCTTGAGGAATACTCCAATTGTGTGTTCGGCTGATCGAGCCTACTCTCTGCAGTCTGCTGCGGTCGTGTGTGGTGCTATTCCCAAACCCGGAGGTGATGTTACCGATCAGGATGCTCTCTGTTGTGCCTGAGTAGAAGTTCTTTAAGATCAGTCGTTGTACAGACAGAAACATGCATTGGTTTGTGGCTGAAGATCAGGGGTGTAAACAGTACCCAGAAATTATACTTAAGTGAAAGTATGGGTACCGTCTCAAAATCGTACTCAAGTAAAAGTCAGAGTATCTGGCTAAAAACACACTTGAGTAAAAGTAAAAAAGTTTAAAATGTACTTAAGTACTAAAAAGTTAAAGTAAAAAAAAAAAAAAAAAAAACCTGACTGTCTATTCTTCTGATAGCAGGTGTTTAATCAAAGATCCCCGCTTTCTAGTCTTGCACAAGGACCAATCAGCATGGGTATGGGCGGGTTCATTTTTCATTGATGGGGATTTGATTGGCTGTTTTTAAATAAAGTGCGGCCACAGGATTAATAACGTTAATGTTAGTTCGGCCAGAGAAACAAATATACTAATTAAAATAGTTGGACCTGCGAGATTTGTACTTTGTACTTTGTAGGTCTGCATTTTAAATGTAAGGAGTAAAAGTACAAGTATACAAATTCCTAATAATACTCGGGTAAAGTACAAATCCCCCAAAACAGTACTTAAGTATTGTAACGAAGTACAAGTACTTTACACCCCTGTTTATTTCTCCGTCACTGAACCAAAACACATCTGCGCTTTCAGTGGTTTGTTGTTGTTGTTTTTGGGTGATGATTTTAGTTTCTGCTTTAGATCTTCAGGCATTCTGTGGACCCTGGCGACATCGTGGTGATGCTGGAGTGTACGTGAGCTACATTTTCCTCCTACTTTTCATTTCAGTGATTAAAGGTAAAAAAGGGTGACCTGTCTCATTTAGGGAACTCTCTCAACGAAATCCATATCTGTATTGCATTATGACACAATTTCCATTTAAATTATTACAATACTGGTGAGGTGAATGAACATGGTTAGGAAGCCTACACCTGGTCATGACAACATCCATGACGCATTATATTTATACGCGGGCTGGTTGTGTTTTCCTTCGGTCATGACATGCTTTATCAGGGGGTGTGTCTTGGATGGGGATGTGGTGGGGAATGATGTGTGGGGTGTTTGGGGGACTGGCTGTTCCGGGGGGGTTTACATGCCTTCGAGCAACACTGTACTTGTTGTGAAGGGCCAGATTAAAGCTGAGAATCTACATTTATTGTTTTATATACTTTGTATATGATTTATATATACACGGTATATCCCTTTAAGCCTGCGTCTGAATCATAGTAATATTCGCTTTCCCTATTGGACAATGCTATCGGCGCCAGACCGCAAGCCCCCAAAGTCAGGTTCAAAGGCGAGTCCGGGCATGTCGCAACGTGCGTAGCGAATAGTAAAAGTGTCAGATTTAATGCAGTAACGTCAAGTTCGACCTAGCTTAATGTGAAGTAAAGAGTCGTTAATTTATTGTGTATCGTGCCAACACCAGTTCGTTCGTGTGTAGCATTACCCAGCAGTTAGTTCGTTTAGCTAGTGGACCTTAGCCAGTGCGCGTGGACTAAATACATTGGTACCAGCACACGAGGAGGCCTAGTCGGAGAACCTACTGGACATGTGCACAGGAGAACCGACGGCGGCGATTGCAGAACCAGTATTGGTTGGATTATATTGATTGTGGAACGTACTACCTGGAGAAGAGCATCGTTTATCTCCACTGTCGTTTGGATTTAAACACCGTGAGGATCTACATTCGGGCTGGCCTCATGGACCGAGGCTAGCTGGCTATCATCGTTGCTATCGAGCAATTGGATTACAGTTATTGCTTTTGATGCTGCGCGTTGGATTACAAGGACTGGCTTCTGTACGTGAATCCCCTTCTTCTTCAATTGATCAGACTGAGTATCCGAACATTCCTCTCTCCTCCAGAACTTAGAACTCTGGGAGGAACCCCATTGTCTCCAGCGGTACCAGTGTTGCCCTCTATAATTGCCATTCTACGCCAGGCGGCGTTAGCCTAGTGCCCCATCGTAGGAACTATTCTATTCCCATTGACTTATGCTACTGACTGACTTTATGCCTATTCTTCGCCATACAAGCGCGACCCTAATTCTCATATCTGTAACCATTTACTGCATAATAATAAATACCCTCAAATGATATTTCTTTGTCAGTGCCGTGTTATTATGAGTGTCTGCCATATATTAGATGTACTGTCTGGCCAGTAATTAAAGTACATACCTAGCAGTGGTTTAATCTATCACAATCTTTAATACAGTCAGGGTTTTGTAACCCCTCAGTTACAGTACTTATTTTATGCCTATTCTTATGTCTGCACGTTCTACATTGCACTACTTTTATTGTCTTTTATACCTATTCTTATGTCTGCACTTTATGCATTGCTTTTATTCTATCAACTGTATGCTAATTTTATGCCTATGTTCATTTTATGCTATTTGCTGTGAAGCACTTTGAGCTGTAATCCATGTATGAAAGGTGCTATATAAATAAAGTTATTATTATAAAGTTATTATTACACATCAAAACTGTCATAGTGCAACAACACGTTTTAAAGTACTGTGAAAAGCGCTTTTGCATAATAGAAAGAACTTAGCGTAAATCATAATCATAATAACTCATATTGTGACCTTGTTATAAGGCCTATAGGTGATATTATGCATGTCTACACAGGTTGAAAAAACCCTCAGCTCGGAACTAGGCAAAATCTGCATATGGCTCGCTGATAACAAACTATCATTACACATGGGCAAAACAGAGTCCATTCTCTTCGGTTCAAATAACAAACTCAGCAAGACCGACGGCTTCTCGGTTACAGTGGGTGACAATATTGTCACAAGGAAAGACGAAATTACCTACCTGGGTTCCATCCTAGAGGCAAATCTTTCCTGTGACAAAATGGCATCCAATGTAATAAAAAAAGTCAACCAACGAACTAGATTCTTGTACCGGATCTCCTCTCTGGTAAACAAGAATACCCTGAAGACTCTGGCAGGAGCACTCATTCAAGGGTACTACGACTATGCGTGCACCTCATGGTACCAAAGCACCTCAAAGGCGCTGAAAACAAAATTACAAACATCACAAAACAAACTGGTCAGACTACTACTTGACCTGAACCCCAGAACCCACCTCACCCCTGCCCACTTTGACAACCTAGGATGGCTTAGAGTAGACGACAGAGTACAGCAACTTGCAATGGGCCTGGTCTACAAGATACACTATACGACTAAGGTACCCATGTACATGTCAAAATACTTCCCAAAGGTCAGTGAATACCACAACCACTACACCAGAGGAAGCTCAACAAATCATGTTAAACCCAGATTCGGCTCAAACAAGGGACTAAACACGTTTTGCAATTATGCCACATCAATGTGGAACGCCCTACCCAAAGCTGTAAAGGAATGTGAATCCCTACCCACATTCAAAACCGCTCTTAAAGAGCACCTAAGGGATGGGGAGCTCCAGTAGCTCACCGCGTACCTCGAACGCTATTTCGGCGTCGGGGACAACCGTGCGCGTCACGGATCTGGGGTACACGAGTTCGACTCCCGGACTCGCCGTATTTTCTCAGAGTGTCTTTCCCTCGATCTATACCCCATTCAACCTGTTTCTGTCGGTCATGCTTGACCAGAAAAAGCGATACACGCTAAAAGAACCAGCTGACTGGTCAAAGTAAAAAAAAAAAAAAAAAAAAAAAAAGAGCACCTAAGGGAGGCTGCAATTAGAAACTGCCCAAAACCCCCACCACCTCCTAATAGACAGTCTCCTCCCCACCGCATGTATATATTCCCTCCCCGCCATATGTATATTTCTCTCCCACCCACCCACCCCCTCCTAATGTACAGTCCCCTCCCCATCATATGTATATACTCTGTCAGGATCTAGGGGTAACAGTACAGTATATTTGAATACCGTTTATGTCACAAATGTATCAGTACTAAATACCTATATGTCCCTATGCCATAAATGTCATGTATGTTGTGTATGTCATAAATGTCTATATGAATTGAAAATGGGGGACCCTGATGGAAACAAGACAAACGTCTTTCTCAGGTCTGCATCCCCTTAAAAATTGTGTGTATTGAGCCGTACTGTATTGTACCCATTCTGCAATCTGTTAAATAAAGTTTTCATTCATTCATTCATTCATTCAACCATTGTAGAGGAGCGCGTCAAGACAAGTCTCCGGATCCATCTGGTGGACGCAGTAAATTCAAGATTCAAGATGAATAGAATAGAATAGAATAGAATAGAATAGAATAGAATAGAAGTACTTTATTGATCCAGAGGGAAATTCAGCACTACAGATCGATCGCTCACAATAAACATTTAGGTAGTCAAAATCAAAAATCACAAATAAGAATAAAAATACAGTCTGGGAATTACATTCTAAAATATTTATATACATTCTAAAATATACAGCAAAAAATATTGAGTAATATACAGTAAAATGTACAGTAATAAATGTGTGTTGATGTAAAAGTCAAAGGTCATAAGTCAAAAGTCCAGGAAGATTACCAGAGTTTGTACTGTCACTCAGTGATGCAGTGAGGCACAGTGATGCGTTGTATAGGCTGATGGCTGTTGGAATGAAGGACTTCCTGTGATGTTCGACTTCCTTTGTTTTGTTATTCGTGACTTTGTTCTGTCTAAATGTTTAATGTGAGCGATTTGTAGTGTAAAAATTTCCCTCGGGATAATAAAAGTATTTCTATTCTATTCTATTCTATTCACACAATCACACAATACTTAACTAGAATGAACAACTTAAATACAAGCGTGAATGTAAACCGACTCGCAGCTGCTCTGATAATGTGATTTCTAGACGTGAAGCACCTCTATGACTAGCGATGTCACTATAACCATAGATATCTATAGTATATATGACTATGACTATAACCCACTCACACGTTCACTCATTATGTTCACTCACTCACGGTTAGCCACAAGCCACTCCGCCCCCTGGTGGCGGCTTGCACATATGGCACTTTGTGTATTTCATTCATTCATTCAAACCTTTATTCATCCTCGAAAAGGACAATTGAGGTCACCCTCATTTTCAATGTCGTCGAGACTTACAGACATTTCAATGCATAATTTTAGTTTTACAATATAATAATAATAAATAATAACAACCCTATCTATATAGCACCTTTCACACATGGACCGCAGCCCAAAGTGCCCCACAGCAGTTAGTATAAAATGAACATAGGCATACAATTAGCATACAGTTGACAGAATAAAAACAATGCATAAAGTGCAGACATAAGAATAGATATAAAAAGACAATAAAAGTAGTGCAACATAGAACGTGCAGACATGAAAATAGGCATAAAATAAGTACAATAAGTACAGTGTTGCTCGAAAGCATTTTGGCGACACAGACAACTGCTCTACCTCCTACCTACCTAATGCAGATTAGTGTATCACATAGTTTCACTATATTGATAATATTGATATTTCTTCATTGTCCAACTCACACAACTTTGTGTTTCTTGCATTTCTCAGATGAGATGGTCAAGATTGAATTGGTGCAGCTGACCCCCCCAGGTGGAGTAATGTTGATTTACCATATAATCTTCATTCAGTACAAACTATTATAATCTTCATTCAGTACAAACTATATAATCTTCATTCAGTACAAATGATATAATCTTCATTCAGTACAAATTATATAATCTTCATTCAGTACAAATTATATAATCTTCATTCTGTACAAATTATATAATGTTCATTCAGTACAAATGATATAATCTTCATTCAGTACAAATTATATAATGTTCATTCACAAAAAAGGATATAATGTTCATTCAGTACATAGATATAATGTTCATTCAGTACTAATTATATCATCTTCATTCACAAAAAAACGATATAATGTTAATTCAGTACAAATGATATCATCTTCATTTAGTAAAAATTATATAATGTTCATTCAGTACAAATGATATAATCTGCATTCAGTACAAATTATATAATCTTCATTTAGAAAAAAATTATATAATGTTCATTCAGTACAAATGATATAATGTTCAACTTCATTCAGTAAAAACTTTATAATCTTCATTCAGTAAAAATGATATAATCTTCATTCAGTACAATTTATATAATCTTCATTCAGTAAAACTATATAATCTTAATTCAGTCAAATGTATATAATCTTCATTCAGTACAAACTATATAATCTTCATTCAGTAACAAATTATATAATCTTCGTTCAGTAAAACGATATAATCTTCTAACCTAATCTAGCCTAATTTCAAATTCTGCATTGGGTTTAAGATATATTTTCTGAATTGTTGAAGAGGACCATTCTGCTAAGAAATAAATCTTTAAATAATTATAATGCATGTCCAAAGCCAACACTTTCCTTTTGTTGTTGTCCTTAATCCTTTTGTTGTTGTCCTTAATCCGTATGCTGTTGTCCTTTATCCTTTTGTTGTTGTCTTTAATCCTTTTGTTGTTGTCCTTAATCCTTTTGTTGTTGTCCTTAATCCTTATGTTCTTGTCCTTCATCCTTTGTTGTTGTCCTTAATCCTTTTGTTGTTGTCCTTACTCCTTATGTTCTTGTCCTTAATCCTTTTGTTGTTGTCCTTAATCCTTTTGTTGTTGTCCTTACTCCTTATGTTCTTGTCCTTAATCATTTTGTTGTTGTCCTTAATCCTTTTGTTGTTGTCCTTAATCCTTTTGTTGTTGTCCTTAATCCTTTTGTTGTTGTCCTTAATCCTTATGTTGTTGTCCTTAATCCTTATGTTCTTGTCCTTAATCCTTTTGTTGTTGTCCTTAATCCTTATGTTGTTGTCCTTAATCCTTATGTTGTTGTCCTTTATCATTTTGTTGTTGTCCTTTATCATTTTGTTGTTGTCCTTAATCCTTATGTCGTTGTCCTTAATACCTTTTTTATTGTCCGCCTTTTGTGTTATGAGTAGTGTTACCTACCTACTGTACTACCGACCATAATACCTATCTACTTACCTACCTACTTACTGTACTACATACTGTACTAACTACCTACCTACCTACCTACTGTACTACCTACTGTATGAACTACCTACCTACCTACCTACCTACTGTACTAACTACCTACCTACCTACTGTACCCGCTACTGTACTAACTACCTACCTACCTACCTACCTACTGTACTAACTACCTACCTACTGTACGACCTACCTATCTACCTACCTACTGTACTACCTACCATCCTACTGTACTACATACTGTACTACCTACCATCCTACTGTACTACCTACTGTACTATCTACCTACCTATCTACTGTACTACCTAGTGTACTACCTACCTACCTACTGTACTACCTACCTATCTACCTACCTACTGTACTGCCTACTGTACTACCTACCTACTGTACTACTTACCTACCTACTGTACTACTGTACTACCTACCTACTGTACTACCTACCTACTGTACTACTTACCTACCTACTGTACTACTGTACCTACCTACCTACCTACCTACCTATATACATATCTACTGTACTACCTACATATCTACCTACCTACTGTACTACCTACCTACCTACCTACCTACCTACCTACCTACCTACATATCTACCTACCTACTGTACTACCTACCTACCTACCTACCTACCTACCTACCTACCTACCTACCTACCTACCTACCTACCTACCTACCTACCTACCTAGTACAGTACCTACCTACCTGCTTCATAGCTGTTGTTGTTGTGATCAGCGGGGGCGTCCCTGGCCACCGTTGAGGAGGTCGCTCGCCGTTTCCTATTCCCAGAGCCCAGCCTGGTTCCCTCCTACTCCGGGGTGGCCAGAGAGATTCTGATGACCCGTGCACGTTACTTTCCTGTAAGTCGCATGCTTTGTCATCTCTGTAGGAGCGTGTGCCCTCCAGCCAGTGTTGTAGTACTCGAGTCCAAGTCCTGGACTGATTTTCAGTACTCGTGACTCGACTTGGACTTGAGCACTGTTGACTCGGACTTGGACTTGGACTCGAGCATTCTATTTTTCTCCCATCCTAATTTAGCCGTGCCAATTCTCCCCTCCCCTGTCTTGAACGTTGCTCGCATATGCCCCCCACTGGCCGGTTGTAGGGAGGATAGAAGCCTTGCATCACATGTCCCCTCCGATACATGTGGAGGCAGCCTGTCACATCTTTTCACCTGCCAGCGCGGACTCTCATTTGGCGAGGTGTAACGTGTGGGAAGGCTCACACTACCCCCGCCATTTTCCGGTCTCTGCTGTGCAGGCGTCCCCCAACCGACCTGTAGGAGTCGCTGTCCACAACGTCCAGATTACCACCCATCGACTTCCACCCGCTAACTCTGCCAATTGAGTTAGTATGACGGCCGGCCCAAGCCGGAGGCAACGCCGACAGCTGGAGTCGAACCCGGTGTCTCTTGCGTTGGTGACGAGCGCAATGTCCGCTGCGCCACCCAGCCGCCCTTAAATAAACTCCCTTTGAAACGATTTCAGAAAACCTGTCCGCCCCACAGCTCTCATTTACCCTCCACATTGAAACTTTCATAAATCAAATCAAATCGAATTTATTTGAAAGGCCCGACAACACACGTTAATGTCCCCATGGGCCGGACACGTCTTTTTAAAATTAATTAATTCATTCATGTGTTGACATGGTAATTAACTTGTTTTTGATTGATGGATTGATCTTTGTTAATCTCCAATACAACAGACTATAAGACTCCCTAGGTTAGACTCCCTAGGTTAGACTAAGACTCCCTAGGTTAGACTAAGACTCCCTTAGGTTTGACTAAATCTCCCTAGGTTAGACTAAGACTCCCTAGATGCAACACTGAACGGCACAGGAAGTCCTCCTTCATTCCGACAGCCATCAGACTCTATACGCATCACTTTGCCACTGAGTCTGGCATAATCTTCCTGGACACTTTACTATTTTTACACTTATTACTGTACATTTTACTGTATATTTCTGTATATTTTTGGCTGTATATTTTATATTTAAGATTTTAGAAGGTATATACCAGGGCCCTGTTCCTCGTACCTGGTTCAACTAAGCCGATCAAATGTCCTATTAGCCAGCTTAAATTAACCCGATGATTGATGTCAGGCTATCTCGGTTTCGCAACGGCTGATTCACGCTCAAACAATCTCGTTAATTTCGAACCAGACTTCAGTAATCAGGATAATTGCGCGTGCCCGTCTTAGTTCAAAAGAGGGAGGCTGGCAGTAGGCTTAATGGAATGAATCATCAAATGAGATCTTGCTAGCGAAAATAATTATTTCAACTCTTTCAGAATAAGTAGATAAAAACAAGCCCAAAGAGTATCTAATTGATACGAATGAATACTGTAGATACTTATGAGGATATATGTACTGTATGCACGTAGGTATCATGTACTATATAAATACGTGGTTCCCAAAGTTTTCAGGCCGCGACCCCCCGAAATAAAGGTGTCAGAGAGCAGCGACCCCCACTATTATAGGAGGTGGTTGAAACATGTAAACGTTCACATGCACACATATGCATTGGAGGCTTTTAACATGCACAATAACTACACAAAATAACACAATAATCAAACAACCATAAAATGAATACATATAGCACGTTTCATTTAGAAGGCTAATGTTCAACTCACCTAATGAGATGGATGGGCACTATGCTTGAAGCACAACAAGTCCAGTCTGGGTTTAATTTTGGAGACAGCAACTCAGAGATCATCCTCCACATTCAGACGTGATCTGTACTTATTTTTTATATAAGTCAGTGCAGAGAATGTTTTTTCGGATAGGTACTGTAGGTAGATCCAAATGGCGGATAGCTGTGCATATTCCCCCTCAATTGATATCCAGTCGGCATCGGAGGTGGGCAGCGAGCTGGGATGCATTCTCCATCAGAAACAAGCGCGCCTCATCCCGCAGCTCAAACAGGTGTCGGACACGCCGTAGCTCTGACGTGCAGTATGTAGGAAATCCATAGGCTGAATATGATTTATTATCAGCATTTTAGGTATATTATTTTACATTTCAAAAGCATTTCTTTTACCAGTTTAATGTATTTTAATTGTTTTTAATTATATGCCTATTTCACACATTCTATTAAATCAATACATTCTGGAAATCATCTTGCGAAAACATTATTCAGAATGGTATAATGGGATCTCTGATATAATCTTCATTCAGTACAAATTATATAATCTTCATTCAGTACAAATTATATAATCTTCATTCTGTACAAATTATATAATGTTCATTCAGTACAAATGATATAATCTTCATTCAGTACAAATTATATAATGTTCATTCACAAAAAAGGATATAATGTTCATTCAGTACATAGATATAATGTTCATTCAGTACTAATTATATCATCTTCATTCACAAAAAAACGATATAATGTTAATTCAGTACAAATGATATCATCTTCATTTAGTAAAAATTATATAATGTTCATTCAGTACAAATGATATAATCTGCATTCAGTACAAATTATATAATCTTCATTTAGAAAAAAATTATATAATGTTCATTCAGTACAAATGATATAATGTTCAACTTCATTCAGTAAAAACTTTATAATCTTCATTCAGTAAAAATGATATAATCTTCATTCAGTACAATTTATATAATCTTCATTCAGTAAAACTATATAATCTTAATTCAGTCAAATGTATATAATCTTCATTCAGTACAAACTATATAATCTTCATTCAGTAACAAATTATATAATCTTCGTTCAGTAAAACGATATAATCTTCTAACCTAATCTAGCCTAATTTCAAATTCTGCATTGGGTTTAAGATATATTTTCTGAATTGTTGAAGAGGACCATTCTGCTGAGAAATAAATCTTTAAATAATTATAATGCATGTCCAAAGCCAACACTTTCCTTTTGTTGTTGTCCTTAATCCTTTTGTTGTTGTCCTTAATCCTTATGCTGTTGTCCTTTATCCTTTTGTTGTTGTCTTTAATCCTTTTGTTGTTGTCCTTAATCCTTTTGTTGTTGTCCTTAATCCTTATGTTCTTGTCCTTCATCCTTTGTTGTTGTCCTTAATCCTTTTGTTGTTGTCCTTACTCCTTATGTTCTTGTCCTTAATCCTTTTGTTGTTGTCCTTAATCCTTTTGTTGTTGTCCTTACTCCTTATGTTCTTGTCCTTAATCATTTTGTTGTTGTCCTTAATCCTTTTGTTGTTGTCCTTAATCCTTTTGTTGTTGTCCTTAATCCTTTTGTTGTTGTCCTTAATCCTTATGTTGTTGTCCTTAATCCTTATGTTCTTGTCCTTAATCCTTTTGTTGTTGTCCTTAATCCTTATGTTGTTGTCCTTAATCCTTATGTTGTTGTCCTTTATCATTTTGTTGTTGTCCTTTATCATTTTGTTGTTGTCCTTAATCCTTATGTCGTTGTCCTTAATACCTTTTTTATTGTCCGCCTTTTGTGTTATGAGTAGTGTTACCTACCTACTGTACTACCGACCATAATACCTATCTACTTACCTACCTACTTACTGTACTACATACTGTACTAACTACCTACCTACCTACCTACCTACTGTACTACCTACTGTATGAACTACCTACCTACCTACCTACCTACTGTACTAACTACCTACCTACCTACTGTACCCGCTACTGTACTAACTACCTACCTACCTACCTACTGTACTAACTACCTACCTACTGTACGACCTACCTATCTACCTACCTACTGTACTACCTACCATCCTACTGTACTACATACTGTACTACCTACCATCCTACTGTACTACCTACTGTACTATCTACCTACCTATCTACTGTACTACCTAGTGTACTACCTACCTACCTACTGTACTACCTACCTATCTACCTACCTACTGTACTGCCTACTGTACTACCTACCTACTGTACTACCTACCTACTGTACTACTTACCTACCTACTGTACTACTGTACTACCTACCTACTGTACTACCTACCTACTGTACTACTTACCTACCTACTGTACTACTGTACCTACCTACCTACCTACCTATATACATATCTACTGTACTACCTACATATCTACCTACCTACTGTACTACCTACCTACCTACCTACCTACCTACCTACCTACATATCTACCTACCTACTGTACTACCTACCTACCTACCTACCTACCTACCTACCTACCTACCTACCTACCTACCTAGTACAGTACCTACCTACCTGCTTCATAGCTGTTGTTGTTGTGATCAGCGGGGGCGTCCCTGGCCACCGTTGAGGAGGTCGCTCGCCGTTTCCTATTCCCAGAGCCCAGCCTGGTTCCCTCCTACTCCGGGGTGGCCAGAGAGATTCTGATGACCCGTGCACGTTACTTTCCTGTAAGTCGCATGCTTTGTCATCTCTGTAGGAGCGTGTGCCCTCCAGCCAGTGTTGTAGTACTCGAGTCCAAGTCCTGGACTGATTTTCAGTACTCGTGACTCGACTTGGACTTGAGCACTGTTGACTCGGACTTGGACTTGGACTCGAGCATTCTATTTTTCTCCCATCCTAATTTAGCCGTGCCAATTCTCCCCTCCCCTGTCTTGAACGTTGCTCGCATATGCCCCCCACTGGCCGGTTGTAGGGAGGATAGAAGCCTTGCATCACATGTCCCCTCCGATACATGTGGAGGCAGCCTGTCACATCTTTTCACCTGCCAGTGCGGACTCTCATTTGGCGAGGTGTAACGTGTGGGAAGGCTCACACTACCCCCGCCATTTTCCGGTCTCTGCTGTGCAGGCGTCCCCCAACCGACCTGTAGGAGTCGCTGTCCACAACGTCCAGATTACCACCCATCGACTTCCACCCGCTAACTCTGCCAATTGAGTTAGTATGACGGCCGGCCCAAGCCGGAGGCAACGCCGACAGCTGGAGTCGAACCCGGTGTCTCTTGCGTTGGTGACGAGCGCAATGTCCGCTGCGCCACCCAGCCGCCCTTAAATAAACTCCCTTTGAAACGATTTCAGAAAACCTGTCCGCCCCACAGCTCTCATTTACCCTCCACATTGAAACTTTCATAAATCAAATCAAATCGAATTTATTTGAAAGGCCCGACAACACACGTTAATGTCCCCATGGGCCGGACACGTCTTTTTAAAATTAATTAATTCATTCATGTGTTGACATGGTAATTAACTTGTTTTTGATTGATGGATTGATCTTTGTTAATCTCCAATACAACAGACTATAAGACTCCCTAGGTTAGACTCCCTAGGTTAGACTAAGACTCCCTAGGTTAGACTAAGACTCCCTTAGGTTTGACTAAATCTCCCTAGGTTAGACTAAGACTCCCTAGATGCAACACTGAACGGCACAGGAAGTCCTCCTTCATTCCGACAGCCATCAGACTCTATACGCATCACTTTGCCACTGAGTCTGGCATAATCTTCCTGGACACTTTACTATTTTTACACTTATTACTGTACATTTTACTGTATATTTCTGTATATTTTTGGCTGTATATTTTATATTTAAGATTTTAGAAGGTATATACCAGGGCCCTGTTCCTCGTACCTGGTTCAACTAAGCCGATCAAATGTCCTATTAGCCAGCTTAAATTAACCCGATGATTGATGTCAGGCTATCTCGGTTTCGCAACGGCTGATTCACGCTCAAACAATCTTGTTAATTTCGAACCAGACTTCAGTAATCAGGATAATTGCGCGTGCCCGTCTTAGTTCAAAAGAGGGAGGCTGGCAGTAGGCTTAATGGAATGAATCATCGAATGAGATCTTGCTAGCGAAAATAATTATTTCAACTCTTTCAGAATAAGTAGATAAAAACAAGCCCAAAGAGTATCTAATTGATACGAATGAATACTGTAGATACTTATGAGGATATATGTACTGTATGCACGTAGGTATCATGTACTATATAAATACGTGGTTCCCAAAGTTTTCAGGCCGCGACCCCCCGAAATAAAGGTGTCAGAGAGCAGCGACCCCCACTATTATAGGAGGTGGTTGAAACATGTAAACGTTCACATGCACACATATGCATTGGAGGCTTTTAACATGCACAATAACTACACAAAATAACACAATAATCAAACAACCATAAAATGAATACATATAGCACGTTTCATTTAGAAGGCTAATGTTCAACTCACCTAATGAGATGGATGGGCACTATGCTTGAAGCACAACAAGTCCAGTCTGGGTTTAATTTTGGAGACAGCAACTCAGAGATCATCCTCCACATTCAGACGTGATCTGTACTTATTTTTTATATAAGTCAGTGCAGAGAATGTTTTTTCGGATAGGTACTGTAGGTAGATCCAAATGGCGGATAGCTGTGCATATTCCCCCTCAATTGATATCCAGTCGGCATCGGAGGTGGGCAGCGAGCTGGGATGCATTCTCCATCAGAAACAAGCGCGCCTCATCCCGCAGCTCAAACAGGTGTCGGACACGCCGTAGCTCTGACGTGCAGTATGTAGGAAATCCATAGGCTGAATATGATTTATTATCAGCATTTTAGGTATATTATTTTACATTTCAAAAGCATTTCTTTTACCAGTTTAATGTATTTTAATTGTTTTTAATTATATGCCTATTTCACACATTCTATTAAATCAATACATTCTGGAAATCATCTTGCGAAAACATTATTCAGAATGGTATAATGGGATCTCTGAGGAAGGGAGCTGCCATTTTTTTCAGAGGGAGTGGCAACCTTATCCAGCTAACTTAAGTAATCCTGCGCTGGAGCAGGTTAAAGTTTATTGATGTATTGCTATAGTGATTTAGCCAAACTTGCTTCATGGAACCGAAAAATTTAAACATAAACAAATGAATCCGTCTTCATTCGTAGAAAAAGAAACGAGGATGAGTTGGAGAAGAGGCAGAAGGAAGCACAGCTTATCTAGTCCTGCCCCTTTCTTACAATATCAAAACATTTAAAATAAAACTCTCTTATACCTAAGAGAGAGACGAAATAATGATAAATAAAATAAGGTAAAAAACGAACAAGACAACATTTTCTTTTGTTTTGAATAAATCAAAACATTCCCTGAGAGCAACTATCTATAGTTCCTAATATCAGATAAGAATCAGTGCTTTTTGTATCTGTTTGAAATTAACTGAATAGTTAACGTAAGGTTATGTATATAACCAAGTTCTATGAATTATGGTGACGCTCAGCATCAGTTGCATATATCTCGCTTCAGTGGATATGCACTGAATAAATTTCAAAATGTACCTTTACATACCAACATCCGTCTGACCACACCCCCATCTGCTGCCTATATAAGCAGGGGTGGGGCCACACACTCATCTCCTTCCCAACAAATTTCACCACAATGAAAGCATCAAGGGCCGCAGCGGCGTCCTGATGCTGAGCGTCCCCATAATTCATAGAACTTGGTTATATACATAACCTTACGTTCTATTTCATTATGGCTCTGAGCTGAGCGGGAGCCAAAGCTCGACAAATATACCCCGCTGAGGCCCCCCACAACCATCAGACCGGGGAGGATCGAGCCCCCCGACCCTCCCTAATGGAGGGATACCCTCCCTATTGGAGGACGGGAGGGAGACGGATCCGACCGTGCGAAGAGGAACTCAAGCAACTCAACGCACAGGGTGAGCAGACCGTGGCTTGACCCCACGACTACACACACGCACAACCCGCATGCCACCAGGGAACAAACGGAAGGAACAACCCTCGTTACTGCCCCCAAAAATCACGGGGTCAAGAGCAAACTCAACCCTGTGGCAAGGCCGTAGCAGCGGAGCGCGAAGGAAGACCCAGACCCACTGAAGGGACTGGATCCCCTGGAAAAAGGGGGCCCGGAGAGGTCAATGACGCCAGGCATCAAGACCCCACCAGGCGGTCACTTAGTGACACCGCCCCCACATCGCCAGCTTATTTGGACAGGGCCCCTCCAAGAGCGGGCCCTTTCCCCCCAATAGTACACCGCCTGGCACACTGACCCTGCAACACAGGCAGTCAGCATGGCCGTAAAGCACTCAAAAAAGTTAACCAACGGAAGCAGGCAGCGCACCGGGGAAACCAGGCAGCAGGCTGTAGACCTGAGCCTGGAGCACTGCGGACGAAACAGGCGCCAAAGGGGTCAACTGAAAACAGCCCCCCCGGCGGAAGGGGCGTATGCTGGCGTTGTTGAGCACCATGACAAAGCCTCCATAAAAAAAAACCCACCCAGAGGGGTCGAGGCAGAGAAGGCTGACACGATTGGCAGACGTCATGAACGTGCAGGGGCACACTCAACCGGGTAACCCGGGAGTTGACTCTGTTCCAACACACCAGGGAATCAACCACCCTCTCGGTACACAGACGGTGGTTGTTCCTATAACCCCTCAAGAAAAAACTCCAAAACAAAAAACTTACAAAACATTTAGAAGGGAAGGAAAAAAGAAGTGTTTAAAGTCCGGTCGGGACTCCTACCCTGAGCGCAGGCCGAGAGAACTGCAATCTGGTTAACGGGACACCGAAGTCGAACACGGCATCTCCTGTGTTGGCGACGAGGGTAACGTCGCTGCGCCACCCAGCCACTACGTTTCTCCATGTTGACGCAGTCCTCGCTGGCAGGGCTCCCGGTGTAGGTTCGACTAACATCCTCTGTCAAAGATGACGTCGTAGTCAGAGTGTTTAAGGCATGTTATAGTCATAGCAACGTTCAACAGTGTAGCATTAAGCTAACAGCCGCTCTCGACTGATAGTAACAAGCTAACGTTTCCTAGCCTAGTGACACAACGGGCTAGCGCTGCAGCTAACAGCTGACTGGCTAACAGGTAGGCCACAACTAGCACGCAAGCTAAGCAGCTATCACCTGAACTGTACACAACGACATAACAAGCCACACTTCAGACAGGCCGCCGTCTGAAACCCTCCTCATCCTTTAAGAGAGAAGAGAAAAGGGCGGCTAGGTGGTGTAGTGGGCAAGGCACTCGCCACCAATGTGGAGACGCTGGGTTCGCGTGTTCGAATCCAGCTCTCCACATTGTTTTCAGTTTAGCTGGTTGTCCGCAGTAATACACATTGGCCGTATTACGGGGAGGGAAACTGAAGGGTGGGGATCAGGCGTTGTGAACAAGCGACTCCTACAAGTCGGTTGGTGCGCCTGCGCAGTAGAATCAGGAAGTGTCGGGGGCAGCGTGAGCCTCCCACGCGTTACTCCTCGACACTGAGAGATCGAGCTGCGCAGGTGAAAAGATGCGACTGCTGTTACCTCAAGTACCGGAGGGGACTTGTGCTATGTATGACTTAGTCCACATTGCAGCCGGCTTGTGGGAGGCAAGAAACAGCGTTCGTGACAGGGGAGGGTTGAACGAACATCCATGCCCACATTTCCTCGTTTAGGGTGTACTTCCACTCAAGTGAAAGATGGGGCCTGCACGGGACAGAGAAGCATCCGCTTGTCCAGAGAATCCTGGGTTCACCAGGTCCTGGTCGCGGCCCACTAGTTGACCATCATGGGCTTCAGACCAAGATCCTCCGCCGTCGCCTAAGAGGCCGAACAGAGGACCCTAATCTGGGGCTGGCTTTCGTAAAAATGGTCAGCTAGCCCCCATAGCACTAACAGACAACTGGCGCTCGCAAGCAAAACATTACTCGCCCAGGCTCGAAAACAACCAGTCCCTCACAACAGACGGTGCCTTCCACAGTCCAGCTGTATAACCGGAGGTTCAATTACCTATCCAGCCGCAGCAAGGAGGACTGCCGGTGGGGAGTATATCAGCGATGCGAGCCCCTAATACGAAAAAACCGGTGGAGATTTAGAATGATCATCATCTTCCAGACACTCCAGTGACGAAGACAATATCGCCGTATTTTCTCGAAAATAGTGAGAGAGAAAATAAAGATATAATGTCAACGTATCTCCTTGTTCTTCTGTTTTCCTTTCTCCAGCTAATACTTTCTTCCTCGCCAAGTGATTGGTATACAGGCACTATATTGTGGATGAAATTTGAGAAGGAGATGAGTGTGTGGCCCCACCCCTGCTTATGTAGGCAGCAGATGGGGGTGTGGTCAGACGGATGTTGGTATGTAAAGGTACATTTAGAAATTTATTCAGTGCATATCCACTGAAGCGAGATATATGCAACTGATGCTGAGCGGAGCCATAATGAAATAGAACTACATCTGCATTGATGTGGTAATAACATGTCAATTCTATTGTTCGTATTTGAGTTTCATAAAAATAATCGCCTAATTTTCAGCATGGAGTTCTTAGGAACGATCGGCCCTGATACCCTCTCTCTCCTCTGTCACACAGGGCATCGCTCCACGGTTGGAGTTCTCAACCAAAACGACCATCAGCGAGTGTTCGGCTGACGCGGCGACCAGCATTTACCCCAACGTCATGCTGGTGAGGGTTAACTCCACTTAGTAATGACTGGAAAACATTTAGGATAAAAGCACTATTAAATAAACGGCTGAGAGATGCACCAGGGCCTGTTCACAGCTCAGTGTAGGTCTGGTGCAAGGGAGGAATATCTGAGAAGGAGAGACTCAGGAGACATGGTTCTTTATTGAGACAGTAGGAAGGCTGAGAGGGAGACAGATTAGGGGAGACAGTGTGCATATTTTGAGGAGTCGTGCACTCTTATTTGATTTGATTTGATTTTTTATTTGTCTCAAACATAGAAACATAAAACAAGTTTAAAAAAACAAAAAGGTAAATAGTCAAAGACTATTTCCATACAGTTCAATAAGTGTTCGAGAAGGAACAGGGGGAAGTCAAAAATGTATAAATAAATGAAAACGTATCAAGCCCCTGCGCCTTCCTTACAATATTTTACATTATAATACAAATAAAAATACTATAACAAATAATGAAAAACTAAATTAAAATACATTTTTTTTATATATCCAAATATCCAAATGAGAAAAAAGATCACATTACTGCTCAAGCTCCTCTCTCTTATATTTGTCCATAAGTGCTTGTTTATAGCTGCCTTTAAATTGGTTGATATTATTGCTTAATTGTATACTCACATCCAGACCATGGATGTGAGTTCCTGAGAAGAAGCTTTATTTAATTTTGTATCGCAGTCCATTTACCAGTCGCCATTTACCAGTCGCCATTTTTTGCTGAAGCTGGTGAGGAGGACATCCTGCAAGCAGCAGAGGGGTGCCTCTCCACGGAGGACATGCTCTCCCCCCCCGGAGAGGAGGAGGAGGAGGCGCGGCAGGACGACCAAGCGGACCCCGGATATACCCAGATCATATTCCCTGTCCCCGCGCCGGGCCGGTCTCCATGGGAACACGCAGAGGATGGCCCAGCTCAGCCTGGGCTTGCGTGGTTCCTCCCAGAGCAGCTGTGAGCCTGCCCCCCAGCATGCAAGTATACACCTCTCCATTACGTCTAACCAGTTGTACCCATACAAAACAGTATCATGGTAGTTTGATGGTCATTTTAGTTTTACCCTGGTACTGGGCCATTGTATAGATCATTTACCATGGTACTGCCATGGTAAAACAAAGTCATGTTACAATATCCCCATGGCACCAATTCTTTACTAAAATTATTTAAAAAAAAAATAATACCATGATACTTTTTCGTCAGAGTCAGTAGTATAGTGGCCCAGCATAGCAAGAACACTACCAACACGCTAAAATATTGTAATAACCAGTACACGTCCATTCTTTAGAATAGCTGAAATTCAGGAAGGAAAGTACAATGACTGTTATTAAGAATTGAATTCCAAATTGAAGTATCCACCACTTACAGCCAGCAGGGGGCAGTGAAGATTTCTTATTTAATTTTTTTAAGGAGAGAGGTCGGTCCACTTCCCTGAGCACTTTTGGAAGGCTGAGAGGGAGACAGAGTAGGGGAGACACCAGAGAGAAGGTTGTTTATTGAGACAGTAGGAATAGAAGGAGTAGGAGAGACACAGGAGAGAAGGTTATTTATTGAGACAGTAGGAAGGCTGAGAGGGAGACATGGGAGAGAAGGTTCTTTATTGAGACAGTAGGAAGGCTGAGAGGGAGACACAGGAGAGACAGTTCTTTATTGAGACAGTAGGAAGGCTGAGAGGGAGACACAGGAGAGAAGGATCTTTATTGAGACAGTAGGCAGGCTGAGAGGGAGACACAGGAGAGAAGGTTCTTTATTGAGACAGTAGGAAGGTTGAGAGGGAGACATGGGAGAGAAGGTTCTTTATGAAGACAGTAGGAAGGCTGAGAGGGAGACACAGGAGAGAAGGTTCTTTATTGAGACAGTAGGAAGGCTGAGAGAGAGACAGAGTAGGAGAGACACAGGAGAGAAAGGTTCTTTATTGAGACAGTAGGAAGGCTGAGAGGGAGACACAGGAGAGAAGGTTCTTTATTGAGACGGTAGGATGGCTGAGATGGAGACACAGGAGAGAATGTTCTTTATTAAGACAATAGGAAGGCTGAGACAAAGTAGGAGAGACACAGGAGAGAGGTTCTTTATTGAGACAGTAGGAAGGCTGAGAGGGAGACACAGGAGAGAAGCTTCTTTATTGAGACAGTAGGAAGGCTGAGAGAGACAAAGTAGGAGAGACACAGGAGAGAAAGGTTCTTTATGGAGACAGTAGGAAGGCTGAGAGGGAGACACAGGAGAGAAGGTTCTTTATTACGACAGTAGGAAGGCTGAGAGGGAGACACAGGAGAGAAGATTCTTTATTGAGACAGTAGGAAGGCTGAGAGGGAGACACAGGAGAGACGGTTCTTTATTGAGACAGTAGGAAGGCTGAGAGGGAGATACAGGAGAGAAGGTTCTTTATTACGACAGTAGGAAGGCTGAGAGGGAGACAGAGTAGGAGAGACACAGGAGAGAAGATTCTTTATTGAGACAGTAGGAAGGCTGAGAGGGAGACACAGGAGAGAAGCTTCTTTATTGAGACAGTAGGACGGCTGAGAGGGTGTTAGCTGCGGCACCAGGCCCGTCCACAGCTCAGTGTTTGGTGCAGGGGAGGGAACGATCCTTCTCTTCTCTCTCTGCCAAGTCATGCGGTAATGATTTCCCAGAGTGTTACGCTTTTATTGAGATCAGCTTCCATTTAAAAGGTGTAGCATGTGATAAAAGGATTAAGACACTAAACCACCTCACCTTTGGACAGACAATATAACCCTCCTTGCAGATCACAGGTGCAGGACGGAGATTATGTCCTCCGAAATTAGAATTTGTCTTCAGTTTACATGCAGGGTGGGGAATTAACATTAAGCTAAACCAGCTAAATGCTAGTTAAATTTGATGTGTGGCTGCTCAGTTTTTCTGTTCCATAACAGCCACGTTAGAAGTTAAACAATGTTTTGTCTCAGAGTTCTGAAAAGCAAAAGATAGATTTGTCCCTGTTATTTATTTATTCATTTATTTATTCATTTATTTGCACATTTCCATAAAAGAGCGTGTCTATGTGCACAGTGTTTGTTAGTTCTATTGATCTTGGGTACTCTCCCGTGAAACCAACAGCAATGCCTAGTCACCTCGTTTGTTTCAACTTGAGAACTATTAGGAATGCCTGACCACTAGTGTAACCACGAAAACCTGCACAGACTACAACGTATGACGTATATCATGCCAGTTAGGACACCTTGTATATACTATATATTGCACCTTGTGTCTATACTGTTTACTTTTACTCTTACTCATAGTATACTTTCAGATTCAAATTGAGTTATTGCCTATATTTATCGTATTTATATATATATAACATATACATGTAATATAACCGATAGAGCATACAGACCCTCATCTGCACCTTTGTTTACACTGTTTATTTTTCTCATATTTTTATATTCAGAGTTAATTATATTGTCTACAGTGTTTATTTTGTTTCTCATATTTCTATATTACGATGTATTTGTATTGCGATGTATGTCTTTCTTCTATTACCCTGCCCATACCTATACCTCCCTTCCCCCCTCCCCCATGCTGCTATGGCGCCCACATTTCCCCAAGAGGATCAATAAAAGAATATATCATGTTATCTTATCAACAACGTGTTTGGCTACACGTTCGTCGACATCAAATCGAGAGACTTGTTGCACGCTGTGGACACCATGAGCTGTGAGCTCAACCATTTTTATGAACACCAACAGCCTCCCATATGTACTGTATAGCAGACAACACCTTTGCCGATGGGACGTCACAGTACTGTACGTCATTGTGACAGCTTGGTCTAATAGACCTGTTCGCTGTATACGAACATACCGTGTTCGCCGCCAATCAGCAATACCAACTGAAACACGTGACTTCGGGTCACTTCGGGTTCCTGAGAAGCGCTTTACAAATAAAAATAATAATAATTATTATTATTATTACCTGCGCGAGCTGCTGCACTAAAAAAGTACGACAGGGCTCTATGGAGAAACCATGACACTCGCCTGGCTAAAAGTTTTTTCAAGCGAAAACAGCTGGATGTCATTTTGCCAAATCACTCAGCACGGCTGTGAGTGTGAGTCTTTCACCTTTTACATATCTAGCGTTGGCATGGATTGATTGTTTAGATCACTAGCATGGCTAACAAATGCAAATATATTGTAGTCTGTCCGTTGTTCTGACCAGGATTACATTCCTTTTGCCCCCTTGATGCGCGTGCACACCGAGTCTGACGTATACAGCAAACAGGTCTATGCCTTGTCTCCACTAGCCAGGGTTTAGCCGTGCTGTGGCCTGCCTGGCACGCAATGAGCATCTCCATTGTCTTTAAAACCTGGTCAAACCTGGCTGGACGCCGGCTGAGACAGACACCTTTCACAACCTCGCCACACCTGGCTGGGACTCTTGTATCATCATGGTTTAGCCACAGTTGCTGGCATTTGAAAGGTTGTCTAGCAACCAGAGAGTTTACAAGACGCAATGGAGACACAAACCCAATGACTATGGCTAGTCCCAGTCAGGCCGAACATAGCTAACAGAGACAACGCGTACATGTCTGCAACCATGCGAGCCTATTTATCACAGTGGGTATTGACTAGTTAACTTGCCCTCTCTCTCTCTCTCTCTCCCCCCCCCTCTCTCTCTCTCTCTCTCTCTCTCTCTCTCTCTCTCTCTCTCTCTCTCTCTCTTTCTTTCTCTCTCTCTCTCCATTCCTCTCCCCCTCTCTCTTCCTCTTTCTCTCCCTCTCTTTATCCCTTCCTTTATCCCTCTCTCTGTCCCTCTCTCTCTCTCTCTCTCTCTCTCTCTCTCTCTCTCTCTCTCTCTCTCGCCATTATCAAGTGACAGTCTGTTATTTTGAAGAGGCTGGAGGAATTACAGCATACGTTTTGTCAGTTGGACCAGTAGATGCTCAGTGTGGTGTTCTAATTTGGAAATTTAGAAAATTAGAATTTTGAAAAATCTTTAAATTTGAAAATGCTGGGCGGCAGGGAAGCGCAGCGGACTAAGCGCCTGCCTACCACCGCAGAGACACTAGTATCGAATCCAGCTGTCAGCGGTACCTCCGGCTTGGTCGGTCGTCCATACTAACCAATTGGCAGTGTTAGCGGGTGGGAAGCCGGCGGGGTGTGTATCCTGTTCATTGTAAACAGCGACTCCTACAGGTCGGTCGGGGCGCCTGCTCAGCGAGGGAGGGAACTGGTGGAGGGAAGTGGTGTGAGCCTCCCACACGTTACGCTCCCCCAGTGAGAGTCCTCCTGTCAGGTGAAAAGAAACGGCTGGCTGACTCCACATGTATCGGAGGGGCCATGTGATAGTATCTATCAACCCTCCCTAGACCGGCAAGTGGGGGGCAAATGCGCGCAACGACCAGGAAGGGGAGGGGGTAATTGGCATAACGACTAAATTGGGATGGGAGAAAAATGACGAGAAAAAGTTTATCCAATTTTTTTTTTTGAAAATTCTAAATTAGAAAATTCTCATTTAGAACATTACAATTTTGAATTTTTTTATTTGGACAATTAACATTTGGACAATATAAATGTTTAAATAAATATTTTGAAAATACAATTTTCTAAATTGGACGTTCTTTCTGGTGCAATCGGCAGGTCCCTAGGACATCTGGAGAGCACCCTGGCCCCTCAGACTCGGATGATCACCTCGGGCATCCTTGCGGTCCAAGCCCGTTATCACTGTGGCGGTCCTACAGAGCCCAGACTAGCCACAACAGGTTAGTCATCACTGTGGCGGTCCTACAGAGCCCAGACTAGCCACAACAGGTTAGTCATCACTGTGGCGGTCCTACAGAGCCCAGACTAGCCACAACAGGTTAGTCATCACTGTGGCGGTCCTACAGGGCCCAGACTAGCCACAACAGGTTAGTCATCACTGTGGCGGTCCTACAGAGCCCAGACTAGCCACAACAGGTTAGTCATGACTGTTGAGAACCATTGTCACCATCGTGAGGTGACATGATTAATCAGCTGAACCATATAAAACGATTACGCAAAACTAAACAACAAAAAATATCGGTGCTTCGAAACACCGGTGGGATTTGAATGTTCTGAAGCATCTTGTCTGTTGGAAATACAAAAGAAGAAGAATCATCTCATTCAGAAGCACTGTTCAGAAATGCTCTAAAAAGACCCTGTTAAATTGCACGCTTTAGCCATTATGTCAGCGTGCATTCATGGGGGGGGGGGGGGGGGGGGGGGGGAATTAAACACAATAAACAATAAACACAATAAACTTGTGAAATGAAAATGTTCCATTTTCAGATATATTTTGGGAAAATTCATCATTTAGATGCACAAATTAATCAATAAAATAATCGTTGAATGAATCGATCGCTTAAAAGAACATGCCAACATTTTGGGAAATTAGCGTACCGTCTTCTCCAGAGAGAGACAAGAAGATAGATACCAGTTTTCTCTCTGTGCGTTCAGTAGAAAGCTATCTGGCTGCATGTTATCCTAGTGTAGAAGGGTGGATTATCCCTGCTTGTGGGAGTAGTAGTACACAGACACTGGGTAGTAGGATACTATAGTATTGGACATATATGTACCCCCGTCTTTGGCCCGGAACGTCGTTCTGGAGGGCTTGCAGCTGGAGTGGATGGGGCCCAGGATTTACTAACCTGGGGACTGGTACTCTGGTCTCCCTCGCCTTCCAAGGCGGTCAGCAGTAGCTCCCCACACACCCTCACTTCCCCCAGTACCTCCGACAGCCCTCCCACACCCAGTGACTGTCCGTTCAATAGTATTATTGGGCTTCCCTTTAAGCAGTACCCTTCCTTGACGACCTGTATAGACCCTTCAAATGCTATTCTGTGAATGGGGTGTAAGGGTTAAATAATTATGCAGTCACAATATTTACCCTGGGGTTAGAATAGCAAATGGAAAATGGAAGAAACAGACACACAGACAATGATCCCAATAAGGTCTACTTTTACTGAAGCTTGGGCATGTTATCCATTACAATTAACACTGTAATTTATTCATACATGGCACCGGGTGCTCTCACTGTTATAATGTAGGGGAAGCTCTTCCCACCATAGGCACCGCATGCTCAATACATTAAAACACCCCGCTTGTACTAGGGGAACCCAGGCATAAAGTAGAGAAACATTGGGAATTCAAATAACCAAATAATCAAATAATCAAATAACAAAATAAAACCAAGTAAATGTGGGCCCACGTTACCAAAAGAAAACCTAACCTAAGCCGGCTTAAATTGTTCGGGGTACCCCTTATACACTGGTTGTTAGCGTTCACTTGAATGGACGTTGCTGTTGATACACGTGGTACCGTTAGTACTTAGCCAAGATGGCGGACCCACCCTTGTCACCACTCGTCCCGGTGACAAGATGGCGTCTGCGATCCCGCGAGCACAGCCAGCAGGCTGGGCGAACAGCATAGGCAGTGGTTAGCTGGAGGAGCGTGCTGGATGGCGTCCTCTGCTGGTGGGAAGAGGAGTCCTCTGTACCGTCTGGGAGACGTCCACCGCTGGCTGTTGCTGGCTTGCTGCTGTCGCGCGAGCTAATACTGTTGCTACCCTAAACACAGCTAAGCTTTGGGTCTGGATGCACCCTCCTGCTATATCGGTTGTACTACTAACGCAACGTGGCTGGCTATACCACCGGTTCTTCAGCGCCGCGCGCCCGGTAGTCTACTCAAGTCAGACGGAGCCGCTAGCAGCATACTAATACACCGCACACAGTAACTACTATAACCCGCTAACGTTAGACGTTAGTCTCGTTAACTCTAGACGTTAGTCCTTCGGTTCTGTATCTCTTACTCACACACTATAGAGAGAGAAGTAGGATTGACCATGTGTCAGACCATATATGGAAAGTTTGATTTATTGTAGCCACGCCCCTTTTGGAGCCTTCTGATTGGTCGAGAGGTTTAAGGGGGGGGACTTAGGGTAGGTTATTTTGAGATGATTTATGACCCCCTAGGGCTTCTCTGATTGGTCGAGGGTGTAAGGAGGCGGGACATCCGGTTTTGAGGGAGGGACATCCGGTTTCGGAAGGGGAGGGCCATCTGGTTACGGAAGGGGAGGAGTTTTCAGATTTTTTTCAAAATAAAAGTTTTATTTTTTTTTCCAAAAAAAAAAAAATCCTTCAAAATAAAAGATTCAAATATTTTTTTTTAGATTCAAACGTTTTTTTTATTTACAGATTGTATGTATTCCAAGGTTTTCAGAATATGTATTTCTGTATTCCAAAAGTCTTAAGAATATATCTTCACAATATGTTTTATGTGTATCTTCACAATATGTATTTCCAAGGTTTTTCAGAAAAATACAATATCTTCACAATATGTTTTATGTGTATCTTCAGAATATAGTTTCACAACAATCTTAAGAATAAATGTGTGTGGTTTAAGTTAAGAATATAGTTTTACAAGGTTGAATACGTTTTGTGTATTCCAAAGTCTTAAGAATTTGTGTATTCCAAATGCTAAATGTAAAATACAATGTGTGTTTTCTTCAGAAAGTGCATTTATTTCAAATGTGTGTGTGTTTTCTTAATGCCAAATGCTAAATGTAAAATACAATGTGTGTTTTCTTCAGAAAGTGCATTTATTTCAAATGTGTGTGTTTTCTTAATGCCAAATGCTAAATGTAAAATACAATGTGTGTATGAATCTATTATTCTTCAGAAAGTGCATTAATTTCAAATGTATGTGTGTATTTCTTAAGAAAGTGCATTTTCTTCCAAGTGATGTTTGTATCTTAAGAATACCCTCTCTCTGTCTGTTTGCTGTTGGTGTGTAGAAAGAATTCTCCCCTGCTCTGTGTGTCTCCACACAGGTAGGCTGTCTCCTCTCTCAAATGTCTCTCAGGCCATGGTTAGACTAGTGTATTTGTGGCATTTTTTTATACGTTTTTGAATACGTTTCATGTCCCTATTACACAGAAATGCGTTTTTTGGCGTTTTTTTTGTGGATACGGCTGAAACGCAAAATTGTGTTTGAAACGCTAAAAAACGCGCAGACAACAGCGTGTAGTCTGCATGAGCCGTTGTTGCGAAAACGCCCATGCGCAGTAGATACCATCTGCGTGCCCTTCCGGTGACAGAGAGCTGTCCCAAACCAAATAGCTTCAGCTACTATGTGTTGTCAAGTTATTGTTATAAGGACCCCAGTCCAAGCTACAACAGTCTGCATTCCCTTAACAATTGTTTGTATTGAGCCGTATTGTATTGTACCCATATGCAATATGTTAAAGAAAGTTTACATCCATTCATTCTGCTAGCATTACCGATTGGCACTGCCACTGGATAACATGAGCTAGTGTTAGCTATCAAACCCTGTTAGCTCAAAGCTCCTCTTTCAACTTAACAAGCATTAAACAAAATGGCCCAGTCATCTATCCACCTTTGTTTAATACACACAGCGTTGTCTCTAATGTTATCTAACCACTGATAGCTCCCGATATCATCAGTTTGGTGCTGGCTAAGTAGCGTGAGCTAACGTTAGCTTCTAGCCACAATGCTATACTGTTATAATGGCAAATTCCATTGACGTTAGCATGCAGCTAACAATGCTACCGATCGTTTTTTAGACTAAACTATCCGCTCTTGGTGGTCACTTGTGTTGATGTTAGTTTTGTTTCATCAACAAATGACAGGCAGAACACACAGTGAATGTATCCGTTTTGTTTATTGCACTTTTATTAGGCTTTGCTGAAAAAGAATTGCTGCATTGGGTAACTAGGCAAAAGATGGTGGCCGCCTTGTTGACATTTGCTTTGCAGGCACATTCAAGTTCTGATTGGTTGAAATTGCCTTCATGTTTGCCACCTACTGCCACCTACTGCTTTGGCAGTGTACTACATCAGTGTGCTCGGGTGACAAAAAAGAAAAAAAAAACGAAAGTGTGACTCGAGGCGCACGACGTCGCGGCGAAACGCATATGACAATGATACGAAAATGAAACGAAAGGTGTAACCGCACCCTCAGTAGACTGAAATGAAACGCTGCAGGTTCTCTGAAAATTCTGATAGTGACAACCCCCGTAGCAGTCATAGGAGGCGGGAGAATGACTAGGGCCAATGAGATGACTCAAAACCATCTGCAAAAAGCAGATTTATGACTCTGCGACTTCCCGTTTCTGTAGAAAAAACGGCCCCCCAAGGTGGGTGTATGTGTCTGTGTGTGTTTTCTTAATGCCAAATGCTAAATGTAAAATACAATTTCTGTATTCCAAATTACAAATGTAATGTGTCTAATGTGTTTAAGCAAAAGTCTAAATAAAAGAAAATACTTTTGAATCTAAAAAAAAAAAAATTATAACTTGTAACCACAATATGTATGTATGTATGTATGTATGTATGTATGTATGTATGTATGTATGTATGTATGTATGTATGTATGTATGTATGTATGTATGTATGTATGTATGTATGTATGTATGTATGTATGTATGTCTATATATTAGTTTCTTGGATAAAGACTTATTCACTTTAATTATTACACATATATTACACTATATATGATAGCTTAAAGAGTTGGGCTGAAAATATAAAGTACAGAAAAGATCTATGTGTGTCTGTGGGTGTGTGTCTCTGTTCGGGGGTGCGAACAGGGCCCCCTCTTAGGTGCTAAAACACAGCATGGGGGGCGTTAAGATTAGGGGACATGCAAACTCAACACACATTTACAGGCAACATTCAAATGGTTTATATCTTTGTAACATGTACAAGTATTGTATTGTACAACATTTTACTCATAGCATATTTTTAGTTCACACAATGTTCACATGTTTTCACACATATTTTAAAAGATTTCCCCATAAACATGCATTTGTCCTAATAAACTAACCTACACTTTGATGAATATTGTTACACCGCTGACAGAGATGTATTATAATTATAATATGGATAAAAACGTCAACTAATTGACTAAATGTAAATGTTGTAATACCAACTATTAGACAGTTTGGGTGGTGATTCTTATTTTCTTATTTCGTAAGACTAAAACTAAAATTAAGAGGTTACATGCCATAGAAAGACTCTAGTCTTGTTTACATCAGAGTCCCCCATTCTCTAATTCTAATTCTTAATGTTACATCCAGACATTTAAGACATACCAGATTACAAATACAGCACTGTTTGTGATAACTTGTAAGGGTCTATCTGTCCAAGCTGTTTTAACTGTTTCAATAGGGTATTTCAACCATCTTTAATTAAGACTTATTTCTGGATATAGATCACCTCAAGGCCTGAATGTCCATACACTGTAGCAAGGGTAAGCCTGCATTTTTAGGTCAACTTCCCCTTACCAACATGCACATCTAACCCCCATTTAATGTCACAGTACCCTGAAATAGCACAGAGTGTGGGGAAAAGGCCTTATTCAAAATAAAAAACTTTGAAACTGTACACCATTCACCACCCTAGCTGATTTTAAAGTTCCAAATTAAGGACATTTAAAGAATGAGAGGGGCTAATGTCCCTGCATCATTGCATAACGTGGTGTTATATTTTATATTTATGGCCTGACCATCTCCCCCATACCAACATCCTGCAGTTCATTAACTTCCTTCCTCTTTTTTACCCCCAATATTTTTTGTATTATTCACATTAATTATTACACATATATTACCCTATATATGATAGCTTAGACTTGGGCTGAAAATATAAAGTGCTGTAAATATCTGTCTTTTTGAGGATCTGTGTCTCTGTTCGAGGGGGTATGTGTGTAGGGGCCCTGTTAGGTGTCAAAACGCTGCAAGGGGGTGTGAAAGTTTAGGGAACAAACAACCTCTGTATATTTGCTTGTAATACTCTGCATTTTACTCTAAACAAAACTAATAAAGTCGGTATTACAGCTAACTCTTTAAGTTTCAATAGTTTGGATTTAATAAATAATTCGTTTGTATGTTCTCTTGAATCTACATTGTGAACTATTCTTACTGCTCTCTTCTGTAATATAAATAAGGGCTTTATGTTGCTTTCATACGGGTTACCCCACAGTAACTCAAATATGCTAGGATGAGTGAACAATATAATATTCGCATAGAATTATAATCAAGCACATTCTTTGCCTTGTTCAAAACAAAACACTCTTGGCTACCTTATTTTTTATGTACATTATATGAGGTTTCCATGTCAATTTCACATCCAACATAACACCCAGCATTTTTTAACTCAGATACTCTTACAATATTAACTTCGTCAATACATAATGCAACATTGTCCTTCTTTCGATTAGTAAATATCATACATTTCGTTTTTCCAAATTTAGGGATAGCTTATTGTTATTAAACCATATCGTAAATTTACACATTTCATTTACAATGTAAGCTGCAAATTTTTTAAGGTATTTTCCTGAACTGAAGAAATTTGTATCGACAGCAAATAAAACTAATTGCAATATGTTTGACACTTCACATATATCATTAATATATAAAATAAAAAGTATGGGCCCCAGGACCGAACCTCGAGGGTCACCACATTCAATATTCATACATTCAGATGTGTAACCAGAGAGTTGTACATATTGTTGTCTATTTTCAAGATAGCTACTTAACCAGTTCATCGCCACCCCCGCTCACACCGTATGTTTGTAATTTAGAAATTAAAATGTGATGATCAATCGTATCAAATGCTTTTTTTTAAGTCAATAAACACCCCTATGGTGTAATTCCTCTCATCTAAGGTTGTGGTTATTTCTTCATATATATTCATTAAGGCTAAGGCTGTAGATCGATTTGCCCTGAATCCATAATGACTCTCACTCAGTAGGTTATTCTTTTCAATAAAACTATCTAAGAATCTTGAATCAAGAATCTTGGAAAATTGTGAAAGCAAAGACACTGGTCTGTAGTTGGTAAAGCTGTGTTTGTCCCCATATTTAAATAGAGGAATAATGTAGTGAATTAATAGAATTCTCCCACAGGGATGAGGTTTATCTTATCTAAGTGTGCTAGTGTTTAATAATGTATAGGGACATAGTGTGTAATAGTGTAATAGTGTGTAATACTGCAATAGTTTAATACATTATTTTTCCTCAAACAGACATGTTCATGTAACTTGCATCAATCCGATCATACTTATTATAATCTATACCCTTAATTTCAGTCACCTTTCAGCCAACTGAGTTGAAGATTTGTAGCTTGGTCCTGAGTTTTTTTTTTTTACCTACCAGATCATCTGTAGCAGGCTAAATGTGAATAAAACACATTGAAAGCCAGGTCAAGAGGCTAAAAGTGAGGTTGGGTTTCTTTTTCAGAAACAAATCGTGCTTTTTTTCTATGATTGTCAAGGATAAACATAAATTATAGACATCTAAAATCATGAAACAGGTAGATTTTTAGTAGATTTAATCAATAGTCAGAAGGATAATGCTATTTTAGTCAAGGGTTGAGATATATCACCCCCATGACACATCCCTATTTTGTAAGACAAGCAGTTTGATGTTGTAATTTCAGTGATTAGGCTCGTTTGCCTGTATACATTTTTTATCAATCTGCTTTTGGTGTATTTTTTAGGTGTTTGGTTATGTTTTATCTGTCATTTCGAACAGGTGTAGCTAAAAGAGGGGATTTATGATCTCAAATGACTAAGGTTTACCAATTGTCATGCATGAATTTCAACTCTAACGTGTTACATAAGTAAAACAGACTATTTGCAAACAACATTGTTCTAAACAGTGTATCTACTATAGACAGTGTGTATTTATATTTTAGCTAAATGTAAAAAAACATGAGAACACAATCCTAGTGAATTCTGAATTTGATGTTTATTGGTTGAATGTCAAGGATAAACATAAATTATAAACATCTAAAACCATGAAACTGACTGATACACTTAAAACAGACATGTCAACCTAGTTTTTTACCTGTTTGCATAATGATAAGGTAAAAAACAAAGTGCTTCAATGCAAATGTATTTTTTTTGAAGTTTAGTAATATCAAGCCCCAAATGTATTTTCTTTAACCTGTTCTAAGGTACATTATACAACTCATTGCTGAATTACTTTGCAGTGTTTCGTTTTTTAGCCCCCCAGAGTTTTATGCTCTCAATATTATGGATATGCATTAAATCCTACACACGATAGGAAATATTCAAACAGCTCAAAGATGATGGTTCTAAGGTAAATACATTTTAACTCACTCACCATAGTTAGTGTATAGTATGGCTAACATGTATGAAAGTTGTTGATACAATATTATAATTCATAACAATTTTGCAGAAAAAAAGCTAAATGCACTGTATTACCGGCGAGGTTGTTTGATTTTTGTCCCGATGATTGAAGGAAATTCATTTTAAGAACTATTTAGCATGAAATATCTTAAAACAAAGATGCATTATAACCATGAAAATAATACAATGTTAGGTTTTACCGTGATTATAATGTTCACAGATAGGAATGTATCCTGGATACATTCAGTAACATCAGTAACCCTGAACAGACTTGTGAAGTTAGAGATAGGAATGTATTATTCACATTCAATTATCCAAATGTACTCTGTTTGAGTCAAATTTACTCTGTGAAATGTACTCTGCGAAATGTAAGGTGTAGCAAAAACAATTCATATTGTTTCAGTGATGGCCTGGTTGATAGCTACATTGTCGACATGTCTTATTTTTTATTCTTATTTAATTGTATAGTGAATCCAGGGGTATAGTGGAGCGATTATATTTTGTTTTTATAATATTTTATAATATCAAAGCATGTCTTATGTTCTATAACATGTTCTTATATATCTATAAGTCTTATATAGAATGATGTAAAAAGATATACAAATCCCATATGGTCTAGCGGTAAGGATGCCCTGCTTTCATCAGGGAGGAGCGGGTTCGACTCCTGCTATGGGAATAACACCTTTTTCTATACATAGCAAATGTGTTGGTATGTTTTATTGTAACTGTTTGACTGTTTTTAGTGCAACACTACTGTCACCAACATCTAAGAAGGGTCTAGGGTTATCTCCTCAACACTAGGTCGGAGATGCATTTAAGTCCTATCGATAGTTTTTCCATACCTTTGCAAGGATATGTATGACTGTGTTGCATTCATAAATTTGGTGGACTTTATGGTATTTTATAGCTTATTCATGATTGTGATACTTCTTATTGAATTGTTTAAAGAATATGTGTTTAACCCAAGGGGTGATTAATGTATTGTTGGACCTTACAAATATGATTTGATCCCAACAAGTGGTGACATTTCGAAGTCTTAAAGGGATCACATTCACATAGCTGAATATAGTTGCACAACTGGATAATATTTGTATTATTACTAGGATGAACTTAAAATCATTCAAAACAATTATTACATAACAATTATTACAATGAAGCGCAGTTGTGTATATTATAAATGTTTTTTATTAAAGAATATTACAAATCATGCTGCAACCTTTTTTATCAATAATATAAGCGTGCATAACATCAATAATGTGATTAATATCTAAAGTTTCTAAACACTTATGATTTTTCAGCTTAAAAGCCGTAACATCCACTATTACGGTGTATAAACATAACAGGTGTGCTCTGTTAAAATGCCCATTCATATGATCTAAAATAGTAACTAAGCCGTTTTCAGATAGAAGACTTTCATCCTCTGAGAGTGTCTCTATCATATATTGCCAATTATTTAACAAGCCTTTCTCTCTCACCAGCTTCAACATATTTTCAAAAAGCCTTAAGCGCAGGCTATTGACATTCCCGGTTACCCATCGATGTACAATTCTCCCGACAGCTCCGCGGCTGTCACTAAGGCTCTAAGAGTAGCTACTGCGATTGGGAATTGGAGGGTTTTTCTTCTAGTAGGACACAGTCTCTTAACCGTACCCCCGGTTGGGGATGGCAGTGCTGATGCTATGTTGGTTACATCAACGATAGGTGTTTCTTCGGGGTCAGGGTGGAATACATCAGATTCTGATGCAGGAGGGATGTACCGGGGGCTATTAGGAGGGACATCCATACGCATGAAGGGGGTTGGCTGTGATGAATCCGGCGACGAAGTCTCCCAAGGACCCGTGTACCAGGGGCTATTACGAGGAGGGGAATCCATCCACCTGACGAGGTTTGACGGTGGTGAATCCGGCGATGAAGTCCCGCAAATCGTTGAAAGAGGGCTGTAACTAGTCCTAGGGGTGTCTAGGAGGCTTTGCAATGAAGGAGTTATAGTTGAACCAAACATAGTTACGGGTAATGTCTTAATTTCCTCGTTTGGAACGTATAGTGGAAACAGGCTATATAGTGTATCCGAGGCACGCTTAGAAGGATCAGCCTCATACCAAGCAAAGTTTGATCGCTTTGAAGTAGGGCCACCGAATCTATAACCGCCAGCGGGTAGTGTCTCAACATCGTCAGGCGTGTATAGTGGAGACAGGCTATCTAGTGTATCCAATGCAGAGTTAGCAGGATCAGTCTCATGTGTCACATACAAAGCCATGATTGCTATCTAAAAGTACAAAATGCGCTGTAAGTCTTTTTAAAGGAGGATTTAGGCTTGACACGCCCCATCCTCCGCCCCTTCGCTGAGGGTCAATCGCACTCCATCTCCTCTGATTCGGTGTATGGGAATAGACGTCTTTTTAAATGAACCAGGTCTGTCCTCACCTTAACCCCTGCGTTAGTAACCAATCCGCAAGTCCGAAGACATTCTAACCAGGCCGTTACCGGTACTGAGAAAAGGATATACTCATGACTTGTATTAAGGAACCTTGAGAAGATGGTTAGATTAGTCTCTACACCAAAAGCCAGAGTACTTTTTATAGATATCCGCCCGTAATACACATACCCGTAGTCTATTGAGCTTATTACCAGGGTGAATATATGCCCGTCCTTAAGCGTTCTACCCACTAATCCATCCATAGCCTCATACGAATCTTTTTTCATTTTTCAAAATTCCGTCTCCGATAGGTCTATCTCAGATCTTCTTCCAACACCCTGGAAATTCTCCAAGGAGGTCTTGTAGAAGACAACTCTCTCAAATTTAACATCATAACAGAATCCGAGGACCCCATCCCTGAGGGGCCATATCTCTTTATAAAACACGCTACCAAATTTGGATGGTGCAAGTAACTCAGCCTTAAAATGCGCTACGAGGGCTGACGTGCGTATAGTAGATATAGCTAGGCTGCTCGCCATTTTTCTTTCTAGGGTCTCTCTAAGAGGGAACTCTCTAAATATATAGGTTTCTATCCTACACATCTATAGTGCCATACAGACCCGTCCGCAGCTTCATCCCCACCCCCAAACAGAAATACATCCACCTAGACATACACACCCACACAATCTTTTTGACAGTTACAGTCCTTGACAGAAACTTTGAAGTACCAACTGTTGTTTAAAGTATCAGGATCGTAGCATAGGAAATGGGGAATTTCTTCAGTAGGACTACCAGCTGTATTACGAGCTCTATAAACTATGATATCGCATTGCTTTTAAAGCATGCTATAGCTAATAAAGTCAACGATGCCCACTTGTACACTGTAAACGGGAATGTCAATAGCCTGCGCTTAAGGCTTTTTGAAAATATGTTGAAGCTGGTGAGAGAGAAAGGCTTGTTAAATAATTGGCAATATATGATAGAGACACTCTCAGAGGATGAAAGTCTTCTATCTGAAAACGGCTTAGTTACTATTTTAGATCATATGAATGGGCATTTTAACAGAGCACACCTGTTATGTTTATACACCGTAATAGTGGATGTTACGGCTTTTAAGCTGCAAAATCATAAGTGTTTAGAAACTTTAGATATTAATCACATTATTGATGTTATGCACGCTTATATTATTGATAAAAAAGTTGCAGCATGATTTGTAATATTCTTTAATAAAAAACATTTATAATATACACAACTGCGCTTCATTGTAATAATTGTTATGTAATAATTGTTTTGAATGATTTTAAGTTCATCCTAGTAATAATACAAATATTATCCAGTTGTGCAACTATATTCAGCTATGTGAATGTGATCCCTTTAAGACTTCGAAATGTCACCACTTGTTGGGATCAAATCATATTTGTAAGGTCCAACAATACATTAATCACCCCTTGGGTTAAACACATATTCTTTAAACAATTCAATAAGAAGTATCACAATCATGAATAAGCTATAAAATACCATAAAGTCCACCAAATTTAAAATAAATGAATGCAACACAGTCATACATATCCTTGCAAAGGTATGGAAAAACGATCGATAGGACTTAAATGCATCTCCGACCTAGTGTTGAGGAGATAACCCTAGACCCTTCTTAGATGTTGGTGACAGTAGTGTTGCACTAAAAACAGTCAAACAGTTACAATAAAGCATACCAACACATTTGCTATGTATAGAAAAAGGTGTTATTCCCATAGCAGGAGTCGAACCCGCGCCTCCCTGATGAAAGCAGGGCATCCTTACCGCTAGACCATATGGGATTTGTATATGGTATACTGTACAGAACCTGTATACACTCCGACAGGGCTCCGGGGGTCGGAAATGTATCTTTCTGTACATGTTTTTTAAGTGAAATATATTAGTAGAACTCTTTTTACATCATTCTATATAAGACTTATAGATATATAAGAACATGTTATAGAACATAAGACATGCTTTGATATTATAAAATATTATAAAAACAAAATATAATCGCTCCACTATACCCCTGGATTCACTATACAACGAAATAAGAATAAAAAATAAGACATGTCGACAATGTAGCTATCAACCAGGCCATCACTGAAACAATATGAATTGTTTTTGCTACACCTTACATTTCGCAGAGTACATTTCACAGAGTAAATTTGACTCAAACAGAGTACATTTGGATAATTGAATGTGAATAATACATTCCTATCTCTAACTTCACAAGTCTGTTCAGGGTTACTGATGTTACTGAATGTATCCAGGATACATTCCTATCTGTGAACATTATAATCACGGTAAAACCTAACATTGTATTATTTTCATGGTTATAATGCATCTTTGTTTTAAGATATTTCATGCTAAATAGTTCTTAAAATGAATTTCCTTCAATCATCGGGACAAAAATCAAACAACCTCGCCGGTAATACAGTGCATTTAGCTTTTTTTCTGCAAAATTGTTATGAATTATAATATTGTATCAACAACTTTCATACATGTTAGCCATACTATACACTAACTATGGTGAGTGAGTTAAAATGTATTTACCTTAGAACCATCATCTTTGAGCTGTTTGAATATTTCCTATCGTGTGTAGGATTTAATGCATATCCATAATATTGAGAGCATAAAACTCTGGGGGGCTAAAAAACGAAACACTGCAAAGTAATTCAGCAATGAGTTGTATAATGTACCTTAGAACAGGTTAAAGAAAATACATTTGGGGCTTGATATTACTAAACTTAAAAAAAAATACATTTGTATTGAAGCACTTTGTTTTTTACCTTATCATTATGCAAACAGGTAAAAAAAACTAGGTTGACATGTCTGTTTTAAGTGTATCGGTCAGTTTCATGGTTTTAGATGTTTATAATTTATGTTTATCCTTGACATTCAACCAATAAACATCAAATTCAGAATTCACTAGGATTGTGTTCTCATGTTTTTTTACATTTAGCTAAAATATAAATACACACTGTATATAGTAGATACACTGTTTAGAACAATGTTGTTTTGCAAATAGTCTGTTTTACTTATGTAACACGTTAGAGTTGAAATTCATGCATGACAATTGGTAAACCTTAGTCATTTGAGATCATAAATCCCCTCTTTTAGCTAGACCTGTTCAAAATGACAGATGAAACATAACCAAACACCTAAAAAATACACCAAAAGCAGATTGATAAAAATGTATACAGGCAAACGAGCCTAATCACTGAAATTACAACATCAAACTGCTTGTCTTACAAAATAGGGATGTGTCAAGGGGGTGATATATCTCAACCCTTGACTAAAATAGCATTATCCTTCTGACTATTGATTAAATCTACTAAAAATCGACCTGTTTCATGATTTTAGATGTCTATAATTTATGTTTATCCTTGACAATCATAGAAAAAAAGCACAATTTGTTTCTGAAAAAGAAACCCAACCTCACTTTTAGCCTCTTGACCTGGCTTTCATTGTGTTTTATTCATATTTAGCCTGCTACAGATGATCTGGTAGGTAAAAAAAAAAACTCAGGACCAAGCTACAAATCTTCAACTCAGTTGGCTGAAAGGTGACTGAAATTAAGGGTATAGATTATAAGTATGATCGGATTGATGCAAGTTACATGAACATGTCTGTTTGAGGAAATAAAACAAAATAATGTATTAAACTATTGCAGTATTACACACTATTACACTATGACAATATTACACTATTACACACTATGTCCCTATACATTATTAAACACTAGCACACTTAGATAAGATAAACCTCATCCCTGTGGGAAAATTCTATTAATTCACTACATTATTCCTCTATTTAAATATGGGGACAAACACAGCTTTACCAACTACAGACCAGTGTCTTTGCTTTCACAATTTTCCAAGATTCTTGATTCTTAGATCGTTTTATTGAAAAGAATAACCTACTGATTGAGAGTCAGTATGGATTCAGGGCATATCGATCAACAGCCTTAGCCTTAATGAATATATATGAAGAAATAACCACAACCGTAGATGAGAGGAATTACACAATAGGGGTGTTTATTGACTTAAAAAAAAGCATTTGATACGATTGATCATCACATTTTAATTTCTAAATTACAAACATGCGGTGTGAGCGGGGTGGCGATGAACTGTTTAAGTAGCTATCTTGAAAATATCCTGCAATATGTACAACTCTCTGGTTACACATCTGAATGTATGAATATTGAATGTGGTGACCCTCGAGGTTCGGTCCTGGGGCCCAAACTTTTTATTTTATATATTAATGATATATGTGAAGTGTCAAACATATTGCAATTTGTTTTATTTGCTGTCGATACAAATTTCTTCAGTTCAGGAAAATACCTTAAAAAATTTGCAGATGACATTGTAAATGAAATGTGTAAACTTAAGATATGGTTTAATAACAATAAGCTATCCCTAAATTTGGAAAAACGAAATGTATGATATTTACTAATCGAAAGAAGTACAATGTGGCTTTATGTATAGACAGAGTTAATATTGTAAGAGTATCTGAGTTAAAAAATGCTGGGTGTTATGTTGGATGAGAAATTGACATGGAAACCTCATATAATGTACATAAAAAATAAGGTAGCCAAGAGTGTTTTGTTTTGAACAAGGCAAAGAATGTGCTTGATTATAATTCTATGCGAATATTATATTGTTCACTCATCCTAGCATATTTGAGTTACTGTGGGGCAACGTATGAAAGCAACATAAAGCCCTTATTTATATTACAGAAGAGAGCAGTAAGAATAGTTCACAATGTAGATTCAAGAGAACATACCAACGAATTATGTATTAAATCCAAACTATTGAAACTTAAAGAGTTAGTTGTAATACAGACTTTATTAGTTTTGTTTAGAGTAAAATGCAGAGTATTACAAGCAAATATACAGAGGTTGTTTGTTCCCTAAACTTTCACACCCCCTTGCAGCGTTTTGACACCTAACAGGGCCCCTACACACATACCCCCTCGAACAGAGACACAGATCCTCAAAAAGACAGATATTTACAGCACTTTATATTTTCAGCCCAAGTCTAAGCTATCATATATAGTGTAATATATGTGTAATAATTAATGTGAATAATACAAAAAACATTGGGGGTAAAAAAGAGGAAGGAAGTTAATGAACTGCAGGATGTTGGTATGGGGGAGATGGTCAGGCCATAAATATAAAATATAACACCACGTTATGCAATGATGCAGGGACATTAGCCCCTCTCATTCTTTAAATGTCCTTAATTTGGAACTTTAAAATCAGCTAGGGTGGTGAATGGTGTACAGTTTCAAAGTTTTTTATTTTGAATAAGGCCTTTTCCCCACACTCTGTGCTATTTAAGGGTACTGTGACATTAAATGGGGGTTAGATGTGCATGTTGGTAAGGGGAAGTTGACCTAAAAATGCAGGCTTACCAATGCTACAGTATATGGACATTCAGGCCTTGAGGTGATCTATATCCAGAAATAAGTCTTAATTAAAGATGGTTGAAATACCCTATTGAAACAGTTAAAACAGCTTGGACAGATAGACCCTTACAAGTTATCACAAACAGTGCTGTATTTGTAATCTGGTATGTCCTAAATGTCTGGATGTAACATTAAGAATTAGAATTAGAGAATGGGGGACTCTGATGTAAACAAGACTAGAGTCTTTCTATGATCTGTTACCTCTTAATTTTAGTTTTAGTCTTACGAAATAAGAAAATAAGAATCACCACCCAAACTGTCTAATAGTTGGTATTACAACATTTACATTTAGTCAATTAGTTGACGTTTTTATCCATATTATAATTATAATACATCTCTGTCAGCGGTGTAACAATATTCATCAAAGTGTAGGTTAGTTTATTAGGACAAATGCATGTTTATGGGGAAATCTTTTAAAATATGTGTGAAAACATGTGAACATTGTGTGAACTAAAAATATGCTATGAGTAAAATGTTGTACAATACAATACTTGTACATGTTACAAAGATATAAACCATTTGAATGTTGCCTGTAAATGTGTGTTGAGTTTGCATGTCCCCTAATCTTAACGCCCCCCATGCTGTGTTTTAGCACCTAAGAGGGGGCCCTGTTCGCACCCCCGAACAGAGACACACACCCACAGACACACATAGATATTTTCTGTACTTTATATTTTCAGCCCAACTCTTTAAGCTATCATATATAGTGTAATATATGTGTAATAATTAAAGTGAATAAATCTTTATCCAAGAAACTAATATATAGACATACATACATACATACATACATACATACATACATACATACATACATACATACATACATACATACATACATACATACATACATACATACATACATACATACATACATACATACATACATATTGTGGTTACAAGTTATCACTATTTTTTTTTTGATTCAAAAGTATTTTCTTTTATTTAGACATTTGCTTAAACACATTAGACACATTACATTTGTAATTTGGAATACAGAAATTGTATTTTACATTTAGCATTTGGCATTAAGAAAACACACACAGACACATACACCCACCTTGGGGGGCCGTTTTTTCTACAGAAACGGGAAGTCGCAGAGTCATAAATCTGCTTTTGGCCCTAGTCATTCTCCCGCCTCCTATGACTGCTACGGGGGTTGTCACTATCAGAATTTTCAGAGAACCTGCAGCGTTTCATTTCAGTCTACTGAGAGACATTTGAGAGAGGAGACAGCCTACAGTGTGGAGACACACAGAGCAGGGGAGAATTCTTTCTACACACCAACAGCAAACAGACAGAGAGAGGGTATTCTTAAGATACAAACATCACTTGAAAGAAAATGCACTTTCTTAAGAAATACACACATACATTTGAAATAAATGCACTTTCTGAAGAATAATAGATTCATACACACATTGTATTTTACATTTAGCATTTGGCATTAAGAAAACACACACATTTGAAATAAATGCACTTTCTGAAGAAAACACACATTGTATTTTACATTTAGCATTTGGCATTAAGAAAACACACACACATTTGAAATAAATGCACTTTCTGAAGAAAACACACATTGTATTTTACATTTAGCATTTGGAATACACAAATTCTTAAGACTTTGGAATACACAAAACGTATTCAACCTTGTAAAACTATATTCTTAACTTAAACCACACACATTTATTCTTAAGATTGTTGTGAAACTATATTCTGAAGATACACATAAAACATATTGTGAAGATATTGTATTTTTCTGAAAAACCTTGGAAATACATATTGTGAAGATACACATAAAACATATTGTGAAGATATATTCTTAAGACTTTTGGAATACAGAAATACATATTCTGAAAACCTTGGAATACATACAATCTGAAAATAAAAAAAACTTTTGAATAAAAAAAAAAAAAAAAAATGAATCTTTTATTTTGAAGGCCTTTTTTTGGAAAAAAATAAAACTTTTATTTTGAAAGAAATCTGAAAACTCCTCCCCTTCCGTAACCAGATGGCCCTCCCCTTCCGAAACCGGATGTCCCTCCCTCAAAACCGGATGTCCCGCCTCCTTACATCCTCGACCAATCAGATAAGCCCTAGGGCAGGGGTGGCCAACCAGTCAGAGACTAAGAGCCACAAAAATTACTGTGGTACCACAAAGAGCCACACTATATACCAGCGTTTCTCAACCTTTTATTTCAGTCACGGCACCCTTCATGTGTTTATAGGTCTCACCCTCTGGCCTCTGAAGTTGCTAATGTCTTTTTTATTTGGGCCTCACAGGGTTAAAAGTACCCTGTGTGAGACCCACGGTTGCAAAATTACAAAATCACTTTTAGCCATTTAAAAAAATAATGTTTATTTAAAAAATGTTAAAGGGGAACTGTTTTACTATTTCTTTCACTATTTGGGCACTTTTACACAATTCCCGTGAGTCTATGGAACACCTAGGTTTTTTTCTAAAAAAATGCATTGTTTTGTATTTCTAATCAAGTACTAAAAACCGCATTTTTCTAACTCAAGATCTTAAGCCGTTTTGAGGCTGGGCTCCAACCACTGTGTGGCCTGGTGCCAACTGCCACATCAACTGCCACATTATTATGCAGCTGGGAAATCTCTGACATCACAGCACATTTTCAGATGACTCAGTTCAGTGAGGGTGAATATTGTGAGAGGAGAATTGGAAGAATGCGCCAATATGAGAATTAGAGACATAGATCCTATTAATATAAGTCCACATAGCTAAGAAACAATGGTAAACACTGAAAAAGGCCATTTATAAGATAGTTCCCCTTTAAGCACAGTATAGTCAATTGGTCCTGTTGTTCAGCCTCACAATGCTATTTGATAGTAAATGTGTTTATATGTCCCACCCTCTGGCCTCTGAAGTTGCTAATGTCTTTTTAATTTGGGCCTCACAGGGTTAACCTCTTAAGCCCGAGATATACAGTAAAAGTGTATATTTTCAGCATTACGTTTGTTTACCAATTATTTTAACTGTTATTAGTGAAATATAAGATTATAGAAATCTCAGGGCATTGAGTCGGAAACCGGCGCATATTGACAGGAGGATGTGGCACATCCAAAAGTGAGTGTAGTCTTTTGAAGGAAGAGACTCAGGGCTTTCAAATTTAGAAAAACTACCCTACCCAGCTCACACCAGCCCCTGTCAATCATCTGACTTCTGAATTTACTTTTTAATTTCTCTTATTTTTTGGGATTATCTCCCACAAACCTGAACGTTATTGCCATAAAACGGAACGCAGTTAGTTTCTCTACCTTTCTGTGAACGTCTTGCAAAAAACGGTGTTGCAATATGATGAAAAATGGTGGAGACATTTACATTATAAAAAAGATGGCAGAATTCAGTACTGTATCTACAAAACCTTCTGTTTAATCATCTTCCCTTTATTCATTTGCTTAGATTTTTCAGGTTTGGTCAATTTTAGCATGGTGTTATTCACAGTCAAAGATCATTTTTTTTAAATAGAATTGATATTCTCCTTTGGTTCATTACAATTTACTCAAGCCTAGTAACAGACACACTATTTCTGACACTGATCCATATATGTCCCTAGATTCAGATACCAAGAACATGCAAATGGACCATTAAAAAAAAATTGTAAATGTTTATTCTACGTCCTTATGGAATGAGTGACATAAAAAAAAAAGGTAAAAAAAAAAAAAAATTAAAAAAAGAGCCGCACATTGATGGGCAAAGAGCCGCGGGTTGGCCACCCCTGCCCTAGGGGGTCATAAATCATCTCAAAATAACCTACCCTAAGTCCCGCCCCCTTAAACCTCTCGACCAATCAGAAGGCTCCAAAAAGGGGCGTGGCTACAATCAATCAAACTTTCCATATATGGTCTGACACATGGTCAATCCTACTTCTCTCTCTCACTATCGCTGATACTTCTAGGATAACCCGTCACTAGCAAGTACTTCTCATCACCCGCTGCTCGTTCCAACGGGGCTCTCCTTCATAATTCAAATAAAAACGAGTCTAATTCAATAAAACTAATTGAATTCACTGATTGAGAGAGAAGTGTCATAGGTGCCATAAAGAGCTAAGGTGCAGTGTGCAGAGGCACGGCAGTGATGAACTGCGATGAACAGTTCAGCAGTCTCACTCTCTACTTCACTCTCTGTATGCCAAAGACAAAAGCTGATTCAGGTAATTTATTTTCTTTTCAGTTTTCATTCTTTGTTTTACTCTTTATTGGTTTTAATTCACTGTAATAACAGATTTATTTTCTTCTCTTTTTTCTTTTATAATTCGTACCCCTCTGTGATTTGACAGTTCCCGGCCAGCCTCTGTGTGTGTGTTGGAGGAGGTCGAGGAGCGCGTTCGAGGACTCCTGACTTCACCGAGAGCCGTGCATCGATTGGTCTATGTGAGTAATGCCACCTCTTCAACACCCAGTCAGCTTGAAGGGGAATCCCGCCCCTTTTTAAGAATTTGCATAATGTTCTTCCTGTTTCCCAGGACAGGTCAGTATTTGTAAACACATGGGGTGTTTGGGGGACTGGCTGTTCCGGGGGGCTCACATGTTTTCGAGTAACACTGTACTTATTTTATGCCTATTCTTATGTCTGCACTTACTATGTTGCACTACTTCTATTGTCTTTTTATACCTATTCTTATGTCTGCACTTTATGCATTGTCAACTGTATGCTAATTCTATGCCTATGTTCATTTTATGCTATTTGCTGTGAAGCACTTTGAGCTGCAATCCATGTATGAAAGGTGCTATATATACAGTTATTATTATTAGTGTGGGTGACCTGGCGAAGCCAGGTTGCCACCCACACTGTTGTTCTTGTTACTCTTTTTATTCTTTCTTTCTTTATTCCACCGATTTTGCCAACACCACTCGTGCCAGAGCGTTCGCGCCCCATACACGTGAAAGGTATCAAAACGACCGGCCTGCCTATGGCAACAGCGGTATTCGAACTCGTAAAGTTTCACCGCACCGTCTGGCTACGAATCGACTTTAAACGGTAACATTTCGGTCCCATTGGAAATGCATTGCAATTTAGAGTGCGAGAGCTGAAATAATCTTTTTTCCACTACCTTGGGTGAATTGCGAGTGTGATCTCAATTTTGGACGTAGAAATAAAACAAACACATCAAAACGATGACACGGCTGTCAGCCCGCTCACAAAAGATAAAAAATAAATGGAATTGGACATTTATATCTCAACTGACGACCATTTGTTTGAAGGTTCTCCTCTCCATTGACCGCCATGCAATCGCACTCTAGGAATCTCTTTTTTCACACTCTTTTTTACCCTTCTGTTCCGATCGCCGAAGGAGTGCCACAATATCGCACGAATGCCACAATATCGCACACAACCCTTCGCCTACTCGTTGTAGTGCTCCTGTGCGCGTCACAGCGCTTCATCTCTTATAGTTTTCTTTTAATCAACGTGACAATGCAGTCATGCATCTGCCTCCATAGAAATGCATTGGATAGAAAATGCAAGTCATAGTGATTGCGTCACCTGTGTGGCTCGTGGCTCACTCATGATTGGTTCAGCCTAACAGCTGTGTGGCTCGTGGCTGAGCTGCCAATGACCTCATCCACTTTAACCCATCATTGCCCATCACTGTGTTGCAGTACTGAATTGCTGGACAGCGCCCTCTGTCTTGCGGATTGTGCCATTGTACTCAGTAGGGATATCCTCTTTCATTTTTCATTGGTCCATGTTGACCACCTTTCATTGGTCGATGTTGACCACTCCCCCGATACTTAGACCACGCCCCCTTAGGCCACACCCCCTCAGTGTATCTCTTGAACCGTTTGTCGTAGAGACTTGCGGATTGTGCCATTGGTCGATGTTGACCACCTTTCATTGGTCGATGTTGACCACTCCCCCGATCCTTAGACCACGCCCCCTTAGGCCACACCCCCTCAGTGTATCTCTTGAACCGTTTGTCGTAGAGACTTGCGGATTGTGCCATTGGTCGATGTTGACCACCTTTCATTGGTCGATGTTGACCACTCCCCCGATCCTTAGACCACACCCCCTTAGGCCACACCCCCTCAGTGTATCTCTTGAACCGTTTGTCGTAGAGACTTGCGGATTGTGCCATTGGTCGATGTTGACCACCTTTCATTGGTCGATGTTGACCACTCCCCCGATCCTTAGACCACGCCCCCTTAGGCCACACCCCCTCAGTGAATCTCTTGAACCGTTTGTCGTAGAGACTTGCGGATTGTGCCATTGTACTCGGTGTAATAGTGTAATAGTGTGTAATAGTGTAATAGTGTAATAGTGTGTAATAGTGTAATAGTGTGTAATAGTGTAATAGAGTGTAATAGAGTGTAATAGTGTAATAGTGTGTAATAGTGTAATAGTGTGTAATAGTGTAATAGTGTGTAATAGTGTGTAATAGTGTAATAGTGTGTAATAGTGTAATAGTGTAATAGAGTGTAATAGTGTAATAGTGTGTAATAGTGTAATAGTGTAATAGTGTAATAGTGTGTAATAGTGTAATAGTGTGTAATAGTGTGTAATAGTGTGTAATAGTGTAATAGTGTAATAGTGTGTAATAGTGTAATAGTGTGTAATAGTGTAATAGTGTAATAGTGTGTAATAGTGTGTAATAGTGTGTAATAGTGTGTAATAGTGTAATAGTGTGTAATAGTGTAATAGTGTGTAATAGTGTAATAGTCTAATAGTGTAATAGTGTGTAATAGTGTAATAGTGTGTAATAGTGTGTAATAGTGTAATAGTGTGTAATAGTGTAATAGTGTGTAATAGTGTAATAGTGTAATAGTGTGTAATAGTGTAATAGTTTGTAATAGTGTGTAATAGTGTAATAGTGTGTGTAACTGAGGGGTACAATTCCCTGACTGTATTGATAAGTATGGTATCATTAAACCACTACCGCTTTATGTACTTTAACTACTGGCCACACAGTACATGATATAGATATGATGAACACTTTCCCACCATGAAACCAAGTCCACACAAATGTATAAGTCGAATATTTAATATATAGCAAAGGGTATATACAACGTTCACTTAATGACATTTATGATTTGAATGCACTTGTAAGGCAAATGAGTATTCGTAGGCAAATCAACATTGAATGTCCAATCTCTGGTTACGCAGGAAGCAAGTATACAACCTGGTTCTTTAGGGAACTATAGCGATGGTACTTAATGATTATAGCTGGATATACTAAAGGGGGGTCCTGCTGGTTGTAAGTCAGTAGGGGGGGGGGGTTAGGAGAGCCGCCGGCGATATCCAACGATTTCTTGGGAGAATTCAGAGTGCTGAACACGGTGCCCACAGAACCTTGGTCCACAGATGAATACAGTTGGGCCCTCTTGTAGACGGTAGCTGCCGGTCCACAACGAAGAGACGTGAGGCGACCTCACTCGGGGTAGAGCGCCGTCTCACCTGGACTCCTCTCGGGGGGTAGTTCCAACACTCACCAGTGTTGGCTGTTATCCATGGCATAAATCAAAGCACCCAAAGCAAGTAGATAATCCAAGCCGTGTAGGGCTCGCCGTCGTCCGGGTAAGGTAATCCAATGTGCAGGTCCACTCGTCCTAGCCCAGAACTCCTCGGATGAAAGCACCACACGTGGTCTGCCCAGCCTGGTTAAGACTCTAGATAACGCGAGGAAACGATGGGGGTACTACTCACTGTATAACTCTAACCGAACGATGCACCATACATAATAGACTATTATTAACTTAATAGAAATACGTCCCACTCGACGGTATAGTGCCAAACTATGACAATTCAACTATTAATCCACACGATGTCTCAATGCCATTCTGAGGCCAAGTTGACCATACTGCACCACACGTGTATCGTGGGTGAGGCTTAACGTCTTGCCACTAGGTTGGAGGGTAAAGAACTAAGGGCTAAGGGACTAAAAAGGAAGTTCTACTTTACTTGCGCCATATATATATGCGCTGTGAACAAATAGTACCATTCGTATTTCGCCAGACGTATTCCTACGCGGAACCGGGCTAGTAACGACATGTTCGTCGGCACGATTGAACTTGAACCAAGGGGCTTGGCTGCTGGCGCCAAGTTCTTGTCCAATGAGAGAATGAAACTATTATGGGCTGTTAGTAGACTAAAGGGATATTCAGTGTATATGTACAAGGAATATACAAGGGATATCAAACGATATACAAATACTATTAAATATATATCCATAAATAAATATATATATTCGGTTTAATCTGATCCTTCACAACAGCCGCCCCTAATTAGTCCCACCTAATTAGCTAAGCAGAGACAGATTAACCGCACTGTCTACCACTCAAGGTCCGCTGTAAGGGTCAGTCAACTCACAAAGTCGTGGGGTCATGGTCGTCATCGATAGTGTCTGGGAGTCTGGGCAGTTCTATTAGCCTCGCCACGGGTCGTGTGTAAGTTCGCCCTTGGACGAGCACCTCAGCTGCTCGGACCTTGTCATCGGCACCGGTGATCACTTTGCTTACGCGGCCAGCCGGCCACATAGCTCTGGGTAGTGACTGGTCGATAATCATGACGACTGTTCCTTCTGTCAAATTGTCTCTCTCTTTTACCCACTTCTGGCGGGTCTGTAGAGACGGTAGGTAGTGGAGTAGAAAGCTGTTCCAAAACTTGTCAGCTAGTACTTGACTGTACCTCCACATTCTTCGGCCGTTCGCTTCTTCAGGCCTGTACATTGTCTGGGGTAGCGCGGGGTCCAGCCGCACAATCAAGAGTGTGTTGGGGGTGACTGGGTCGACATCTGCTATATCACTGGAGACGTAGCCGAGGGGCTTGGAGTTCAATACTCCCTCGATCTCCGTGAGGACTGTCATTAGGACTTCTTCCGCTACAGTCTGGGCCCCAAGCACGGCGTACAGGGCTGTCTTTATAGAACGTACTTCTCGTTCCCAGGTTCCACCGAAGTGGGGTGCGTTCGGGGGATTAAACTGGAAGTCAATCTGGGATGGAGCGAGGTGGGTCTTAAGTTCTGGGCCCATAGCTTGGAAGCTCTCTCTCAGCTCTCTTTCTCCGCCTTTGAAGTTTGTCCCGTGATCAGACAACAATGTAGACGGTTTTCCTTTCCGTGATGTGAATCTTCGGAAGGCCATAAGGAATGAGTCTGTGCTCATGGTTGGAAGGAGTTCGATATGTATCGCTCTGGTGGTCATGCATTTGAATACAATACCCCACCGCTTCTCGGTTCCTCTTCCTTTCTTTATATACAACGGGCCAAAACAGTCCATGCCTGTGGAGTGGAATGGCTTGTCGCCGAGTCGGAGGCGACAGGGAGGTAGGTCAGCCATCCGGGGTATGCTGGGCTGCGCGCGCCACTTTCGGCAGTCTAGACAGGTTCGCTGGAAGCGTCGCACTGCTTCTCTTCCTTGAAGTATCCAATAGCGACGTCTGATCTCCGCGAAGACTCTCTCTGCTCCTGCGTGGTGTACATCCTCGTCGTATTTCTTTATGATCAGCTCTGTGACCTTGTGTCGGCTGTTCAAGACTATCGGGTACTTAACGTCATCCGGTAGATTGGGGGCCCTCCGCAGACGACCACCCACTCTGATGAGATTATGGGCGTCGCTCTCGGGTGCCAGGTGGAGCAATCTGCTGTCTGATGGGACGGGCTTTCCTCCCTGTAGACAGTCTAGCTCGTCGGGGAACGAGTCTCTCTGGGCTCGTTGTAGTAGAAGAAGTTCTGCTTCTTCGTAGTCAGCTGCTGAAATGTCGGCAGTGGGCTGAATCTCTGGGTGGTGCCACAGAAATGTCTTTAGTTGCGCACTCTGTAGGGTGAGGCAATCATCTATGTTGGGGTCTGTGGAGGCGACTGTGCTCAGTCCACAGAACATAGGTTTCTTGTTCTCAGCCTCCTCTTTACTCGCCTCCCGTGGGGTGGGCGTAGGCCACTCTCCTTCCGGGAGCTTGAGGAACTCTGGTCCGTCACTGTAGATGTTGTGACGGGTGAGGTCATCTAGGGACATTCCCCGGGTGATGACGTCAGCTGGGTTGTGTTTGGTGTCCACATACCGCCAGCTCGCTGCTTCTGTTAACTCTTGAATCTCTGTGACTCTGACTCCCACGAAGACCTTGTATCTGCATGAATCAGACTTGATCCATGTGAGTACTGTCGTGGAATCTGACCACAAGATTGTTCTGTGCACCGGAATGGTGAGTTCACGTTGGATTAACGTGGCTAGATGCGCTCCTGCTAGGGCTGCGCAGAGCTCTAGACGCGGGATAGATTGTTGCTTTCGTGGGGCTATTCTTGAGCGAGCCAGGATGAAGGCGGTGTGTATCTTTCCTCCCTTCTCTTTGGGCACGCAAGTAGGCCACTGATCCATAGGCTACTTCGGAGGCGTCGCTGAAGACGTGTAGATCCATCTTGCATGTCTCTGGCCTCACTGTGGGTGGGAAGTAGCTGCGGCGTATATTGACGCCTGGGAGTGAGCGGAGTTCCGTCTCCCACTCTCTCCATGTGGAGGCAAGGGGTGCGGGTATTGGGTCGTCCCAGCCCTGGTCCTTGTCCCATAGTGCTCGTACAATCATCTTTGCCCTGGTGGTGTAAGGTAGAATACATCCCAACGGGTCATATTGTCTGGCGAGTGTTCTGTACACACTCCGTCTGGTGGTCGGTATCGCCGTCGACCTTCCCTGCTCCGTGGTCAGGGGTTTGTGTCTATAGTGGAGCGAGTCTGTTTTGAAGCGCCAGACTAGTCCTAGTGTCATTTCTTGGGCTTCTCCTGGGATTGTCGCCATCCAGGTCTCGCTGCTGGCAGCCTTGTCCGCGGGGGAGAGGCTGCGCAATACGTGCGGGTCGCTGCTGGCCCACTGCCTGAGATCAAAGCCGCCTTTGATCAGAGAGGCGCGTAGCTTGAGTAGGAGAGCCTCGGCTTCTTCCTGAGTCGAAACGCTTTGTAAACAGTTGTCCACGTAGAAACTGTTCTTCACACTGTGTCGGACCTCTTCATCTGCTGCTGGGTCCTCTGCGACGTGTTTCTGTAGTGCAAATGTAGCACAGCACGGGCTGCATGTAGTTCCGAAAGGGAGGACTTCCCATTGATAGATGGCGGGGTGCTCATCTCCGATCCTCTCTCTCCATAGGAACCGCAGCAGGGGCTTGTCCTCCTCCACTAGTCTCACCTGCAGGAACATCCCTTTGATATCCCCGCTGATAGCCACCTTGTCCTGGCGGAAGCGTAGTAGCACGCCTAGTAGAGAGGGGCCGATTGTGGGGCCGGGCAAGAGCTCTTTATTCAGATTTTGGGATCCGATCTGGTAGCTGCAGTTAAACACAATGCGATCCTTGCCGTTGTGGTGGACCTTGTGGTGCGGCACGTACCATGATTCGGTCGTCTGATCGGCCTCTTTAATGTCAATCTTTGTCACGTGTCCCGCTGTGATTAGCTTCTCAATCTCAGCGCGGTACACACTCTCTTGAGCGGGGTCTTTGGCTAGGCGCCGCTCTGTGTTCAATAGATACCGCTCCGTAGCGTCTTTCTTTGCGTGAAAGGTGGGCATTCCCTCTCGCCTCAGGAGTGGAGTTGCGTATCTCATCACTCCGCTGACTGTGACTCTCTTTGTCCCCTGCTCGAGGAGGTTTATGGCGTAAATGTCTTCTTTAGAACGAATGTCTTTCTTTTTGTTCTTAAAGGGCATTGTCTCTAGTGTCCATAGCCTCTCGACATGCTGCAGGAGAGTGGTGTCTTCTTCTGTCACTCTGGAGTGGAGGCAGCTAGTGGCTGCTGTTCGGTTAAGAGATTTAGCGAGGGGGCCTTGTAATGTCCATCCTAGGCGGGTCTCGACTGCTGCAGGACAGCCTCTGGGTCCTGTATGGACCCGGTCTATCGGGACTATGAGGTCTGCATGGTCGGAGCCTATCAGCAGGGTCGGGGTGGCGCCGTCTATGAGCGGGATAGGTAGTTGACGCAGGTGCACATATTTATCCATCAGTTTGGCGATGGGGTAGGTGTACTGTGATAGTCCTATTTCTTGGCTGGTGAAAGCATTTGTAATCCTATACCGTCGCTCTGGCTGCCCGCTTGCTGCGATAGTGAAGGAGACATTCTCGCCTTTTATCGTCTTTAAATCTCTTCTTATTGTCCGAATCGTCATTTGGTTCTCGCTCCCCCACAGTCCCAGCTGGGCCGCAGCGGACGCGAGCAGAAGGGTCTTCTCTGACCCGTCATCAAGGACGGCGTAAGTGTCCATGACTTTATCTTGGTAGCTCAATGTTACACGGACTACCTTTAAGAGCACTTGGGCTCCGCTGCTGCTGGCGGGGTCAATGTACATGACACTTGCCTTTGTGCTGCTCGATGGTGCAGGTGCAGGCTTTCTTCTGTTACTGTCGTGTAGGACATCTAGGTGGGCTCCGTCACACCGACTGCACCTCTTCTTTAGGCGGCACTCGGCTGCCATGTGACTGCGCGCACATCGGTAACAGCGCCTGTTGGACTTTATCCATTGACTCACTTCTTCTGCATTCATCTTTGTGAACAGGTCACATTGTGACAGCCAGTGTTCCTTCTCGCAGTACGGGCACACCATCTTCCACTTCTCTTTTCTCGAGGGGGTACTGTGGTTCTTACTGCTCGGTACTGATTCTGATTGGTGCATGACAGTCACCGATCTTCTTCCATCGTTTATTCTCCTGGGTCCCTCTCTGGAGCTTGGTGTGCTCCGCACGAACGTATCCAGTCGTAGGCTGCTGACTTCTCTCGCCAGGAAGTCGGCTAGATCGAGGAGGGATGGTTCGGGACCGTTAGGATCACGGTGGTCTCTCTGCCGCCTGAAGCGCTCTTGTCTGGCGGGTGGCAGCTTCTCTAAAATCCTCTCGACGTTAGAGTTGGCGTATAGCTCGTGCATACCCTTTTGTCGTTGCGCTCCCAGCATCCCTACCAGGGACTGCACTTTTATAGACAGGTCGTCTAATGAGCGATTGTCTGTTGCTGGGGGTAGGCGGTCAATATGCCTTATCTCTTGGATTACGTAATCCCATATACGTCCATATCTCTGGTCCAGCGCTGCTAGAGCCGCGGTGTATGGGGTCGTAGAGGTGGCATAGGCTAGCGCTATATTGTGCGCTCGGGGTACTTTCAGGTGCTTCAGTAATATTGCATACTTGTGGCGTTCATCAGCGACATCCACCATCATTGTCTCTAAGCACATCCGGAGCTCCGTGTACTGTGCTCGATTCTCATAGGTGAAGTCTGGAAACGTCGGTGTGCCAATGTATGATGCCTTGGATGGCTGATACATCGGCGAGCGTTGGGGGAGAGGCCTCCTAGGCGAGTCTCCTCTTGCGCCTCTCTGTGGGCTGGTACCGGCAGGGTACCATGGCCCGCTGGTCCAGGTGCTATTCCTCGGGGCTGGTCGTGCGTCATGCTCACCCGTGAATAGAGTCGGGGGTCTGTAGCGCAGCGCCGCGGGGGTATAGCCTGGGCTGTACTGGACCTCCTGGTCCGGTGGAGTACTGTGCTGTCGTCGGGCTTGGTTCTCCTCCTCTCCCTCTTCTTCTTCTATCAGGTCCTCTAGATCCTGTAGTCGTTTATTTAGCTTCTCCGCAGTGTATGCCGCTCCTTCCTTGTAGCTGGGTCTCGCTTGGACCGGTCGGGGAAGGGGGTCTGCGGGGGGTATAGGCTTGGTCTGTTGGTCAAGTTCAGGGTCGCTTGCTCGGTTAGGGGATGCTGCCCTTGACTGTTGTCTCGACGAGTTCCTTGAACCCCTGGCGGAGGGAGAGGGTGTTGCCTTGGTGATCAGCTGCTCCATTAGCTGCGCTTGTAGTCTGTCGCGCTCGCCCTGTAGTCTGTCGCGCTCGGTTTCGCGCTGGATGAGAGCAAGGTCGCGCTCTGCCTCTCTTTGGGCACCGTCAGCGGCGCACTGGGTGTCTGCTCGGTCTCTTGCCATATTCTCTTCCGTCTGAAGGCGTCTCATCTCCAGGCGTATGCGCTCTTCTTCGCTCCGTTGCTGCGTCTGGAGTCGATCGCGTTCACCCTGAAGTCGATCGCGTTCACCCTGGAGTCGATCGCGTTCGGTAGAGGCTGTCAGGCTGACGAGGAACGCCTGTGATAGCATCCTCTCCGCTTCGCTGGAGGAAGACGGTTGTAGAGGTGAGCCGCTCCTGGCTGTACTCGTTGGGGAGTCCTGGAGCTCTATCTCCTCGGCACTCTCCTCATCTTGTTCCGTGCAGAGTTCTCTTTCTGTAGGGTTGTCTTCCTCCCGGGGCTGGTCGGGGACTACTTCTTCGGTATTGGCGGGGGGTAAAGGCATGTCAGCTCCCTCCTGGTCCCCACCGTGAGCTTGGTCAGTTACATTAGAACCCACTAGGGCCTCTGTGGTCGGGGTAACCTGGTCGTTAAGGTCAGACATAATTTTACTTTCTACTTTTACCGCGTTTACCGTTTGTCGAAGGCTAGGTAGTTGACTGACAGCGTAATCCTCTAAGTACTGAGGTGTCTGTCGTCTGCGCCGTGGGCGTTCTACGTTAGGAGGACCGTTTCGTGGAGTGTTCATCATAGGCCATTTCAATATTAATAACACTATATTAATATTACACTAGTTACCCTCCGGCTCGAAGGACCAATTGTAACTGAGGGGTACAATTCCCTGACTGTATTGATAAGTATGGTATCATTAAACCACTACCGCTTTATGTACTTTAACTACTGGCCACACAGTACATGATATAGATATGATGAACACTTTCCCACCATGAAACCAAGTCCACACAAATGTATAAGTCGAATATTTAATATATAGCAAAGGGTATATACAACGTTCACTTAATGACATTTATGATTTGAATGCACTTGTAAGGCAAATGAGTATTCGTAGGCAAATCAACATTGAATGTCCAATCTCTGGTTACGCAGGAAGCAAGTATACAACCTGGTTCTTTAGGGAACTATAGCGATGGTACTTAATGATTATAGCTGGATATACTAAAGGGGGGTCCTGCTGGTTGTAAGTCAGTAGGGGGGGGGGTTAGGAGAGCCACCGGCGATATCCCATCTGGCCAACGATTTCTTGGGAGAATTCAGAGTGCTGAACACGGTGCCCACAGAACCTTGGTCCACAGATGAATACAGTTGGGCCCTCTTGTAGACGGTAGCTGCCGGTCCACAACGAAGAGACGTGAGGCGACCTCACTCGGGGTAGAGCGCCGTCTCACCTGGACTCCTCTCGGGGGGTAGTTCCAACACTCACCAGTGTTGGCTGTTATCCATGGCATAAATCAAAGCACCCAAAGCAAGTAGATAATCCAAGCCGTGTAGGGCTCGCCGTCGTCCGGGTAAGGTAATCCAATGTGCAGGTCCACTCGTCCTAGCCCAGAACTCCTCGGATGAAAGCACCACACGTGGTCTGCCCAGCCTGGTTAAGACTCTAGATAACGCGAGGAAACGATGGGGGTACTACTCACTGTATAACTCTAACCGAACGATGCACCATACATAATAGACTATTATTAACTTAATAGAAATACGTCCCACTCGACGGTATAGTGCCAAACTATGACAATTCAACTATTAATCCACACAATGTCTCAATGCCATTCTGAGGCCAAGTTGACCATACTGCACCACACGTGTATCGTGGGTGAGGCTTAACGTCTTGCCACTAGGTTGGAGGGTAAAGAACTAAGGGCTAAGGGACTAAAAAGGAAGTTCTACTTTACTTGCGCCATATATATATGCGCTGTGAACAAATAGTACCATTCGTATTTCGCCAGACGTATTCCTACGCGGAACCGGGCTAGTAACGACATGTTCGTCGGCACGATTGAACTTGAACCAAGGGGCTTGGCTGCTGGCGCCAAGTTCTTGTCCAATGAGAGAATGAAACTATTATGGGCTGTTAGTAGACTAAAGGGATATTCAGTGTATATGTACAAGGAATATACAAGGGATATCAAACGATATACAAATACTATTAAATATATATCCATAAATAAATATATATATTCGGTTTAATCTGATCCTTCACAACAGTGTGTAATAGTATAATAGTGTGTAATAGTGTGTAATAGTGTAATAGTGTGTAATAGTGTAATAGTGTAATAGTGTGTAATAGTGTAATAGTGTAATAGTGTAATAGTGTGTAATAGTGTAATAGTGTGTAATAGTGTGTAATAGTGTAATAGTGTGTAATAGTGTAATAGTGTAATAGTGTGTAATAGTGTAATAGTGTGTAATAGTGTGTAATAGTGTAATAGTGTAATAGTGTGTAATAGTGTAATAGTGTGTAATAGTGTAATAGTGTGTAATAGTGTAATGTAATAGTGTAATAGTGTAATATTGTGTAATAGTGTAATAGTGTAATAGTGTGTAATAGTGTAATAGTGTGTAATAGTGTAATAGTGCTATGCGACTTGCGGGTTGTGTCGTTGCACTCAGTAGGGATATCCTCTTTCATTGGTCTATGTTGACCACTCCCCCGATCCTTAGGCCGCACCCCCTTTTTGTATCCTTTGAACCGTTTGTCATAGAGACTCGCGAGAGACCCTCTCCCGTTGGCCGGCGGTGCACAGGCGTTACCCACACTTTCACAATTTCCCCCGCGCGGAATTGTCTAGTTATTATTATTATTATTATTATTATTATTATTATTATTATTATTATTATTATTATTATTATTATTATTATTATTATTATTATTATTATTATTATTATTATAATATTATTATTATTATTATTATTATTATTATTATATCACTGACTCCTGCTAGCTACGGTAGAAATAAGAGAGAGAACCCTCCAATCAGTGATGAAACCGGGGTGTAAAGTATGGGGCTGCTCCGTAGACTTTATGAGGCCAAATGAGGTTCGCATTCTAGCATTGCTAGTGTAGTGTATTTTTATATAAACCAAAAGGCCTAGTATGTTTAAAGCCTGTGTTTCAAGGCATTTTAGTTAAAGGAACACGCCGACATTTTGGGAAATTAGCTTATCGTCTTCTCCAGAGAGAGACAAGAAGATAGATACCAGTTTCCTCCCTGTGCGTTCAGCTATCTGGCTGCACGTTAGCCTAGCTTAGCACAATGAATGGAAGCAGACATGGCCGGTTAGCCTTCAGGAGAGGTGTTAGTTGGACAATGCCTAGGCTAACCGACCATGTCCGCTTCCATTCATTGTGCTAAGCTAGGCTAACGTGCAGCCAGATAGCTTTCTACTGAACGCACAGAGAGGAAACTGGATCTATCTTCTTGTCTCTCTCTGGAGAAGACGATAAGCTAATTTCCCCAAATGTTGGCGTGTTCTTTTAAGGCCAAGTATGTTAAGTACTGAGTTGTATGTACCATAGATTTCTCCTTAAAGAGAGGGGGGGGGCAAATTCACAAAGAATTGCGCAGCGCTAATAGCACCCTTAACTGTGCGCGTTTAGCTAGCGGTATCTGCTCCGTCTTTGCAACCGATTCACTGAAGATATTGCGTGGATGATAATTAGCGCAAACACGGCCATAGGTGTGCAATTTGCTCCTGATTCGCTCCAGCGCAGTTGGCTCGCGGAGCAGTTTGCACCTGGTAGCGCTGTTGGCAGATATCAGGAAGGGGGGAAATAAAACCGAAATGAGGGAGAGGGAATGTTGAGGTTATGTGTTATATACGATTGCATGTAACTGCTTAACTGTTTCCACAAGAGGGCGCTCTAGGCGCAAGGTGACGTAGCTATTGATGCTGACGTCAGGTAAGAGGTATAAAAGGAGTTGTTACCTCCCCCTCGATCTCTTCCTCCGTCGCCTCTCACGAGAGAAGGTCTTATGTACATAATGATGTGTGAATAATAAACCACGCCAAAGGCTAAAGAGAGGAACCTTGTCATCATGGCCAAATTATTGTCGCTCCCCAGGTGACTCTGTCAACAGGGAAGCTCTTAATTAAATCCGCGACCGATAGAATGTTATCGCTTCCATTGTTATGAATGACAAGCAAGAGATTTTCGAGCAACAATCGCGCAGCAAGTTCACAATGAGGAAATAACATGACTTTTACTGGTGTATCATTTGTAATCCAAATATCAATACATTCATTGAACAATAACCTATGTATTATTAATTATGTTAGCTTAACAATTCATACAATGGGAAAATAACTGACCCTGAATCTGTTGCTAGTATCTGTTTCACCCAACACCAGTTTATAGCCAACCACTATTTTTTTATATTTGCATTTATAATATCGTATAACGTTATTTCGCTGCATATTAAATCACTGTAAATACGAATGTAAATAATTGTTTCGTTGTACATATTGTGTATAGTTTATAACGTTATTGCATAACGTTAGTAGCTAGCTAGCTTGCTAGCCATTCCCAAAACTCCTCCACATGCCCCGATTTAAAATGGTTCTCTCCTCTTTGTATACTTTTGTCCTCACAAACAAAGTATTCTGCCAGGGAGCTTATGGACACGACACTAGTAGTTATAAGGTTTTTGAGCTTGTAACGTTAACGTTAGTTAGCTATCGTGGTATCAGCAGGCTGTGACGTGTAGCTAGCTAGCTTGCTAGCCGGCATGATGCGTGTGCAGTGCTTGCCCCACAGGTCTGAGAAGAGGACCTGCACATTTTACTCGTTCCCGAAACTCCTCTACATGCCCCAATTCAAAATGGTTCACGACAGTAGACATTGCTAACGTCTAGTACGTTTAGTGGGGTAACGTTAGCTAGCTAGCTTGGTATCAGCTTGCCTGATGTGAGGTAGGCGACAGCTGCCTACTGAACAACAGGCTGCCTACTGGTAAATGTAGTTATTTTTTTATGACAAATTAAAAACCTTATAACTACCTTTATTTCAACCAAAAATGCTTAAACAGTAATGTTAGTGGTAGAAGGGAACTCATTTTGTGCAAAAATGGAAGCTTGTCAATTTCCATGCGGCAGAATTTTTACAATAGCCGATAATCCATTTTCCCAATGATGAATCCCTATACGGGTGGAACAACCAGTGACATCAGACTACACCTCCCTATAGACGGCTGTTAATGTATTGCGATGCGCACAGTGCCGACTGCCTGCAGATGGGCCGTCGGAATGTTAATTTGGGATAAATAAATAATAATGGGTTAGATGCCAAACTTATTTTTGTTGTATTGTGCTTGTGCTGCATGATGACATACATAATCAAATGTCCAATCTAATTGTTCTATTCATGCCAATATTTGAAGCATCTTTTTGTTTGGTAAATAACCTCTCAAGCACTCGTTGCTTTTTTCACTCACACTCATTTGTCATGTTATTCAATAGGCAGTGTTCTGATTTAACTTAATTTATCAGTAGTGCCGAATTTCTCAGTTCTCCGCCTGATATAATTAATCAAAATGTCCAATCTAACAAATTTTGTTTGCTCATAATAGCCTACTGCTGAATAACATGGACAAACAATTATGTTGCATGATTTTATTAAAACACAAACTGCCTATAAATGGTTATCGAGCTGTGAGCCCCTATGCAGATCGATGATCCGTTTTATCACGTTGTATATTACAATAAAGCAGGTTGAATTTATTCAGCCCCCTTCATTGCCTATGGAGCAGCCAAAATGGGGGTCTAATGTGTGTACATTTCTGGCTCCTTGAGAACCACAGATCTCACAGCACGCACGCTGATGACTGTGTATTCTTGTTTGGCCTGCTTTCACTTTTCTTGGTGATATAGAGCTCCACAGTATAATTGCTATTACACTTTACTGTTTTATTTGCAGTCTGGTTGGATGCCAAACTTATTTTCGTTGTACCAACTTGTGCTGTATAATGACAATACATTTGAATCTAATCTGATCTAATATACACCCCACGGTGTTTAAATCAAATAAAAAAAACGTATAATTACCACCTTTCTTTTCAGCTTTTCTCTTCTTGGCTACTATGCCCTCAAGGACTCAACTTAAATAAAAATCAACTCTCACCACGCTAACATTTTGTCAAAAGAAATCCATCTTTAAAGATTACTTTGAGCCACAGTTCCACTGCAGTTCTCTGTCAGACAGAACAGATCCTTCCAGATGATGAGATCATTTCAGATCTGGTTATTTGTTGGGCATCGTTTTAAAAGTCTAATTTTATAAATTCCTCAAAAATATTATAAACCCCACACTGGATGTTTCGAATGTTAACTCTGTCTGGTATGTCACCAAACTGGGTAGGACACTCTTAACTCTTGATTTCATTTCCAATGGGAAGGGTTGTTTTTGACGATAACAGTGTCTTCTTCCTTCTTGGAACAAGGGTTGTTAAGTAGATAATTACCTTTGTCCGGCCAAAGGTATTGTTCTTGGCACAAAAGTAGAAAGTACATACATACAATACATACATGTATACAATACATACATACACATACTACTAATGTACTATCTAATTTTGTACCAACAGGAACTTTTACATAATTGCAAGTTGCGCTAACTAATATTTCAACTAGGCCACTGTTTGTGAGGTGAAGGCACGTGCACACATAGAGCCCAAGGGGTGCTTGAGCACCTGCCTTTTTGAGCCTCATAAAAAAAGTGCCCTTTTGGATTTTTTTTTTTATATATATATATATATATTTTTTTTTTACCGTTACGCATATAGACTGCCCTTCCAACTGAAAAATGTCAGGATAGAATCAAAATATTAGGTAAAGAGAGAGCGATGCCCATATTCCATTGCCGTTTGCACGGCCTCCACAGCGTGCCTCTCCACGGACCTATATATTTTATGCATAGCGTGGGTGGTGATGATGATGATAGAAACCGCTGTGGCACATACAGTTGAATGCTGGTATTACACTCATTGAGGGACATGAAGAAGTCAAGTCCGATGGGATTTGGGAATCTCAAATACAAATCGGGATTGGAATAAAAAAGGCATTTATATTAAACAATACAGAATATACAGCACTTCTTGGGGTCTGTAGGGTAAGCACTTATTCCCTCCCCCCTGAACATTTATGGAGATGTATGGGCCTTTTAAGTCAGTGATAAAAGTGTCTTTCAAGGATAAGTGAGCTCCTGCACTGATTATTATAGTTCAATATTCAATATTTGATCACCAAAACCCCCCAAAAAGCATAAAAAGCCCCCCCCGCGCCTGAAAAGGGCCCTTAAAAATCGGGCTTGCGCGCTACGCACGCTCGGTTAAAAGACACACAGGTGTAGTGCCCTTTTACGCCTTTGAGCACCTGCCCCTCTAAAGTCCTGTGCACGTCCCTGGTGAAGACTGTGTTTAGACCGTCGAATGAGGACCATGTAGACTTGATTTCACATGTGGCAGGTAACTGTTTAACTTTTATGACTTAAAGGTCCCATATTGTAGTCCTTTTCAACAAGTTAAATAGGTCTTTGAGGTCCCCTAAACACCACTCAGATTACGCATTCCAGCAGCCTCTATACCCCTCTGTTTCAGTCCTGTTCCCTCTGTTTCTGTCTCTGTAACGATGAGTTACCTTAATCGTACAAATGCAATAATTATTGTACATCTAGCAATGCTCTACGAGCCTGTACCATCAAACGACATTCAGATCAAACTGTGAAACTAAGCCTTGCAGATCAAATATGGTGCTAAAGATGTTGTCAAAAACATATTTTAGATTCAACTTTAGGTAGAAAAGAGAACGTTTACAAGAGTTTTTCGTGTGACATCACATAAAGACGGAATTCCAAAAATGTTCTTTTGAAAGTGGTTACCAATAGTTACAGGTCCATATTAGTGCTGGGGAAATTCTATAACACAAGTTATTTTAGCCTGCTGGTATTGATATCACTTCATTCCTAGTTTTGTGGATGAAAGCAGCTGCTAAATTGCTCAAAATGTAAATAATGTGTCATCATGTTCTTTGATTCTGTGCCAGGACTGTCGTTGGGTAGCATGGCTGTAGTTGGGTAGCAGGGCTGTAGTTGAGTAGCAGGGCTGTAGTTGGGTAGCAGGGCTGTAGTTGAGTAGCAGGGCTGTAGTTGAGTAGCAGGGCTGTAGTTGAGTAGCAGGGCTGTAGTTGAGTAGCAGGGCTGTAGTTGAGTAGCAGGGCTATAGTTGAGTAGCTGGGCTGTAGTTGAGTAGCATGGCTGTAGTTGAGTAGCTGGGCTGTAGTTGGGTAGCAGGGCTGTAGTTGGGTAGCAGGGCTGTAGTTGAGTAGCAGGGCTGTAATTGGGTAGCAGGGCTGTAGTTGAGTAGCAGGGCTGTAGTTGAGTAGCTGTAGTTGAGTAGCAGGGCTGTAGTTGAGTAGCAGGGCGGTAGTTGAGTAGCAGGGCTGTAGTTGGGTAGCTGTAGTTGAGTAGCAGGGCTGTAGTTGAGTAGCAGGGCGGTAGTTGAGTAGCAGGGCTGTAGTTGGGTAGCAGGGCTGTAGTTGAGTAGCTGGGCTGTAGTTGAGTAGCAGGGCGGTAGTTGAGTAGCTGGGCTGTAGTTGAGTAGCAGGGCTGTAGTTGAGTAGCAGGGCTGTAGTTGAGTAGCAGGGCTGTAGTTGAGTAGCAGGGCGGTAGTTGAGTAGCAGGGCTGTAGTTGGTAGCAGGGCTGCAGTTGAGTAGCAGGGCTGTAGTTGGGTAGCATGGCTGTAGTTGAGTAGCAGGGCTGTAGTTGGTAGCAGGGCTGTAGTTGAGTAGCTGGGCTGTAGTTGGGTAGCATGGCTGTAGTTGAGTAGCAGGGCTGTAGTTGGTAGCAGGGCTGTAGTTGAGTAGCAGGGCTGTAGTTGAGTAGCAGGGCTGTAGTTGAGTAGCAGGGCTGTAGTTATAATAATGCAAGACCTCTGCAGGGTTGTACACTGCGACGAGATGATCGCAAATTGCCCCTTAATTTGGCCCGTGCGAGTGGAAAATAATATTTGGGAGCAACCTTGCGAGTAGTGATTTCAACCCTTCATTCGCATTTCACTCCTAAATTAATCCATACAAATTGGATAAAAAAATTGTAAAACATTAGCCTACAACCAGAGCTGTACAGTGCGACACAATGTCGTGGTGCTATGAAAGAATCTGTCTGCAATGAATGAACTTACTGCGATAGCCTGTGTGGAAAAAATATTTGCGTGTGGAGTGAATCTGGGCCACTTGGTAGTTGTAGTCTATCGTGCGATTAAAGACCATGTCCCTGTCTGCGTAGAGTCTATACATCCAACACCAAATCCCATAATTCCTAGTGAACAATCTAAACGAAACTGAATGTGGCATCTTCCTTTCAATAATAATATGGGCTATTGCATCGCCAAAGAAGCACTTCCTTTCAATAAGTTTAAGCCGCTAATTTTGCTCTGCAAGAACAACGGAGCGGATATCAGTCTATCTTATGACAACCACCACGTCCGATGTGGAGAGATGATAAGAGACCATAGCCTGTGAAATTAAGTCGGACCTGGCAGTGATGATTGACGGTGACACGGACACTTCTAACGTTCAGTTCAGCCCTGCATTAGGTGAGTAGTAGCCTATTAGGACGTGAAATACTGTCTACTTCTATCTAATAATGAGACAATATGCAAATAAGATAATACTAATAATTGTCACGGTTCCCCGTATATGAAATGAAAGTGGCTTGCAACTTAATGTTGGTAAAATCACTGTTTATTTCTCGTTTTGCATAGTATTACATTCCACTTCTATAAACAATCAAAGTCCTACCGTAAGAGCCTCATACGGGTCAATTAAACTTTTTTGATTAGTCTTTCCTTCGAGCTAAGTTGGACTGAACATTTCACTGTCAAAAGCGCAAATGTAAACAAGTTTGCGTCGCAACACGGTTTTCAAAATAAAGGTCACATATACAAATACCTCTCAATTCTTATAAAAAAAAGTCCCGGATATACATAAACATTAATTGGCATAGATCTCTATAAATGGCCCAACACATTGATCACTTTAGGCACACACTGAAACCAGTAACATCACAAATATGAAGCAGGTAATTACCCATAAAAATAATAAACCTTTCATGGGGTTATTTACAATAATAATAATTCATTTGATTTCTAAAGCACTTTTCATTGTGAAACAAATGTATGCAGAGTTTCTTGTCCTCCTGATTAATTATGGTGTGTGTGTTGTGGTGATCTCATTCAAGGAGCACTACACAAGCGCGCGCACACACACACACACAGTTTGTTGTTTTTGTTCTATTAGTGATTTACACACTTTCTCAGTTGGTTCATTATAAAAGATACAAACCTGAAAACAAACGCACTTAAATGTTAAATAAAAGGACCACAGTAAAGGCAGGAGGATTTTTTTTTTAATAATGGTAAAATTGTTATTAAAAAATTTGCCCCTAAAAAATATTCGTTGCCCCTAAATTTCTCATTTAGGGGCAAGTGTGCCCCTAGTGAAAAAGCTTAGCGTACAGCCCTCGGCATGCAACAAACTGGACATGCAATTGGAGCAGCACACACACACCAGGATACACACACACACATGCATTGTCTTTTTCTCAGTCACCGATGCGATTGAGTCTCTGCACTTGACCCATCCCGTCGTCCTTCCCCCCATGGGCAGCCGGGAGCAGATAGGGGTGTCAACGTGAGCCGCGCCCCGGGGACCAATCCAAGTGCTCCTGCCCGTCTTCGTCAAGGACGCCACAGCGTTAGCGATCTGTTGTTGTGCATGTTTTTCCATTGGGTTTATCTTATCTGGGGGGAAACCCTTGCGAGCACGGCGAGAACATGCAAACTCCACACAGAAAGGCCTGGGAGATACCCCACCTGGGTACCTGGCATCATGGAAACCTGGTCCCCAAGCGGGAATCGAACCCTGGACCTTCTTGCTGTGTAGTGTTAACCACTACACCACCGTGCCGCTGGTTAGGTAGCAGGGCTGTAGTTGGGTAGCAGGGCTGTAGTTGAGTAGCAGGGCTGTAGTTGAGTAGCAGGGCTGTAGTTATAATAATGCAGGACCTCTGCAGGGTTGTACACTGCGACGAGATGATCGCAAATTGCCCCTTAATTTGGCCCGTGCGAGTGGAAAATAATATTTGGGAGCAACCTTGCGAGTAGTGATTTCAACCCTTCATTCGCATTTCACTCCTAAATTAATCCATACAAATTGGATAAAAAAATTGTAAAACATTAGCCTACAACCAGAGCTGTACAGTGCGACACAATGTCGTGGTGCTATGAAAGAATCTGTCTGCAATGAATGAACTTACTGCGATAGCCTGTGTGGAAAAAATATTTGCGTGTGGAGTGAATCTGGGCCACTTGGTAGTTGTAGTCTATCGTGCGATTAAAGACCATGTCCCTGTCTGCGTAGAGTCTATACATCCAACACCAAATCCCATAATTCCTAGTGAACAATCTAAACGAAACTGAATGTGGCATCTTCCTTTCAATAATAATATGGGCTATTGCATCGCCAAAGAAGCACTTCCTTTCAATAAGTTTAAGCCGCTAATTTTGCTCTGCAAGAACAACGGAGCGGATATCAGTCTATCTTATGACAACCACCACGTCCGATGTGGAGAGATGATAAGAGACCATAGCCTGTGAAATTAAGTCGGACCTGGCAGTGATGATTGACGGTGACACGGACACTTCTAACGTTCAGTTCAGCCCTGCATTAGGTGAGTAGTAGCCTATTAGGACGTGAAATACTGTCTACTTCTATCTAATAATGAGACAATATGCAAATAAGATAATACTAATAATTGTCACGGTTCCCCGTATATGAAATGAAAGTGGCTTGCAACTTAATGTTGGTAAAATCACTGTTTATTTCTCGTTTTGCATAGTATTACATTCCACTTCTATAAACAATCAAAGTCCTACCGTAAGAGCCTCATACGGGTCAATTAAACCTTTTTGATTAGTCTTTCCTTCGAGCTAAGTTGGACTGAACATTTCACTGTCAAAAGCGCAAATGTAAACAAGTTTGCGTCGCAACACGTTTTTAAAATAAAGGTCACATATACAAATACCTCTCAATTCTTATAAAAAAAGTCCCGGATATACATAAACATTAATTGGCATAGATCTCTATAAATGGCCCAACACATTGATCACTTTAGGCACACACTGAAACCAGTAACATCACAAATATGAAGCAGGTAATTACCCATAAAAATAATAAACCTTTCATGGGGTTATTTACAATAATAATAATTCATTTGATTTCTAAAGCACTTTTCATTGTGAAACAAATGTATGCAGAGTTTCTTGTCCTCCTGATTAATTATGGTGTGTGTGTTGTGGTGATCTCATTCAAGGAGCACTACACAAGCGCGCGCACACACACACACACACACAGTTTGTTGTTTTTGTTCTATTAGTGATTTACACACTTTCTCAGTTGGTTCATTATAAAAGATACAAACCTGAAAACAAACGCACTTAAATGTTAAATAAAAGGACCACAGTAAAGGCAGGAGGATTTTTTTTTTAATAATGGTAAAATTGTTATTTAAAAATGTGCCCCTAAAAAATATTCGTTGCCCCTAAATTTCTCATTTAGGGGCAAGTGTGCCCCTAGTGAAAAAGCTTAGCGTACAGCCCTCGGCATGCAACAAACTGGACATGCAATTGGAGCAGCACACACACACCAGGATACACACACACACATGCATTGTCTTTTTCTCAGTCACCGATGCGATTGAGTCTCTGCACTTGACCCATCCCGTCGTCCTTCCCCCCATGGGCAGCCGGGAGCAGATAGGGGTGTCAACGTGAGCCGCGCCCCGGGGACCAATCCAAGTGCTCCTGCCCGTCTTCGTCAAGGACGCCACAGCGTTAGCGATCTGTTGTTGTGCATGTTTTTCCATTGGGTTTATCTTATCTGGGGGGAAACCCTTGCGAGCACGGCGAGAACATGCAAACTCCACACAGAAAGGCCTGGGAGATACCCCACCTGGGTACCTGGCATCATGGAAACCTGGTCCCCAAGCGGGAATCGAACCCTGGACCTTCTTGCTGTGTAGTGTTAACCACTACACCACCGTGCCGCTGGTTAGGTAGCAGGGCTGTAGTTGGGTAGCAGGGCTGTAGTTGAGTAGCAGGGCTGTAGTTGAGTAGCAGGGCTGTAGTTGAGTAGCAGGGCGGTAGTTGAGTAGCTGTAGTTGAGTAGCAGGGCTGTAGTTGAGTAGCATGGCTGTAGTTGAGTAGCAGGGCTGTAGTTGAGTAGCAGGGCTGTAGTTGAGTAGCAGGGCTGTAGTTGAGTAGCAGGGCTGTAGTTATAATAATGCAAGACCTCTGCAGGGTTGTACACTGCGACGAGATGATCGCAAATTGCCCCTTAATTTGGCCCGTGCGAGTGGAAAATAATATTTGGGAGCAACCTTGCGAGTAGTGATTTCAACCCTTCATTCGCATTTCACTCCTAAATTAATCCATACAAATTGGATAAAAAAATTGTAAAACATTAGCCTACAACCAGAGCTGTACAGTGCGACACAATGTCGTGGTGCTATGAAAGAATCTGTCTGCAATGAATGAACTTACTGCGATAGCCTGTGTGGAAAAAATATTTGCGTGTGGAGTGAATCTGGGCCACTTGGTAGTTGTAGTCTATCGTGCGATTAAAGACCATGTCCCTGTCTGCGTAGAGTCTATACATCCAACACCAAATCCCATAATTCCTAGTGAACAATCTAAACGAAACTGAATGTGGCATCTTCCTTTCAATAATAATATGGGCTATTGCATCGCCAAAGAAGCACTTCCTTTCAATAAGTTTAAGCCGCTAATTTTGCTCTGCAAGAACAACGGAGCGGATATCAGTCTATCTTATGACAACCACCACGTCCGATGTGGAGAGATGATAAGAGACCATAGCCTGTGAAATTAAGTCGGACCTGGCAGTGATGATTGACGGTGACACGGACACTTCTAACGTTCAGTTCAGCCCTGCATTAGGTGAGTAGTAGCCTATTAGGACGTGAAATACTGTCTACTTCTATCTAATAATGAGACAATATGCAAATAAGATAATACTAATAATTGTCACGGTTCCCCGTATATGAAATGAAAGTGGCTTGCAACTTAATGTTGGTAAAATCACTGTTTATTTCTCGTTTTGCATAGTATTACATTCCACTTCTATAAACAATCAAAGTCCTACCGTAAGAGCCTCATACGGGTCAATTAAACCTTTTTGATTAGTCTTTCCTTCGAGCTAAGTTGGACTGAACATTTCACTGTCAAAAGCGCAAATGTAAACAAGTTTGCGTCGCAACACGGTTTTCAAAATAAAGGTCACATATACAAATACCTCTCAATTCTTATAAAAAAAAGTCCCGGATATACATAAACATTAATTGGCATAGATCTCTATAAATGGCCCAACACATTGATCACTTTAGGCACACACTGAAACCAGTAACATCACAAATATGAAGCAGGTAATTACCCATAAAAATAATAAACCTTTCATGGGGTTATTTACAATAATAATAATTCATTTGATTTCTAAAGCACTTTTCATTGTGAAACAAATGTATGCAGAGTTTCTTGTCCTCCTGATTAATTATGGTGTGTGTGTTGTGGTGATCTCATTCAAGGAGCACTACACAAGCGCGCGCACACACACACACACAGTTTGTTGTTTTTGTTCTATTAGTGATTTACACACTTTCTCAGTTGGTTCATTATAAAAGATACAAACCTGAAAACAAACGCACTTAAATGTTAAATAAAAGGACCACAGTAAAGGCAGGAGGATTTTTTTTTTAATAATGGTAAAATTGTTATTTAAAAATTTGCCCCTAAAAAATATTCGTTGCCCCTAAATTTCTCATTTAGGGGCAAGTGTGCCCCTAGTGAAAAAGCTTAGCGTACAGCCCTCGGCATGCAACAAACTGGACATGCAATTGGAGCAGCACACACACACCAGGATACACACACACACATGCATTGTCTTTTTCTCAGTCACCGATGCGATTGAGTCTCTGCACTTGACCCATCCCGTCGTCCTTCCCCCCATGGGCAGCCGGGAGCAGATAGGGGTGTCAACGTGAGCCGCGCCCCGGGGACCAATCCAAGTGCTCCTGCCCGTCTTCGTCAAGGACGCCACAGCGTTAGCGATCTGTTGTTGTGCATGTTTTTCCATTGGGTTTATCTTATCTGGGGGGAAACCCTTGCGAGCACGGCGAGAACATGCAAACTCCACACAGAAAGGCCTGGGAGATACCCCACCTGGGTACCTGGCATCATGGAAACCTGGTCCCCAAGCGGGAATCGAACCCTGGACCTTCTTGCTGTGTAGTGTTAACCACTACACCACCGTGCCGCTGGTTAGGTAGCAGGGCTGTAGTTGGGTAGCAGGGCTGTAGTTGAGTAGCAGGGCTGTAGTTGAGTAGCAGGGCTGTAGTTGAGTAGCAGGGCGGTAGTTGAGTAGCTGTAGTTGAGTAGCAGGGCTGTAGTTGAGTAGCATGGCTGTAGTTGAGTAGCAGGGCTGTAGTTGAGTAGCAGGGCTGTAGTTGAGTAGCAGGGCTGTAGTTGAGTAGCAGGGCGGTAGTTGAGTAGCATGGCTGTAGTTGAGTAGCAGGGCGGTAGTTGAGTAGCAGGGCTGTAGTTGAGTAGCAGGGCTGTAGTTGAGTAGCATGGCTGTAGTTGAGTAGCAGGGCTGTAGTTGAGTAGCATGGCTGTAGTTGAGTAAGATAAGATAAGATAAGATATTCCTTTATTAATCCCCTTGGGGAAATTCGTGACACACACATACAGCTCAACGTCTCATTAATAATAACAACAACACAATCATTACATTTTTACAGTAACAATGGCACAGCATAAATTCAACAGACATGTACATTTGTTGACACATGTCATCTTACAGGAGGCCTGAGACACTGTATGCGCGATAGTCGGCAGCATTCAAACACCGAGTAGTAAACAAGATGGATCGCGCCTGGTGACTGGAGGGAGGGCGGAATGAAGGGAGGGGGGGGGGGGGGCATGGGAGACTGGGGGACAGGAATTTGGTAGTGAAGCAGTCTAAGGGCCCCCACCGACGCGCATCAGAGGCAGGCCGTCCAATAGGCATAGGCGCCAGTTACTCACGAAGACAGGGGTGGATGGGGGGGGGGGGGGGGGGGAGGGGGGGGGGGGGGGGAGGGGGAGGGGGGAGGGGGGCCTCATCAATCTTATCGCTTCCAGACAGTACAGGGCTGTAGTTGGTAGCAGGGCTGTAGTTGAGTAAATGGTAAATGGCTGCATTTATATAGCACTTTTATCCAAAGCGCTTTACAATTTGTTACTCACATTTTACCCATTCACTCACACATTCACACACCGATGGCGGAGTCAACCATGCAAGGTGCCAACCTGCTCATCAGGAGCAATTAGGGGTTAAGTGTCTAGCTCAAGGACACTTCGACACACAGCCCGGGAGGAGCGGGAATCGAACCGGGAACCTCTGGATTACCAGACAACTCCTCTACCTCCTGAGCCACTGTCACCCCGGGTAGCAGGGCTGTAGTTGGTAGCAGGGCTTTGCAATGTGGACACCAACTTAATCGCCCCCATCGGCTGAGAGCCTCATAAAAATTAGGGCAAACGTGCACACACACACACACACACACACACACACACACACACACACACACACACACACACACTGTATATCATGTCCTATTATTGGCATATGCATTAATATAAGTACATAGGATCTATGTTCATTATAAGATACTTTTATTTTTATTGTTTATTATTTTTATTACTGGTTGTAAACAAACAAGCCAATGTTTTGCCAACGGCATGTGGAGGAAGTTGTACCTGACAATAAGTGGTGAAGGTTTATTACAGGTTTATTACAGGTTTATTGCAGGTTTATTACGGGTTTATTACAGGTGTAGAGCATGACTTTTAAAGGTTTATTACAGGTGTAGAGCAAGACTTCTTAAAGGTTTATTACAGGTGTAGAGCGTGACTTCTTAAAGGTGTATTACAGGTGTAGAGCATGACGTCTTCATCCTTCAGTAAGACTTTCTCCCCATTGTTGATCCAAGCGAGGAATGGCAACGTGTTTAGTAAAATTCACTAAACACGTTGCCATTCCTCGCTTGGATCAACAATCAATCTGAAATCAACGCTACATTATCGGTATTATCTTTCATCATGCAGGCATGAAAGGGGGTTTGGAGCGGGGCGCCCCTCCGTGCTGTGATCACTGCCAACGGGACACACCACACATACATACCACACAGACACGCTTTTCCTGGGATTACTGAGAATCACTCAAACTATACTCATAATCACCACGGTATAAAACTGAAATGTATGGATGAAAATTTTTTCTGTTTTTTGCATGTTGACCGGAAGAAACTCACTGACAATCGACAACGTTATTAGATCCATAGCTATAATATTTTATATAGTTTTAGCACTGCAAACACAGCATTATCCCCATTGAACAGAGCGCTGGCACTGACGGCCCACAGCGCCCCCTGCTGAACGGCACTTGATGTGTTAAAAGACAGGCAACGCTGCCTTCATTATCGTTAAATGGACAGAGTCATTGTGGCTGACATAAAGGACTTTAACTCATTCAGCGCCAATCACGAAAAAAGTCTGGTTAACTCGCCATCGCTTGAGCGCCAATCACGAGAAAAGTCGGGTTTTAATCGTTATTTCTTTTATTCGCTATATCTAGGGCTGTCCCCGACTAAGGATTTGGATAGTCGACTATGATTGGCCGAAATGAGCCGATAGTCGACTATTAGTCGACTATAAAAAAAAATATTGAAAAAAAAAATATATTTTTTAATATATATATATATATATATTATATATATATAAATATATATAATAATTATAATATATATATATATATATATATATATATATATATATATATATATATATATATATATATATATATATATATATATATATATATATATATATATATATATATATATATATATATATAATATATAATATATAAATATATATATATAAAAATATATATATATTTTTTTGTATCATTCCATTTGGGCTGTGGGGGTGCATAATGTCTGAAGGAGGCGGCGGAAGGCTTCTTGTCCTCTGCAAAAGCATGCAATTGGTCCACTGATGGATACATCTTGATATTTGTCTAGTCTAGTGTGTTCATTAGATGGGTGAAATCCTCTTTCAGTGCCTCTGTGCCTGTTTTCTTAGGCAGTTAGCCTCTGGTATGCGTGCCATTAGCGTTAGCCACGCTTCTAGGCTTCTTTTCTTTTGGAAAGAATGATTAAAAAAATGTATATTATTTTTTTTTATTTTTTTTGTATTCGACTAAGAGGTTGGCAGTCGACTACGGCTCCTTTCGATCGATTAGTCGACTATTCGACTAATAGGGGTCAGCCCTAGCTATATCCATTCATTTTTCATCCATCCAGCCTGATCTTATCATTGGGAATGGGTCTGAGCTTGCAAAAGGCCAATACCGCCGCCTAACGCTTTCCGGCTGGTATTGCACATTATTGGAATCCCTCCTGCTTGGGCTGTTCATCAATCTAAGAAGTCCGGTCCAGGTTTTCCTTTCTGGGCATGACTAACGTTTATAACACATGGACTGGGGAGACTCGAGCACCGTGGATTCATGTGTTTTGGTTGAGAAACATTGGAAAGACGACCGCGATCAATATTTGGAATGGCGATCAGGAATTGGATTATTATTTTTGCAGTACATCAGATGTGAGGTAAGGACTCTATGTTACCAATCTTGGGTTATTCCGATGTTTTTTTCGCAGCGAACACAACGTGTCTGTGTGTGTGTGTGCCTGCCGTTGGCTGCGACCAAAGCATGGAGGGCCAACTTTTCCTCCCCCGCTTCCGTGCGTGTATGATGAAATATAATACCGATAATCTAGAGTTTATTTCAGAACGATTCATAAATCAAGCGACAAATGGCACGATTTCTAAGAAAATACATTGAAGCACCGTTTGCTGGGGTTATTGGGATTCGACAGGATCACTCTAAAACTATACTCATATTCACCACGGTATAAAACGGAAATGTATGTATGAAAAAATTATCTGTTTTTTGCATGTTGACTGGAAGAAACTCACTGACAATCGACGTGTTTATTAGATCCATAGCTATAATATTTAATATAGTTTTAGCACTCGCAAACACCGGCATTATCCCCATTGAACAGAGCGCTGGCCTTCTTACCACACAGTAAACAACGACCTCTAGGCGCGGAATGAGTTAAGGAACACAGACAAAAACGGAAGGTTATGTATATAACCTAGTTATATGAGTACTGGCTAAGCGTCCCGCTCTTAAGCCTATCGAGATATACCTCATCTCATGTACCTATTGTACTCCATCAACGAAAAAAACAAGTACACCCACACCTGCCGGGTCCCGCCCCTATGGAGGCGTAGCCTATAAGACAGTAGGCATGGTCACCAAACACTCTTCCTCGCCAAAAATCCCGTTTCCAGTAAAAGATCCCTCAAAAGGGAACTCAGGGCCGCTTAAGAGCGGGACGCTTAGCCAGTACTCATATAACTAGGTTATATACATAACCGTCCGTTATATTATCGTACTTGGCCATCGTGTCCCGCTCTTAAGCCTATCGAGATATGGGGTAGAGCGGACGCGAGGCCCGACAAATGTACCCCCTGAGGACCCGTAAGCCCACATCAAGGGGTTGGGGAGCCCCGTCACCCCATCCTTCCTAATGAAGGGGGGGCGCAGTCAACTCCACCTGAGTGCGAGCAAGAGGGAACTAGAACCCCTTGAACACACAGCACAGGCGGAACCACGTGTGACCTAACACACTGTGGCCCATACCCACACACTCCTGCTACCCTACCAAAGGACGGGAAGCAGGAAAGGCCACAGACCCCAGAACCGCCTGGGAGACAGAACCCCCGGTCATGTCCATGAGGTAAAACCTTACAAAGGGGCCCGGGGAGGATCATGAAGCTGCAGCACAGATGTCCTCCACCGAGGCCCCACCCAGCAGAGCGGCAGAGGCAGCCACCCAACGAGTGGAGTGCGCCCTGACGCCCCCAGGGGGATCCAGCCCGGCCAACGTGTAGCAGAGGGCAATGCCCTCGCACAACCAATGGGACAGGCGTTGTTCGACAGTGTCTTACCGGCATGAGAACCACTGTGACAGACAAAAAGCTGATCGGTGACCCCGAGGTCCTGAGTACGGCTGAGGTAATTCCCAAAGCACGGACCGGACATGACAGGTGAAGGCCTGCATCTAACTCACTAGCGTGAGGAGGCGGATGAAACGCCTGAACCACAATATCCCTGGAGCGGAAGAACTCCGGATATTTACAGGCACGAAGGCAGGATTAGGCCGCAGAGTGGCACCGCAATCGGAACGAAAGACAGGCACTCTGGTCGTACCGAGAGAGCACAAAGCACACCCACGCGTTCAGCGGAGGTGACGGCCAGCAAGAACGCGGTCTTGAACGACAGCTGTTCCAACGGCGCTTGCTCAAGAGGCTCAAACGGGGCCAAGGACAACCGACGAGGACCAATTAAAGATCCCAAGTCGGAGCCAAAGAGCGTTGCACCGGCTTAACGCGTCGAGCGCCAAGCAGGAAACATTACGCAATTTCTCATAATCTTTTCATAACAACTAGTTTACATAAGGTGCACTGCAACCGTTATGATGGAAACGAAAATAGAGGAAGAGTGTTTGGTGACCATGCCTACTGTCTTATAGGCTACGCCTCCATAGGGGCGGGACCCGGCAGGTGTGGGTGTACTTGTTTTTTTCGTTGATGGAGTACAATAGGTACATGAGATGAGGTATATCTCGATAGGCTTAAGAGCGGGACGCGATGGCCAAGTACGATAATATAACCTGTTTTGGGAGATTGCCTGTATTAATTTCCTATGTTTCATGGGCTTTAGAAACTGATTTAGAAAGAGACACGTTGAGATTGTGGCTGGGAGGCAGAGGTGCTTTGAGGTATTTTAGCACATGATCATTATTTTAGCAGTTTATTCCATTTATGCTTTTGGCAACATAGAACCTCTTTTCATGCCAAAAACCTTTAGTTAAATTACAGTGTAGGCCTAGTTAATTCTAGTTAAGATTGCTACTCAATTTTGTCGGAGGAGTTCTATTCTATTCAACCTTATGAGATCTCTCTCTCTCTTTCTCCCTCTCTCTATCCAACTCTCTCTCCCTATCCTTCTCCCTATCTCTATCCCGTTCTCTCTCTTTCTCTATCACACTCCCTCTCTCTCTATTCCTCTCTCTCTTTCTCCCTCTCCCCCCCCCCCTTTCATGGTTCAGTAAACACAGAGGATGTGATAAAAGGTAATCAAGCAGGGATAAAAGGACATGAATAAGTGAGCCTGGGTCTGTTGTGATGTGTTTCAGTGAGCCTGGGTCTGTTGTGTTGTTGTGTTTCAGTGAGCCTGGGTCTGTTGTGTTGTTGTGTTTCAGTGAGCCTGAGTCTGGGCCCTATTCCCCGTACCTGGTTTAACTAAGTCGATCAAAAGTCCTATTAGCCAGATTCAGTGCTTGAACAGATAAATGCATTTTATCAAATTCATTCATCAAAACGTCAAAGGCTTGCAATTGCTTGTCAAAGGCTTGCAAACAGCGCATCTCCTCAGATATTTTAATCCCAGTTGCAGTTACAATATCACAATAACGTGTGAGTGACAGTGATACAATTAAACAATCTAAAGATTCAGATTTGTCGTAATTCACATCCACAATCCACGCATAAAGACGCTTCAATTTATGCTTGAATGAAACACAATCCGGGCGCTCCGTTAAGCAAATACATCCACAGCGGAGAATATGAAACGAATCAGCCAAACGCCCGATAGGTTTCATTCATTAAAAATATCCTGCAGGATTCACATTTGCAATGCTCCTTTAATGCGACTCGCGAGCGCCGTATAAGCGCCGTATAGCTATGACGTGCATTATTTAGGACAAAGTAAATCCATAGGCTGAATATGATTTATTATCAGCATCTTAGGTCTATTATTTTACATTTCAAAAGCCCCCTCTAGAAAAACGGACAACAAAAACATAATTCAGATTGGTATAATGGGATCTGTGAGGAAGGGAGCTGGCATTTCTTTTTTTTTTATCAAATTTTTTATTATTAATTACACGAAACAGGACAACACAATAACCACAGTAACAAAAAACATAACTTCACAGGAGAATAACAAACAATAATAATACAGAATAATAAATTATAAAGACAAAAGAAAAAGAACAGCGTCCAACCTATCAAATACAGATGCAATTTCAATAACAAAAATGTCTTCAAACATGCCAACCTTTCCCCACCTTTACAAGTGGAGTGACTTAAAAGATTGTTTATGAGAGTGTTGCCGCAGATTTATTGTAGATAGCCTAGGTCCCTTACACATGTTCAAGACTGCCAAACTCGCAGAAGGTAAAGTGTAAGAAGAAAGAAATTCTTCCTCCAAGTTGGTTAACAGGTCAATCAGTCTGCCAATATTAGTCCCTTGGGGAGATGGCATGTGAATTGACATATAGCGCAGAATAGCTAAATACCTACCCCCCCTAAAATCCCCCCAGTCAAAGTTAAGAAGGACAAGACAAAAACCAAGACAGACAAGACATTTCCTCCTCCCCCTCCCCAGAGACCGCCGGACCCCCCCGATCAAGCGCCCCAACCCCGCTCAGCCGCACACGGCGGTCTTTACCTTCTCAGCTGCTGCGAACCACAGGTCAATTCCAGCCTGCCCCACCCCGATCACCCGGGCCGTGGATATCTCAAGATAAATCACATCCAATAGAGTTAGGGACCAGTTAATCATTGTAAGCTTCTCAGGCTCCTTCCATCTCATTGCTATTAGCTTCTTCGCTGCTGTGACGCCCGCTAGGACAACCCTTTTCAGTTGTACGGATGCGGGTAGTGTCGTTATATCGTTCAGGAGTAGCGTAACAGCTGTGAATGGGATAGTTAAGCCACACAGATCTGAAAGTTTGTCCGTTATTGACCTCCAGAAGCGGGCCACTGGTGGGCAATCCCAATACATATGCATATAAGTGCCAGTGGCCTTTTGAGAGCACAAAGTGCACCGAGAGTCGGTTATCAGTCCCATAGCAAATAGCTTCCTAGGTGTAAGATAGGTCCTATGAATATAATTAAAATTAATTTGCTGGTGATTGGGGTTGCGGGAAGATAATGCCACATTTGCCCAAACATCATCCCAGTCAAACTCGGGGTCCAACTCCGGGATATCCACACGCCAGATTGTATCCAATGATAAATTTTTATACGTGGATTGAATTAAGAGCGTATAAAAGTCTGAGACAAACCCTCTGGATGTCGTCCTGTCCACTATGAGCCTGAGGAAGGGGTGTGGGTGCAAAGCTTGAGCCCACGGTACGCCATGCGCCCTCAGTGCTGACCTTAGTTGAAGGTAAAGAAAGAAGGACTCGCCGGGTAGATCATAAAATTCTCTTAAGTCCTGAAACGCACAGAGGCCGTTCTTATCATAAATATCCTCCAGAGTATGCACTCCCCTCCTTTGCCATTGAGGAATATTAACCGGCTTGTGCCCAACAAGTAATTGCTGGTTATTAAAAATTGGAGAGTCCAGGTGCCATGGGCATTTAACCCCACACGACCTCTGTACATTACGCCACGTTTGGATCACGTGAGTTATGATCGGTCCATACCTCAGCCGGCATTTCGAAATAGAGACAGTGGAGTACACTACATCCTGCAATCTTAGCGGAGATACCGCCGCCGCTTCTAAGGAGCGCCACGATACAGCCTCTACAGGGTCTAGCCAGCACATCAGAGGTCTCAGTGAAAAGGACCAGAAATAAAGTTTAAAATCAGGGATTGCGAGGCCCCCATCTTGTTTTCTACGTTGAGTAGTAGCCCTTTTGATTCTCGGGCGTTTGTTATTCCAGATAAACTTAGATACCATCGATTGTACCTTGCGCCAGTGGTCTATTGGAGGGGGCAGGGGGAGCATTGAGCTAATAAAATTTATCCTAGGCAGGATGTTCATTTTGATTATGGAAGCCCGGGCTTGTAAGGAGTTAGGAAGGGACGACCACCTGTCTAGATCCTGGCGTATTTTATCATAAGTACCCGTGAAGTTGTACTTAGTAGTTTGGTTCAGCGTGGGGAATATCTCTATGCCCAAGTATTTAAAATGTTCTACTATGGGGATATCAGCTGGTAGTCGTACCGCCTTTGCCAGCTAATTAAGAGGTAGGCAGGCTGATTTGTTCCAGTTAATCTTAAAGCCTGACAATTTACCAAAGTCGTCGATTATCCTCAATAATTTTGTGGCCGACCGGGATGGGTCGTCCATGAAAATCAGCAGGTCATCCGCATAGAGAGCAATTTTGTGTGGAGTATTATTGACCATTATGGGGACGATGTCCTCCGATTGCCTAATAAATTGGGCCAAAGGTTCGAGGGAGAGCGCGAACAGTCCTGGGCTCAGAGGGCAACCCTGTCTAGAAGATCTGGAGACTGGAAAGAGTGTGGAACAGTTTTTGCCTGTCAGTATCATCGCAGACGGCGAGGCATACAGGACTTTAATCATATGAATAAAACTCTTCCCAAGACCCATGACATCAAGTACCTTCCACAGGTATGACCACTCAAGTCTGTCAAACGCCTTCATGGCATCCAAAGACAGAACTGTGGATGGAGTTGTATTGTCTTTACTGTTATCGATTACATGCAACAGCCTCCTAAGATTATCTGCAGCCAGACGCCCCGGGATAAAACCAGTTTGATCGCAGTGTACCAATACAGACATAAATCTCTGCAGGCGACGGGCCAGCACCTTGGCAAACACTTTTAAATCGGCCCCGAGAAGACTCAAGGGTCTATAGCTACCACAATCATTGGGATCTTTGTCCTTCTTGAGAAGTAAAGAAATCAACGCCATATTGACATCTCTTGAGAACTCCCCTTGTTCGATAGCGTAATTGATCATGTCGAGCATCAATGGACCCAGTTGGTCCCAGAAAGCTAAATACACTTCGGGTGGAATACCATCCCAGCCTGGTGCCTTACCCCTCTGCATTTCAACAATCGTCTCCCTCAATTCCACGAGAGTAATCGGTCTCCCCAGTTCCTTGGCCTCTTCCTCAGAAATGTGGGGTATCTCAAGCCCGCCAATGAACGATTCAAATTTAGAGTCATCAAGATTACCCTCTGAGCTATATAACTGTGAGTAAAACTCTTTAAAAGTGTCATTGATCTTTTTCGAATCAGTAGTGACTGCACCCTGGCTCGTCCTAATCGAGGGGATATCCGAGAAATGATAATTTGAGCGTATTTTCATTGCCAATAGATGGCTAGGTCTGGAGCCGTGAAAATAGTAATTTTGTCTTGTCCTATGTATCAAGAACTCAGACTGTTGTTTAAGTATGGAGTTTATTTCTTTTTTGACTATCTTACGTTGTGTGTTTAGTCGTTCATTATAGTTAGTCTGCAAGGACGCGTATAGGTCCGCATATAATGATTCCAGTCCTTCTAGCTTTTTTGACCGGGATTTTCGCAAATTGGAGGCAAATAGTGTGACATGACCCCTGATAAATCCTTTCAATGCGTTCCACAGGACCCTAGGGTCTTCTACTGTGCCAACGTTGATCTGCAAAAATTCAGCTAGTTTACTCCTGAACTCAGAACAGAAGTCATCGTTCTTTAGCAAGGTCGAATTAAAACGCCATCTGGGAGCTCTTGCGGAGAGCCTGCCAAAGGTTGCCGTAAGGAAAATCCCCTTGTGGTCTGAGAGAGCCAAGGGAACCAATGAGACATTGAAACTATCAAACATATTAGGGGACGCGAATGCATAGTCAATTCGAGAGAAGCTTTTGTGTCTGGCTGACAGGTGAGAGTAATCTTTGAGGGTGGGGTTGAATAAGCGCCAAAGATCTGTGAGCCCCGTGTCCTTGGCCCACATCCTAAGGGCCTTAGAGGCCCGTTTTTGGTCGCTCGTTTCAGAGGGCCCGGACCTATCCATCTCCGCATCCCAGCACGCATTAAAATCGCCACCCACAATGAGAGCGTATCCATTAAGTTCCAACATATTCTTCGTGATTGTATTATAGAACGCTGAATCAAATGTGTTAGGAGCATACAATGCTATTATAGCCATCTTCCTATGCAAGAATTCAACTTTTGCTATAGTAATCCTTCCCTCCGTGTCCGACCATACATCCAAGACTTTGATATCAAGGTTACGTCTTGTAACTATGACTACTCCTTTCGTCTTATCATCGGCTGAGGATGAGGAGATAACGTGATATTGCCGATTTGCCAGTCTTGACACGTCACCTACCAATAAATGCGTCTCACTAAGGAGAGCAAGGTCAATATTTCTCCTCTTCAATAGCCAAAGGACACTGGCACGCTTGTGTGGGGCGTTAAGCCCTCCTGCGTTCCAAATTAAAATATTCAATTTAGCCATGGTCGGGCTTGTCTAAATGCGTAGAGAACATACCAGTGCAGCCAGGCTGAGTACAGAGGCGCCGATCCAGGCGGGCCCAGGCGGTCAATCCCAGGAGTTCAGAGGAGGAACAATTACACACATATAAGACAACAGTACATAAAACACATAAAAATACCACCCCAGCTACAACCCCCCCTCCTTCTACTCTAAACCCTAACCCACCCGTCCTATTATAAGCCCCCCTATACCCACTCTCCAATCCCCACCCTATGCCCCATCCACTGAGGATGGTCATCTTCCTATCGGGAGCTGGCATTTCTTTTGCGAGGGCGTGGCCAGTTTATCCAGCTAACTGAACAAAAGGTTATGACTATAACCTAGTTATATGAGTACTGGCTGAGCGCCTCGCTCTTCGTCATACCGAGATATACCCCTATCTCCAGTACCTACTGTACTTCATTAACGAAAACAATGCACCCATGCACTTGACCAGGCCCTGCCCCAGTGTCCCCTATAAGACACCGGACATGGTCATACTCGTCCTTCCTCGGGTAAAAGTTTCCATCATAGAAAACCCAACCAAAAGACCTCAGGGCACGCTATGAGCAAGACGCTCAGCCAGTACTCATATAACTAGGTTATAGTCATAACCTTTTGTTATATAGCGTACTGGCCAATCGCGTCTCGCTCTTCGCCATACCGAGATATGGGGCAGAGCAGACGCGTGGCCCGACAAATGTACCCCCTGAGGACCCGCAAGCCCTACTACCAGGGGGGAGGGGAGTCCCGTCCACCCGCCCTTCCTAGTGAAGAGGGTGCGGCAGTCAACTCCACCAAAGTGCGAAAAAAGAGGGAACTAGAGACCTAAAAAACGCACAGCACAGGCGGGACCACGTGTGACACATCACCCTGTGGCACACACCCACCGAAGGGCGGGACGCAGGAGAGGTCCCATACCCCAGAACCGTCTGGAAGACAGAACCCCCAGTCATGTCCATGAGGTAAAACCTAACGAAGGAACCGGGGAGGACCAAGAGGCCGCAGCACAGATGTCCTCCACCGAGGCCCCCCCTAACAAGGCGCCCTGACACCCCCAGGGGGGGCCAGTCCAGCCAACGTGTAGCAAAGGGCAATGCCCTCGCACAACCAAAGTGACAGGCACTGTTTGGACAGTGCCTTACCAGCGCGAGAGCCAACGTAACAAACAAAGAGCTGATCGGTAGCCCTGAAGTCCTGAGTCCGACTGAGGTAAACCCCCAAAGCCCGGACGGGACACGACAGGTGAAGGCTCGCCTCTAACTCACCAGCGTGAGGAGGCGGATGAAACGCCTGAACGACAATATCCCTGGAGCGAAAAGAGCTCCGGATATTTTTTGGCACGAAGACTGGATTAGGCCTCAGAGTCGCACCGCTATTGAATAGACAAGCACTCAGGCCGCACCGAGAGAGCACACAGCTCACCCACGCGCTTAGCGGAGGTGATGGCCGGCAGGAATGCAGTCTTGAAGACAGCTGTTCCAAAGACGCCTGCTCAAGAGGCTCAAACGGGGCCTCAGACAACCGGCCGAGGACCAGTTGGGGGTCCCAACTCGGAGACAGAGAACGTTCCACCGGCTTAAGACGCCGAGCGCCAAGCAGGAAACGCTTCACAAGAGGGTGGCTGAACAATGTAACGCCCTCAAACCCCACATGACAAGAGGATATAGCCGCGGCATATACCCTCACCGTCGAAGCCGACAGTCTACCCAAAATAGACTGAAGGAAGGAAAGGACAGCGTCCAGGGGGCAGGACACCGGGTCCAAGCCCCCCACTCTACACCACTCTTGAAAAATACGCCACCTACCCGCGTAAGCCGTGGTAGAGGACGGAGCGCGCGCGTGCCGGATAGCGTTAACCACAGAATAGCCAAGACGCATCCCCACCAATTCACACTGACAGCAGCCAAGCCTAGAGGCTGCCCCAGAACAGGAAGGTAGAACAGAGTTCCGCGTGCCTGAGAGAGGGCCCGCGGTGACCACGGAACAGGCCACGGCGGGGCCACACAGAGCTGAATCAGGGCCCGGGACCAAACAGCTGAGCCCCGGCACGACCAGGACCAAGTCCCGCGCTCCCGACGTACCCGCCCCAACAGCTGAGCTATCAGGTGTAAGGGGGGGGGGGAAGCGTACAGAATCCCGGACGGCCACGGAATCGGTCCCAGACCTGCCCAACTATGTCCGGACGTAATCCCCACTCGTCAGGGTGAGGACCGCCCCGCGACATCACACCTGCACCCACACCACCCAGAGGGCGAGGTCCCCCAGTACTGACATGGGAACCTTAGCCGCTTCCACTTGCCTCTCACCGGGTCTATTTCCATACTGGAAAACCACCTCTGTATCCTCCTCATGAGGTGAAGAGGAGGCCAAGAGGGACCACGGAATGAGCAGATGCCATCATACCGAGCAGGCGCATCACGGACAGCGCCGTAACCGTCCTAGGACGGAACCTCCCGAGCGTGCCGAGAACACCCACTCGCCGCCGCTCCGAGAGGGATGCCCATATAGACCTTGAGCTTAGAATAAGCCCAAGTACTCCACTCGTTGACTGGGAAGAGGAGTACTCTACTTCTACAGCAAAACCCAGGCTGGTGAGGAATTCCACCACCTGCCTGGTATGAGACCTGACGATCTACCTTGACCGCCAAGGACCAGAACGTCATCCAGGGAAGAATACACTACGTAACCCCTGACGACACAGAGGCCCCAGTGCGGTCTCCACGCACTTGGTGAAGATGCGGGGAGCCAGAGAATAGCCGAACGGCAGCCCCTGGTACTCATACGCTAAACCCTGCAAAGGAAGCGTAGGTAAGCCCTAGGATGGAAGATCGAGTATGCGATTACGCATCCTACAGGTCTATAGAGGAGAACCAGGCCCCCACCTGACAGCGTTCAACAGGTGGGAGACGGTCCAAAATGCTGAACCTTCCATGGGACAGGTCCAGCATGGGTCTGACACCCCCCCTCCCGATTTCTCGGGCACCAGAGAATACCGGGAGGAAACACCACACATCGCGTCCTCCTTTGGGACTACGACGATTGCTTTGCCCACAGAGATTAGATCTCGTTGGCCAGAGCTGTCACTGCTGGTAACCCTGACAATAGGGTCTGTACCAAACCTGAAAACGGGTGGGGTTGTGTAAACACAAGTCCCCGCCTCAGCGTTCTCTCCATCCACCTCGACATATGGCACTGCTGTAGCCATATGTGATGATAATCCCAAGCGCACCCGCCGCCACTTGGCGCTGGTCCGCCAGAAACCATAGACAGGCGGCCCGGTCCCACCCGCTGTGCGTAGCCAACCCTGGACCCGCTAACCACTCGAGCGGAGCGTTCCGTGGAGTCGGGACATCGGACCCTGACACTACCCACGAGGCAATCGCACCCAAGGGGGGACCCCGACAGAAAGGGCCGGTTTGATACGGGAGAAGCTGACATCATACTAGGCAGAGCATGTGAGCGGAGCGGAGCGCCCGAGAAATCTGCTCTTCGCTCTAGACGTCTCTGGTTCCGCTCTCATTCGCTCATGTTGGCCCGCCCCCCCAAGTCGCTCTCCACTCGCTCACCGCTCACCTTCATTTACGAATCAAGCGTTAACTTTAGTCTCTCGCTTTTTGAGAGATATAAACTCTCCGCTCTTGGTGGCACATTGTGTTGATGTTGGTTTCGTTTCATCAATAAATGAGGCAGAACACAGTGAATGTATCCTTTTTATTTTTTTTTGGACTTTGTTTGTTTCTCACAGAAAATAATGTTGCGTTCGCCCGAGGTGATTTAAAGATGGCGGATTCTACTTTGGACTTAGCAGGATGTGTAGTGACGGTTCACCCTTCTCATTGGTTGAAAATGGCCTTCATGTTTGTACATCGCCACCTGTTGCTTTGGCATTGTACTACATGTATATTACATCATTTTCTGTGTGATCGTGTGCACTGAGCGACTCGGAGCGGAGGAGAGCTCTCGCTCCAGAGTCGCTCTGACCCATTTTAAAACCCACTCCACGCTCACTTCAAAATCCACCGCTCCGCTTTCGTGCCAATCTGCTCACATGCTCTGATACTAGGTGACAAAAGCTCCCCCACTGAACACCCCTCCAGCATGGACAGCTGAGGAATTGTTCTACAGCTGGACATGCAAGGTGTGAGGCCCCCACACTGCCCGATAGGGTGGGTTCCTACACACCGTAGCCCTGCAGTGATATTACTACCACCCAAATCACACGCGCCTGCCAGACCACTACCGGTCTTCCGGGAGTGGGAGGCACTAACGTGATACCCGGCCTGGCGTAGGCGAGGTCGGGGGAACCCGCACTGTTTGCCTCAAGAGGTCTCGAGCCCCCCTGCTGACAATCTTTGTAGTTGACAGACATAACACCACGCTCAACCAAACACAGACGCAGAACGTGTGGCGTGGGAGCCGCTTGACAGCACAACATTCTCACGGACAGACCCAGTTTCAGCCATCAACTGGGTGTCAGCCCCTGTCCCCATGAGAAGCGAAACGTGGGGCCGCTTGCGCTTCATTGAAGACACACGACCCGCAACCAAAGGAAACAAATCAGAGCCCTTATCCCGCTGGTGTTGGGGGGGGGGGAGTGACCGGAGAGCGAGCTGCACACAGCTAGACGGCGACAGTTTTTAGGGCGTGCTCATCTAATGTAGCCGATCCCTCAGCCGCCAAGGCTGTCGGCCTTGCGGTCACCTGTTGACGATGTGCCCAGGGTACCTCAGGCGGGGGAAACATGGCCGCTGGTTGAGGGCCTCGCCACTGCCGCTGGCGAGGCCGTGCTCTCACCTCTGGCTGCGCGGTGTGAGGCGGTGTGGGGCCTAGGTAAAATACCGCCCGCGCTCCTGCGGAAAGACCAAAGTCCCTCTGCAGAGAAGGGAGCCCTGAGGAGGGAAAACTTCTCACCCCCTCAAAGGGAGACTAATCCAACCAAGATGTCTGTAAACAAGCATTGACAGCATCCTAGCCCTCCCTGCGGTTATAGCTTGCGGCTAGGTCAAAGCTAATAACGTCAAAACCTTGCGCGATGTTTCGACGTCGACTGACCTTCAAGGCCCCGCCACCCGACACCATTTTTGACAGAAAAAACAGCAATTCGAACAATGTTACTAATCGCTGCTAATTCTATACCGTGGCGGTATAGGCTTAACAGCCCACCAGCCACCCGCCGGGCCGACTCACCTCATGGCATCGGCCGGGCGGGGCACTGTTCCAACATGCCAGAGGCAAAGGACTGATGCCACCTGCTTCACAAGCACGGAGCACCAGTGGTGGTTGCAACCAGCAACCTCCACTGTGGTGTGCACCCATGAAGGGGTAAATGAATAAATGAACTAAAACTCCACTGACACACTGCAGAATGGGCTAGCCCATACACACAATGTTGAGGGGATGCAGACCAGAGAAACACCAGTCCCGCACACCATTCATAGATTCACAAAAAGCACACCAGCCCTAGGCCTCAGCCCATTCACCCATGAAAAAGGTAAACAAGCCCCCGTCAAAACTCCCAACAGTAGACACCGATTGACCGTCAGCATGAATGGTTAAGAGGAGGGAAGACCTTTTTAAAAAAGACAGCCCTCAGCGGGGAATCAAAAGAACAGTAACCCAGCATCGTAGCATAGCATTAGCAGCGCGCTCCAGTATAACCGGGAAAACGACAACGTTTACCCAGATATCCTGCCCCTTGCGCCAATACACAACTCGTTGTCACACAGTATCACTAACGCCAGCATTGTTATGCCTAGTGGCGCAAGCCCTACCTGGGCGCGACCTAGCCACGACAGCTAGCCGCCGCGCGACGTCCCTCGATCCGCTGTCAGAAGACGAGGAAACCCCAGGACAGGCCCGATGCGCTGTCAGAACGTGCAGAGAAGATTCCAGGGGCTGGCAAATCTCCGGCGAAAACCCAACATTGTTCAATTTCATAACAGCTAGTTACATGGAGTGCACTGCAACGTCCATGATGGAAACGAAAAAAAGAGGAAGGGCGAGTATGACTGTTACCCCTGTGAGTCTAAGGGTAAAGGGCTGTAACATAACAGTTGGTTGATAGAAATGATGGACCAGGTTTGTAAACAACAATGATATTTATTGGTAAATGCAAAGGAAGCACATGTAGCTCAGGGGTGAGCCCAGGCCAAAACAACAAACAAACACCACTATACTCCAAATAAACACAATCTAATCTATGGTAAAAGAGATTACATTACCTAAACTACTCTCACCTAACCAAAACAGGAGAAAACAATGTCCAAAGGAAATGGCAGCTCACCCCATCTGTGCTTCCTGAGAAAGAGAGAAAAACACATTAATTATACAGAAACAAAAGCAGAATATATACAAAAACAAACTATAACTTAACAATGCTCTCTCTGTGGCCATACACACACAAGGAAATTATTACTAAGCACCAAAGGCCAATAAACGAAATGTAATACTGTCAAAGTTTACAGGTTTACCAAAATCACCACAGTACTAGCCTCATGCCTGAGAGAGAGAAAGACTGAAGGGAGAAAGCCATGTTTTAACAGGTGTGGGGTGATCCATGATTGGGGGGTGTGGATTGAGTGTTGGAGTCTGGAAAGCCAACCACCAATCACTGCTGTGTTGCAATAATGGAAGGATTGGCCTGGCAGGGACCAATGGGGAAGGGAACAATGGCTGGAGGGAGGAAACAAAATGGAGAACACACACACATGGAGACACACACTGGGGAATATATACATTGGGATGTAACACCCCCATACATAAGACAAAAAACATGCCTACATAAACTACCAACTAAACATGTTTTTTTTTTCTTCTTTAACAACGAGATAACATCCCCGAGATAACATGCACTCCAAAACAAAGAGCTATGAAAAAACTAGCAGCAACATAAAACGAGTCCACAGCAACATAGACCGAGTAGACAGAAAAAATAGATCAAGTCGACAGCAATATACAGTAGAACGAGTCGACAGCAAAATAGAACAAGTCGACAGCAATATAGAACAAGGGGGACACCCTCATCCCAATCTTTCTCTGTGTCTAAGCAATATTTACGCAGCATGGACTTTAAGGTCTGATGCCAACGTTCTAGAGCCCCCTGAGTTTCAGGGTGGTAGGCACTGGACACTATATGTCGGATACCCAGGGACTGTAACACTTGCTCAAATAACCTAGACAGGAAGTTGGTGCCTTGGTCCGTTTGTACTACCTTAGGCAGTCCAAACGTGGAGAAGAACTTCGTCAAAGCCTTAATTATTACAGGCGCTGTAATTCTGCGAAGAGGGATAGCCTCAGGGAAACGGGTGGCGGTACACATTATTGTCAACAAAAACTGATTGCCGGCTTTGGTCCTTGGCAACGGACCAACACAGTCAACTATGACATGTTCAAATGGTTCACCGACCGCTGGTATAGGACAGAGGGGAGCAGGTGGAATTTCCTGGTTTGGCTTTCCGGTGATCTGACAAGTACTACAGGTACGACAGTACTGTGCTACATCGGACTTCAAACCGGGCCAAAAGAAATGTTGAAGTATTCTGTTGTATGTTTTAGTGACTCCCAAGTGTCCAGACCAAGGGTGGTCATGGGCCAAGAACAGTACATGCTGACGATAAACTGCAGGGACAACAATCTGATAAACAGTGCTCCAGTCTGGTACCTGATCTGGTAGCCCTATCTCCGATTGTGCATGCTCTGCCAGTCTAGTACCATGGGACCTCCATGTACGCATCAAAACTCCTTCATCCACAAAATAAGAATGCAACTCTCTCCTCTGTTCTGTTTCAAGAGAAGAGAAAAATTTTGCAAGAGAAGGGTCAGCCTTCTGGGCAGTAATTAGCATTTCACGAGTAACGGGTAACTTCAAAGCGTCGGAACTAGTTACAGTTGTCTGTGGGGGTACCTTACTATGAGTCGGTGGTTTGTCAGCGGTATCAGAAGTTGGAGCCAGCAACTCCTCCCTGACAAAGGCTGAAGCAAAAACAGAGTCAGACAAATTAATTTCATCACCTCTCTTTTTCAATTGAGCACGAGTGACAACACTTGCAGAAAAAACTTCAGGGAAGTTCTGTGACAAGTCATCAGGCAGAGAACCTGTGTCTGGGTGATCCAACACTTCCAGCACAGCGTTCACCTGTCCTCCAGCTAAATCATTTCCCATGATAAAGGAAATGCCTTTAACTGGCAAGGAAGGTCTCACCCCTATTTTAAAGAAACCAGTGACCAAATCAGATTGTACATGAATACAGTGTAACGGGGCTGGCACGAAACCCATCTCAATACCTTGAACTAGGACACTAGAACCACAGGAAGATTTCTCAGACAGAGGTAGTACATCAGAGAGGATAAAGGATTGTGAGGCTCCAGTATCTCGTAAGATCTGAACTGTACACTGATCTTTTGGATCCCCTGTCAAGGAAACTAAACCCTTGGAAGTAAATGGCCTGAAACAAGGATCGAGAACATCCTGATCATTGTGCATCTGTTGATCGGAATCAGGTGCCATTTTAATCAGACCAACCCCTTTGGGTTGTCTAAAGTTCTGAGAGGACGGTTGCTGCTTACGTTTCAATGTTAAACAGTCAGAAATAACATGACCAGATTTATGACAGTAGTAACATGTCCGCTCCTCTTTTGAGCGTGGAGGTGACATTCTTGGTCGGGGGTGTGTGAATTCTGAATGGTTGGGGACAGAAGGTCTCTGAGAGAAATCATGGGGGAGAAACGAGTCACGCCTATCTACAAACACAGTTTTATGGGTTAGCGCAAACTCATCAGCTAATACAGCAGCTTGCTGCAGAGTGGACACTTTCTGCTCACTCAGGTAAATTACAATACGCTCTGGCAAACGATTCTTAAACTCTTCTAATAGAATGAGTTCTCTGAGAGAGTTAAGATCTGAGGCCTTGCTTGCTGCACACCATTTATCAAAGAGAGTTCCCTTCTCTCTAGCAAACTCTACAAAGGTCTGGTTGACAGCTCTCTTGTGACTGCGAAACCTCTGCCTATAAGCTTCGGGCACAAGCTCATATGCACGAAGGATGGCAGCCTTCACAGTATCATACAATAGACTATCTTCTAGGGAAAGTGTTGAACAAACCTCTTGGGCTTTACCAGTCAATTTGCATTGAAGCAACAAAGGCCAGACCTCTCTTGGCCAGCGCAATGAAGCAGCAATACGCTCAAACACATTAAAATAAGTATCAACTTCTGTCTCTCGGAACGGAGGCACCAAAGCAATGTGTTTACTTATATCAAAAGTGTGTGATGAATAAGCTGTGGAGGAGGACATACCCGGGCCTTGTGGAGGAGTCGGTGTAGCAGAGTTGGATCCACTCCTTAGGACTTCCAGCTCCAACCTCCGCAGTCCGAGCTCTTTTTCCACTTCATGTTCAAGCTCCAACCTGCGAATGTTAACAGCCCTTTCATTTTCTGCCTCAAGCTCCATTCTACGAAGCCGATACTCCGCCTCACGTGCTTGTGCCTTCTCCTGAGCCTCCATCTGGAGACGTGCTATTCTAACCCTGACCTGGGCCCCTTCTCGAGACCCAGTTGACACAGGAGAGGTCAAGTGAAAATGTGGCAATGTGACGTTCACACCTGCCTTTTCAGCACCATGGGCTTGCTCCTCAGAAGGCTGTGCTTCCGTAGGTTCACCAGGAGGACTTGCATGTTCATCAGAGACCGCAGGTAAAACAAGCGTCCCCTGCTCCAACAGCTTATCTACCACAAGACACCTGATATCCTGCTTAAGATGCTTTTGTTGAACCGAGAGTTTAAAATGTGTGGCAATCTCCACTAAGTCTGCCTTGCGACAGCTATCTAGCGCTTCCCAAGTAGGATTGCTCAAGAATTTCCCCAGATCAAAAGTACTAACTGCCATTTTTTTTTTTACACAAATGCCATTTTTACACACAAATCAATTAATTACTATACAAGTGTAAACAAACACAGTTCACCAAATCCATCAACCAACAATTGAACACGGGTTACAAAATCCCGGACGAGCCCCCATTTATGTTACGACCCCTGTGAGTCTAAGGGTAAAGGGCTGTAACATAACAGTTGGTTGATAGAAATGATGGACCAGGTTTGTAAACAACAATGATATTTATTGGTAAATGCAAAGGAAGCACATGTAGCTCAGGGGTGAGCCCAGGCCAAAACAACAAACAAACACCACTATACTCCAAATAAACACAATCTAATCTATGGTAAAAGAGATTACATTACCTAAACTACTCTCACCTAACCAAAACAGGAGAAAACAATGTCCAAAGGAAATGGCAGCTCACCCCATCTGTGCTTCCTGAGAAAGAGAGAAAAACACATTAATTATACAGAAACAAAAGCAGAATATATACAAAAACAAACTATAACTTAACAATGCTCTCTCTGTGGCCATACACACACAAGGAAATTATTACTAAGCACCAAAGGCCAATAAACGAAATGTAATACTGTCAAAGTTTACAGGTTTACCAAAATCACCACAGTACTAGCCTCATGCCTGAGAGAGAGAAAGACTGAAGGGAGAAAGCCATGTTTTAACAGGTGTGGGGTGATCCATGATTGGGGGGTGTGGATTGAGTGTTGGAGTCTGGAAAGCCAACCACCAATCACTGCTGTGTTGCAATAATGGAAGGATTGGCCTGGCAGGGACCAATGGGGAAGGGAACAATGGCTGGAGGGAGGAAACAAAATGGAGAACACACACACATGGAGACACACACTGGGGAATATATACATTGGGATGTAACAATGACCATGTCCGGTGTCTTATAGGGGACACTGGGGCGGGGCCTGGTCAAGTGCATGGGTGCATTGTTTTCGTTAATGAAGTACAGTAGGTACTGGAGATAGGGGTATATCTCGGTATGGCGAAGAGCGAGACGCGATTGGCCAGTACGCTATATAACTAAACCCTGCGCTGGAACAGGTTCAAACTTTTTGATCTGTTGCCATGGTGATTTAGACAAACGTGCTTCAGGGAACCGAAAGGTCTGACTTATGTCAAGTTATCCTGAAAATTATCCGGCTAACTCAGTTAACCAGGTACGAGGAACAGGGCCTTGTTGTGTTGTTGTGTTCCAGTGAGCCTGGGTCTGTTGTGTTGTTGTGTTTCAGTGAGCCTGGGTCTGTTGTGTTGTTGTGTTTCAGTGAGCCTGGGTCTGTTGTGTTGTTATGTTTCAGTGAGCCTGGGTCTGTTGTAACTTGTGATGTGTTTCAGTGAGCCTGGGTCTGTTGTGTTGTTGTGTTTCAGTGAGCCTGGGTCTGTTGTGTTGTTGTGTTTCAGTGAGCCTGGGTCTGTTGTAACTTGTGATGTGTTTCAGTGAGCCTGGGTCTGTTGTGTTGTTGTGTTTCAGTGAGCCTGGGTCTGTTGTAACTTGTGATGTGTTTCAGTGAGCCTGGGTCTGTTGTGTTGAAAGACGGTGTGCTTTCTTTTGTTAATTTTTATAGTATTAAGAGTTTTATTTGCACCTACTGTTGGTGCATTATACGTGTATGACCGTCAGTCAATCATTGACATTGGATTAAAGAAAACTTACCGATTGGATTGCTCTCTGGATCGGATTGCCGAACAACAACAATGGCCAGCGGAGATCCTTTGTTGTGGCCATGGCCAAAGCCAGGAGACGCCACGACGAAGAGGGAAGAGAGCCGGAGTCCGGAACAGACTGAGGTCCAAACGACACAGAACCACATTGCCCAGCATATTGTTGGCCAATGTGCAATCGATAGGGAACAAACTGGACGACATCAGAGCACGGATCCAATTCCAGAGGGACATTCGGGATTGTAACGTCCTCTGTTTCACAGAAACTTGGCTGAGTCCAGATGTCCCGAATCACGCAATAGAACCGGCAGACCACTTCTTCGTCCTCCGCAAGGACCGGACGGCAGAAGAGTCACTAAAGAAGAAAGGAGGCGGCATTGCCTTCATGATAAACAAGGAGTGGTGCGATGTAGGCAACGCAAAGGAACTGTCTAACCACTGCTCCCCAGACCTGGAGTTTATCACGATAAAATGTCGACCCTTCTTCCTCCCAAGAGAGTTAACGTCCATCATCCTCATCGGAGTGTACATTCCACCACACGCGAACACTGGGGTCGCACTTTCAAAACTTCACGACGAGGTAAACAAACTCCAGACAGCTAATGTTGACGCTGCCATTTTGGTTCTGGGTGATTTCAACAGCGCGCGTCTCAAAAAGGTGTTGCCGAATTTCTATCAGCATGTGACCTGTCCCACCAGAGGCGAGAACATATTAGACCATGTATACTCGCAATTTAAGAATGGGTACAAGTCACAGGCTCTTAGTCCATTCGGTAAAAGCGATCACGCCGCCATCTTTCTTTTGCCAAAGTACAAACAAAGTCTCAAGCGAACGCCGGTGGTCTCGCGAGAGGTTAAGCGTTGGGCCGTGACGTCAGAGGAGTCACTCCAAGCTGCACTTGAATGCACAGACTGGAGTGTATTCCGTGATAACACAGCCAATATTAACGAATACACCGAAACGGTGATTGACTATGTCTGTACTCTGGTAGAAGAAACAATCCCCTCCACCAAAATTAAAATCTACCCAAATCAAAAGCCCTGGGTAGACAAATCCGTCCGTGAGGCTCTGAAAGTGCGCACATCAGCATACAACACCGGGCTGGTGACAGGCAACATGGAAGAACACAAGATGGCAAGATACAACGTCAGGAGAGCAGTAATAGAGGCAAAACGGCGTTACAGGGATAAAGTTGAACTTCAGTTTGAACAGGCTGACTCTAGAGGCATGTGGCAGGGCCTCAGAACAATGACAGACTACAAAGGCACCCCCCTCAAACTGAACAGTGACATCTCCTTAGCAAATGATCTCAATTCCTTCTATGCGAGGTTTGAGGCTGTGAATAACAACACCAGCCTACAAACCACGGCAATGGGGGGGGGGGGGGGGTCTGCTGATGGAGACTCAGTGTTCAGGGTAACAGAGCATGAGGTGAGACGGATCTTTAAAAAAGTGAATATCAGGAAGGCAGCAGGACCGGACGGCATCCCCGGCCGCGTCCTAAAAGTCTGTGCCGACCAACTGGCCCCGGTATTCACTGACATCTTCAACCTGTCCTTGGAACAGGCTGTCATCCCCACCTGTCTGAAGAAGTCCACCATCATCCCTGTACCCAAAAAATCTACGCCCGCTTGCCTCAACGACTACCGCCCTGTAGCCCTCACCTCCATAGCCATGAAGTGCTTTGAGAAGCTAGTGAAGGGCTACATCTGTTCCTCCCTCCCCATCAACCTGGACCCTCTGCAATTTGCATATAGCCCCAACAGGTCCACGGAGGACGCCATAGCCCATGTGCTGCACACAGCAGCATCACACCTGGACAAGAGGCAGGGGAACTATGTGAGAATGCTGTTCATCGACTACAGCTCAGCATTCAATACCATAGTCCCCTCCAAACTCATAGCCAAGCTCAGGGACCTGGGCTTGAACTATGACCTCTGCCAGTGGGTCTTGGACTTCCTGACGGGCAGACCCCAGGTGGTAAGAGCCGGCAACTGCACCTCCTCATCCATCACGCTCAACATAGGGGCCCCCCAGGGCTGTGTTCTGAGCCCCCTCCTCTACTGCCTGTACACACATGACTGCGTAGCACAGCGGAACAACAACACCATCATCAAATTTGCTGATGACACAGTAGTGGTGGGCCTGATCTCTGCCAACGACGAAAGGGCCTACCTGGAAGAGGTAGAGAACCTGTCACAGTGGTGTCAGGAGAACTGCCTCTCCCTGAACGTCAGCAAAACAAAAGAGATGATTGTGGACTTCAGGAGGTCGGGGGTCAAGGACTACAGCCCCCTCAGCATCGACGGGGCACCGGTTGAGAGAGTGAACAGTTTCAAGTACCTCGGAGCCCACATATCCGAGGACTTGACATGGACCACACACACATTGACAGTGTTGTGAAGAAGGCACGACAACGCCTCTACTTCCTCAGGCGCCTAAGATCCTTAGGAACTTCTACTCATGTACAATAGAGAGCATCCTGACCGGCAACATCACCTCCTGGTTTGGGAATAGCACTGCACAAGACCGTAGCAGACTACAAAGAGTGACACGTTCAGCCGAACGCACAATTGGAGGGGGGCTTCCCACCCTCCAGAACATTTACAACAAGCGGTGCAAGGGGAAGGCTAAGAGAATTATTAAGGACTCGAGCCACCCGAACAACTGCCTCTTTGAACTGCTGCGGTCAGGCAAGCGATACCGGAGTCTTAAGGCGAGCACAGAAAGACTCAGAAGAAGCTTCTATCCCCAGGCCATCAGGCTGCTAAACGAACAATAAACACTATGCAACAACCATCAAATGCACACAGCACACACACCCACACGCACACACTCACTCAAACAAACAACACACTGCAGCACCCACTCTCCACACTTTAGATCACACAAACACACTTTACACTTTATATTTATTGATAAAGGATTTGCACTACAACTCGTACACCTACTGTTAATTGTACCTAAATTGCACCTCGTCCCATTTCTGCCTTGCACTATATAGTATTGTATATTAGTACACTGTACAGTATTGTATATTGTATGGTAACTACGTCTATTCTGCATCGAACATTGTACATATGTCTAAACTGAACACTGTGACCTAATTTTTTTTACTTCTAATTTTACTATGTTATTTTATTTCATACTTATCTTGTCTTGCACAGTCTCTGGAGCGTAACAGTAAGAAGCATTTTGTATAAAAGTATTCTGTACTTCTGTATGACAACTATTAAAGAAACTTGAAACTTGTTGTTGTGTTTCAGTGAGCCTGGGTCTGTTGTGTTGTTGTGTTTCAGTGAGCCTGGGTCTGTTGTGTTTCAGTGAGCCTGGGTCTGTTGTGTGTCAGTGAGCCTGGGTCTGTTGTGTTTCAGTGAGCCTGGGTCTGTTGTAACTTGTGATGTGTTTCAGTGAGCCTGGGTCTGTTGTGTTTCAGTGAGCCTGGGTCTGTTGTGTTTCAGGGAGCCACGGTCTCGGAGGTAGACGAGGTGTTGACCAGAAGATCCATATCTCCAGGGCCTCCATAGAACAGAGAGTGACATATTCTGGAGAAGGTGAGAAGAAGCCACTAGTAGCCTCCATTCTTCCACACAAAGTTCCTACGGTCATGGAAAACCTGGAAAAGTCATGGAATATGAAAATCACCTGGAAAAGTTATCGGAAATTATACATATCCAAATGATACATATCATACCATTCTGCAAAAATATCAACAACATAATACATTTTTGTATAGATGTTTTTGTTTGTTTTGTAGTAACTTCCTAGCTTAACCTTCGTACTCTGCGCTGTGTTTAAACCTTAAAAAGCTCTTTGAAGTACTACTTAGCTACAAATGCAGATAACCATGTATGTGATGGTTTTCTGCCCGTACACCTTCAGAGAACACGGCGCGGCGGTTGAAGAAATCGAGTTCTGAGCAGTTTGAAAAGGAATCCGTGTTTAATAAAAAGGATTTCAATCAATACAAATCAAAGATTTGAAAGAACAATTGCAATAAAACCTGATGGAAGACCTCACTATGCCGAGGTTCACCAGACTTTAGGCTAAATATTCAATATCTATGGACATGTCTCGTCTCAGCTTCTTCAGATGGTAGGTTTTCGCGGCCGTCTCTCTGCTGCAGTCTGTTGTGGAGAAAAAGGGTGTGTGTTCTTTGTCGCTTCCTGGGTCTCTGTTTGGGTCTGTTGTTCTGCCTCTACTAGCACGGAGTCTGCTAATATCAAATTTAGGCTCCGCCTCTAATGTTACGGCAAGCGGGCGTTTTCCAACCTCTCCTCGAGTGTTCCTATTGGAGGACACTTACTCTCAACCCTCATTGGCTAACTCCTTATCGTGACGTTTTACATCGAATTGCGTCACGATGTGGTTTCAAATGGTCTTTTCTTTTGATCTTTGATGGTTATCTGCTCTTTTGTTTTCAGCAGAGACAAACTGGCATCTTCCATGGCAGTTTCATTGTTGGACCAGATGGCCTAGGGCCCTGGGTTGTAAAATCACCCATGTTATTGACTTTCCCAGGAAGGATCAAACGAGACACTATCTCTCACTCAATAAGCGTCTGCTTGTTTCAACCCCCCTCCACAGAGATTTGAGGAAGCCCGAACCAACAGCTGCATTACTAAGTCAGAGGTGTCTCGTTTCTTGTACTTTAGGAGGGGGGGGGGAGAAAAGTGTATGTATTGTACCTCTGTGTTTTCGCCATTCTGTGCTTCATGATATACAGTACAATAACCACCAGTTTGGCTGGAATTCTACTACAGTTTCCCCGGTTTGGGGATTGATAATCCCCAAGATACATGTTAGTAATTCCTCAAACAAACTGTTTACAATTACCTTAACCTTACTGTTTCCAGAATCCTTCTGACTCATTTTCCATATCTGTTAGTATCATTTGCTTTCAACACCCATTACTCCCTCCCCCACTGACCGACTATGGACCCATCTTTTATTTACACAGTTCTCTATTCACGCACACCGTTTAACAATTTCCACTCATTTTGCAGGTTATATACAATGTTATCAGTTATATCAATTTCACTTCCGTCTAGGTCCGTCCCTTTATACAAAAAGATGATCGTACCAATTACCAGGTTTTAGACTATACTTTATGTGTTTTTTATCCAAATGTGTCTGTTTTGTGCAATTCACTCTGAAAGAAAAGACCTTACATTGCATTTACTATCTAAACATTTCTAAAAAAGGAGAGAGCTTAGCTAATGAAAAACCAAAAATCAAAAATTAATATGTACACGCCCTCTCCAAGGCCTATCAGTTACACTATCCCTTCCTTTGCCTATGTATATCGTTTAGGCTTCTTGATGACTCGTTGTGGTCGAGCATCTTGTTCCGGGCTTGTGCTAAGCACTGGTTCCTCTGGCTCTTCTGGTACCTTCTCCATGTCCACAGAGGAGAAGTTATTATGTTCCAATTCATAATCCTCTCCTCTGTCTGGTTCCTGTAAAAAACCTTCATCTTCTACTGGTGGCCAATCGTGGCCCCCTCGGTCTGGCTCGCCATAATCATCCGGGTTTTCCCCATCGTTTGGGGTTAGCGCCGCCTTCACTTCGCCTTCGTGTAATGGTTGCGACGCCCCGGTTTTACCGTCAAGGTCTTGTGGTTCAGGTTCCCATTCTTGGTCCGTATTGGTTGCTTTTACACAATGAGTAACGTGAAACCACATAGGCGATCCTTCAACTTGTAAAGCCCTCTCGGTGGCTCGAACGACTTTGTATGGCCCTTCCCGTCTCGCGCCAAACCACTTGCGTCTAAATACTTTGACATAAACGTAGTCGCCTGGTATGATTTGAGGTGTAGTCTGCCTATTCACCTCATCCCCGGTTTCATGCTCCTGTCTACTGGAGACATGAACCAGAATACTTTTGTGTATCTTTGACATGTATTTTACGTACTCACGCATGTCGTTGTCCAGGATGTCCAAACTCGGACCTTTGCCTGTCGCGCGCAAACCTGGTACTACCATGCAGCGACCTAACATCATTTCGTGCGGTGTCAAACGCAGACCGCGAAGTTCGCACGAACGACAAGCCATCAAAGCTAAAGGAAGAGCGTTTAGCCAATTCAAGCCTGTGTGTTGACAGATCTTTACCAATTTGTTTTTTAGTGTCCCGTTCATGCGTTCCACCAACCCCTGGCTCTGCGGATGATAAACGGCCCCCAATCGCTGTTTTATGCCTAAGTGTTGGAGTATTAAACGTACAGTTTTGTCGACAAACTCTTTTCCATTGTCCGACGAGACTCTATCTGGTAAACCAAAACGGGGAATTACCTCTTGGCACAGGAACTTAGCCACAGATGCTGCATCCTTGTGCCGGGTGGCGCACGCCTCCACCCACCTTGAAAAACGACAGACAACGACAAGAATATATCTCTTCTGATTAATGGGCTTAATCATGTCAATGTAATCAATTACAAGGTCTCGCATTGGGCCATTGGGCGTGGGGATATGTCCTGGTGACACACTAATCCCCTTACGTATATTGTTTTTCAAACATATTACACACCTTTGTAACACATGATCAATTTGACTGACCAAATCTGGCGCCCAAAAGCCATATTCTCTGATTTTTCTCCTTACCTCTCCTTTATGCGCATGGCAAAAGTCGTGCGCCGTGTGGATCAGCAGTCCGACCAGGCCAGCAGGAGCCACCACAAATCCACCGGCGTCGCGCCACAAACCTGAATTATCCTGACTAGCTCCCCTGGTTATCCAGAGGTTCCGTTCCACCTGACTAGCCTCCTCCTGGAAAGTCAAAATCTCTTTGTAGGTTATCTTGTCCTCCAACTCAACTCCGTGTGTGATAACCAATACCTTGCCTGCTCTGTCAGCCCCTGTCACTTCCTTGGCAGCTTCGTCCGCTCTTCTGTTCCCTCGAGACATCTTGGACTCGTCTGACTGATGAGCAGCACACTTGATTATCGCAACCTGCTTTGGTTTCATAATTGCTTCTAACAAAAGTTTAATCTGACTACAATGTTTTATGGCGCTTCCGTCGGCTTTCTTGAATCCTCTCCCTTTCCACACTGTGCCAAACAAGAAGGCGGTACCATGTGCATAGGCGCTGTCTGTTACGATATTTACAGTTCTGCCCTCTGCCATGTTACATGCTTCCGTCAGTGCGACCAATTCTGCTAACTGGGCTGAACAAGGTTGTGATAATGCTTCGGCTTTTTCCACCACAAATCCTTCGCCCTGTGACCTTACCACGGAGTAACCTGCTTTTAGTCCCTCGCCAACACGATAACAAGAGCCGTCAGTCCATAATTCCAGATCTGGACTGTCAAATGGAAATGCCTGCAAGTCTGCTCTGAGTTTAGAGTACCTCTCGACTTCGACTAAACAGTCGTGGGGCTCTCCATCTTCAGGCGTAGGGATGTCAGCTGCCGGGTTCGTTACGGAACACCTGACCAACGTCACATCTTCCTGTTCCAAAAGTCTGTAGTAGTGTTTAATGCGAGGCATCGTCAGTGCATATTTACCGGACTCCAACAGACTCTTCAAGTCATGCCTCACCATGATATCCACTGGATATCCCATCGTAATACTTGCGGCTTTTTCGTACATCGTATATACTCCAGCCATTTCTCGGTAGCATGGAGCCATCCCCATCTCTACTTCCGAGTAGGCAATTGAGTAGTACGCCATCGGCTGTGGTCGCGCCCCCACCCCTGTGTCCTGAGCCAACACCGCACACGCCTGCTTCTGATCTGGTGAAGAAGAGACGTATAGTACGAATTTCTTGGTATAGTTAGGCAACGCCAAGGCCGGCGCCTCTAACAGTCGGGACTTGATTGTTTCGAATGCCCGTGAGCCATCTTCGGTCCATACCACTTTACTGCTCAGTTTATCAACGCCCGTTTCTTTCAGCATCTCTCTCAATGGTTTCACTATTTCCGTATAGTTCTCGACCCACGGAGAGCTGTACCCCATTATACCCAGAAATCCCATTAGCTGCCGTACCGTCACAGGCTTGGGTGCCGTCCTTATGGCCACCAAATGTTCTTCTGAAATAGCCCGATGGCCCTGTGAAATTGTTTGTCCTAAATAGACCACTTTAGGTTTACAATATTGCAACTTTTTCAACGACACTTTGTGGCCGTTTTTCGCCAACAGTTGCAACAGTACCACGGAATCGCGATGACATGTTTCCTGATCGTCCGCGCACAGTATCAGATCATCCATGTACTGAATGACCCTAGAGGTCATGACTTTATCCAACCCCTCTAAATCCTCCCTTAGGATTTTGTTGAATATGTGTGGCGAATGTTTTAGTCCCTGCGGGATCCTAGTATACTCATAGTGTTCATCCTTATAAGTAAACCCAAAAAAATGCTGGCACTCCTCACTCAAGGGCACACTAAAATATGCACTACACAAATCTATAACTGTATAGTACTCGGCTTTCGACGGGATAAATGTCAATAGCACATGGGGGTCGGGGACATCGGACGGATAGTCAAGTAACACCTCGTTGATTGCTCTCAGATCGTGCACCAGCCGGTAAGAGGTATCCGGCTTCTCCACGGGTAGCAACGGCGTGTTGCTCTGGGGATCAGTTGTTTTCCGTAAGACTCCCGCAGCTAAAAGTCCTTTAATTTGTGGCTCGATTCCAGCCACTGCTTTCTCCTTCAATGGATACTGTTTCTTCCAAGGCAGGGTGGCCCCAGGTCTAAGCTCCACCTTCACAGGTTGAGCGGACTTGATTAGTCCAATGTCAGTGCTGTTCTTTGCCCACAGCGTCTCAGGCACCGCCTCCATCATGTCCTCTTGGAGGCTTGATGCATTAGGGAGTTCTCCCAGTGTCTCTTGGGATAATTGCACAGTTCGAGGATGACCCATCCCTGTGCCTTGAACCATGATCTTAATAAACCTTCTATCAGGGCTTATCCAGATCCGTTTGTTTTCTTTCATCTGTTCAAATTCTATCCCTTCAGCTTTTTTCATCATTTCGCCTATGTGTTGTTGATCACATGAGCTGATTACCTTCAAAGTCACATGGGGAACACTATCCATTATGCCGTGCTCTTTACTCAGATAGTCACTCCGTGCAATACGCAACGCTGCTCCCTGTGGCCCCAATATAATATTGGTAGCATTCAGCTGTACTTTGTCAGGTTGCACCCTCAGCCACTCCTTAGTCTGTGACGAGTCTGCATCTCTATGATACTGCAGAGTGCAGTGATAGGGGGTCTTTGGATCCCTTGCTTCAGGCATATTGGCAGTGATAAATTTCTCCCATTGTAAGGCGGGGCCAAGTAGCTCTTGGTCCAATCCCCCTAGACAATAGATCTCTGGTGGTTCACTGTCAATACGTTGTACCATCTGATAGTACTGGTCTTCCCGTTCGGCTATCACGCAACCCTCCGCAGTACATTTAATGTCCATCCCCAGTAACCCCAGCCCATCTCGGCCGAGCAAGTTAATAGGTGTGCTCTCCGAGACCAGCACAGGGAGAGTCGCTTCCCTGCCTTGATATCTCAGAGTCACAGGTTCGGTAACAGCCGTCAGCTGGTTTATTCCCTCAAATCCAATTGTCCGTACATATCGACCGGACAAGGTTAGGTGCGTCGCGTCTTGGGGTTGTACTACCGTGTAAGCCGCGCCGGTGTCTGCCATCATCTCGACAGATTTATCATTCACCGTTACGCACACAATAGGCTCCTCCCTTAAAGACGACACTGACAGCTGACACCTCCCCATTGGACTCTCTGGGCCTCTTCATAGTGATGATTCATTTGGCCCTCTTGCTGGATTTACCGGGCCATTGTTCTCATTTCGGTCTTGGACTCGGGGTTGACCTTGGCCTTGCCAAGTTCTTTCCTGGTCTCCCTCTCCGGGTTGACAATCCTGTCTACACTCCCGTGAGATATGACCAGTCCCGCCACATGTCCAACACACCACCGGCCGTGGCCGGAATCCTCCCGGATTCCGGGATTGTCCTCTTCCTTTCGACCGTGGTTGCCACTCTCTCGGCCTCTGTGGTTGGTCCGGCGCATAACCCTCTTGTGTTCCCACTTGAGCCCGTCTCTGTCCCTGTGGTTCCCCTTCATTTCCTGTCCCATTTCTTGGTCGTGGGGCCGCCTGGACTAAGGCTTGAAGGTATTCCACTACCTTTACTGCCTCGGTCGGCTGTTGGTACATGATTTTACGTTGTTGCTCTGCATCCTTCTCCTTTGCTCTTTGCTCTTTCTTCCGATACAGTTCAACGTAATGCACTACTTGATCTGTATATAATTCCACGGCCATCTTTGACAATGACACCACCTCGTCCAATTTCTGCCTTACCTCTATGGGGAGACCGCTCTCAATCTTGGTTCTCAACTGGGCTTCAAGCATAGGGTCAAGTCCCGCCTCCCGACCAGTTGTGTTCTTCCACGTGGAGTAGGCTTTCTGTACGTACTGCCTGGGGTGCCCTGATGTCTCCAAAGGATCAATCGGAATTTGGTCTGCGTGCAGTCTCATTGGATAGGCTTCTCGTAGGGCCGCCCACGTTACTCCCCTGTACGCTAGGAACAGGTCCGCATCATGCGCTCCAGTCCCCACATGGCCTTGCAGGCGAGCCGCCTCCAGTATCTTTTCCATGGAGTCCTTTCCCATCACGGTTGTCAATATTTTCTTGACATCCCCCATTGCATATTCCGTGCCAACCATTACCTCCTCCAGTCTGGCAATCCAAGGATTGGCCCCATTCTCGAGGGGTGGCAATTTCTCAGTCACCGATGTCATGTCCGACACCTTCAGGGGGTGATATTCCAGGTCCTGTCCCCTTATTATTATAGGAGCCATGCGGATAGGGGCTTGCGTGTTTCTCGTCTGGGCTCTTGTCTGTACACGCTCTTGTCCACGCGCTTGTACACGCTCTTGTATCCGCATAAGGGCCTCTTGCTTCTCTCCTCTTTTGTCTTCCAGGTCCTTTTGCTTCCCCTCAATGCCAGCCTGCGTCCTCATGAATATCTGATATTCCTCCCCCCCCTCTTGCATGGCCTCAAGTCCGGGTCTTTGTTCTGCTAGGACCGTTTGATCTTGGTCCAAGTCTATGAGCCCCCGCTCTATCTCCGTCAGATCATCTTTTATCCGTCCCATCTGTATCCCAAGTACGACGTCGAGAGACTCTAGATCCTCACCTACTCCAACCCTAGTCACCTGTGGTAGTATTGTGAGATCAATCAGGTGACTGTCAGGTGCTACCCCCTTGTGGCCCTGTGGTTGGGGGGAGGTATAATGCTGGGGGGGAACGAGCTCTCGAGATATAGTACGGGGCATATGAGCTGGGGAGCTTTGGGGGTGCTCCCGCTGGTGGACAGGCTCTCTCGGGTAGTCTCTCTGGGGGTTACACTCTCTCTGAGGCAGACCATGGGCCTTCTTCACCCTTTCCCACTCTTTCTCTCTTAACATTGCCTCATAGCCTTCATTACCCTTTCTCTCAGCTGCTTGTATCACTCTTGTTCGCTCCGTCTGCTCTTCAAACATCACTAGCCTATCCCTTGGTCGTTGGGTGGTTACATATTCTCTGCCTGACCCAGTCTGGGCTGGCCTTTCTGGTCGCCGTGAGGCGTCCACACCCTCTCTGTCTGACCTTGACCTATCTGGTTGCCATGAGGCGTCCACACCCCCTCTGTCTGACCTATTCCAGTCTGATCTATCTGGTTGCCTAGCTGTCAGCTGAATAGATGTCTTTGCTTGTCCCCTCTCTAGGTTCCCCAGATCATCTGTCAACTGGTAAGGGCTTATCATCTCTAACAAAGGTAGGATGGGATATATCGGCTCCCCCTTCTCACTGGCATATGGCGGGGGTGCTAAAGCTTCCTCAATTCTTTCCTGTTGGACCATAAGATAGGAGGCTGGGTTAGGTGAGGCTAACTGCACCGCACGTTGGGCGGTGACAGGTGTTGTCTCAGGGGCCTGGGGAGTTCTGGTGACCTGGACTACCCCCTCTACTGGCTTGTCTGCATCATTGCCATTTGCAATGGCCTTCCTTTCATTTTCCCTTTTCTCACCTTCCCGTCTATAAGCTTCTAAAAAGCTATTTTCTTGTAGCCTTTTCTTTGCTCTTCCCTTCTCTTTCCCCTGATATGTGTAGGCCTCAATTAGTGTTCCTATTTTAGCTATTAACTCCAAATCAAAAGAACCATCGACTGGCCAAAGCTCCCATCTTTTATTCCATCTTTTTGATATATAAATTGCTTTGTCCAAATAATATTCGTTATCTTTTGTCGTGTCGTGTTCATTTGCAATAATTTGTACTGGACTTTCTTCCATCCACGAAATTACGGTCGACTTACCTGCGTCGGTTCTGTTTTTTATTCTTTTATATGCGTTTAGATTGTCTCGTTTCCGCCCCATTTTTCTCTTGTCTCTTTTATCTCGTAACAATGGCAACAGGCAGAACAATAGCTTGTGTAATCCCTATCTAAGTGTAGGTGTCTAGGCTTTTGTGACTATCTCCTACTCGGACAGCCAATAGTGGCACTGTGGGCCCTTCCTATTCTCTCCTGTCCTCCTTAAAATTACTGTTCTTACCTGATTTGTGGTGTTCCGCGTGTCCAATCGAACTGCTGTAGATCAGAGCACACAATGACAACAGTTCTTGTTAATTTATCAACCGGACTTGTACTTTACTCTGTCTTTTTAATCAAATTCCTGAGAGGTTTCTTTCATTCACTGTACGAGTATCTTTTTTACTTTCCTCATACACTCTTAAACATGAGACAATTGTAATTGATACATGTGTGTGATACCACCCGTTTCTACTCCCTGTTTTTCTTCTCGTTCGATCTCTGTCAACACACTGGGTTCCTATGTTTCGAATTTTCCGCTCTCCTTTACTTCCGCTTGGTTCTGCTCCAATTCTGATACCCCTCGGAAAGCAAAAACATCATGATTAATATAGTTGCATTAATTTTTTCACATTCTTTTTCATTATTCAATACCACACCCCCCAGGGGACACCTGTCACCCAGACACGTGTCCCCCAGAGGTAATCTAAAGAATGCCACAGACGCCGCGCCACGCACGCCGTGAGGTGCCGACCCTGTTTTTCTGAAAAGACCTTGACAGCCTCTCCACAGCGGCCTAAACCCACCTCACCACAGGTACACAGCAGACAGCATCTCGGCAACCTCTCCTGTGCTCCAGGCCAGTATCCCCAGAGTCCAGTGCCCTGCCGGACGGCCACACATAGCCGACCAGACCCAACACCGAACCCCGGGCACACCGCCCCATATCACACAGCCCTCCAAACGTACCTACTATGGGGAAAAAAAAACACAATTGCACACACAATCCTATCCCGTCAATTGCAACGCACGGTCGTCCAGGAACGTCCCCCGCCTCGCACCCACACGCACGCCCCGGCCCTCCCACTCCCCAACCCTGAATGTCCACCACCCAGATCAGAGAATAGTCGCCAGCGCGGACGCCGGGCACCACGGCTTTATCGGAACGCCCACACCCACCCTGCCACCCTCCGCGCCAACCTTCATTACCATCATTGCATACGCAGGCGCAACCGAGCGGTGTGGGTCCCCCGACGCAGAACCAGCCGCGCCGAGAGATTTGAACACGTACGTCACACACACCCTGATAACATTCACACAAACTACTATAACCGCAAACATCACCACAGCACACAGCAAATACTTAACAATTGTCCATCCTATGTAACCTAACCAACTTTGGCCCCAGCCCTCCCACGAGTCCTCCTGCGTGGGCTGCATCTCCCTAGTAATATTCTTCAAATGCTCTATAACTTCCTGTATGCCGCCTATATCATTTTCGGGGATAAATGTGCAGCATTCCTGACCAATCAATGCACACGTGCCCCCTGAACTCGCCAACAGGAAGTCCAAACCCGTCCTTGACTGCAGCTCCATCATTCTTAAGGACCGTAACTCTTGAGCCTCCAGGGCCATACCTCTGGCGGTCGTAGCCGTCATATCCTCAAACACGCGAGCTAGATGGTCTAGTTCACCCATGTTTGCATACGTCCCCCACCAGGGAAACGCCACCCTGAAAAAGTGGTCCGCATCTATAAACCTCCTGCGCCTCGACTTGGGAATCGTCGGCAAAACATCTGACACCCTCATAGCTGGCACCAAATACCCCAACGCACACCTACCCCTCCACTTAATAGGCAACGCTGCGTAAGCATACTTACCACAAATCCAAAACGCCCCCCTAGGGGCCGGCGCCTCCGAATTCTTACCCCATATTCCACTCTCACCCTTGCAACCGTCCAAATATCCCACGTCCTTACCACCTGACTTCCCCTCTACGCACATCTCAAACCCAGCCGCCCTAAACGCCACTGGAATGGGGCTAGTGTCCTTAAGACCCCCATAACCCACTGCCTTATTTGACCCCTGTTCCCGGCCCAAATACCTCAACATCTTATCATGACCCACCCCGTCGCATAGGCCGAGCAGAGGCTCGTCCCTCAACACATTGGCATGACACTTCGTTAAGGGGTGTGCAATCAAGGGAAGACCTGCGTCGCCTGCTAGCGGGGCTAAGCCACACACATAACAATCCGACCTATTGGCTACCTTAGCCACAGTCCTCGCCATCCCCAAAAACAGATTACCGTGATGGTCTGGCTGCGACCTCCTACCCACTACCACCACCTCTGGCTGTTCAGGTCGCAGGTATGGATCATACATTATAGTACCGATCAACACACATAACCAAATCATTGCCACGGCACCCCCCCGAAGCATCCGTCTACTACTGTCCCTCAAACCAGGAACCATGTTTGTCTGTTCCGTCCTCCTCCTCCTCCCTCCGTCACCGGCGCGTATCCTAATATGTCCTGCAATCCCCACAAACAACAACACAACTTTATAACCGAACATACCCTCAGTCTACTGACATGAAGACCCCAACCTAAACACAACACCAGGACATGTAGAAAAGGCCGCAACGTAGCCGCCCACCGGCCAAGGGAGAACCAGGCCAGAGGGAACACATGTAACTCCATGCCGGTCTACAGACGGAAGAGGGGGGAGGGTGGAGAGAGGCACAGCAAGTGGGGCACAGGATGGAGCGGGGGGGGGGGGGGGGGGGGGGGGGGGTGGTTCAAAGGAACAGCAGGGAAGTGGGGGGGGGGGGGGGTGGTGGGGGCGGTTCAAAGGAACAGCAGGGAAGTGGGGGGGGGGGGGGGGGGTGGTGGGGGTGGTTCAAAGGAACAGCAGGGAAGTGGGGGGGGGGGGGGTGGTGGGGGCGGTTCAAAGGAACAGCAGGGAAGTGGGGGGGGGGGGGGGGTGGTGGGGGCGGTTCAAAGGAACAGCAGGGAAGTGGGGGGGGGGGGGGGGGGTGGTGGGGGTGGTTCAAAGGAACAGCAGGGAAGTGGGGGGGGGGAGGAGGGGGTTTGGGTCTCGCAGTCCCGAACAGACCTGCTCCACACCATAAAACACATTTATCATACCCTGCACTGCCCCCATGTCTCCTATGGAGAAGAAGGAAGAGAGAGCGAACAGCAAGATAGCTAGAAAAAGAGAAAAGAGGGAGTGAGAGAGGAAGACGAGGAGAGAGGAGAGGAAGGAGAGGAGAGAGGAGGAGAGGAAAGAGGAAAGAGGAGGAAAGAAAGGAAAGGAGAGAGGAGAGGGGAGGAGGAAGAGAGGAGAAGAGATAGGAGGAGATGATGGGGAAGGGGGTAGAAGGAGAGGAGAGAAGGAAAGGAGAGAGAGGAAGGGGAGGAGAGGAAGGAAAGGAGAGAGGAGAGAGGAGGAGGAAGAGAGGAGAGGAGAGAGGAGGAGATGAAGGGGAGGGGGGTAGAGAGAAGAGGAAAAGGAGGGGCCAAAGAGAGTAGAGGAGGGGCTAGAGGAGGAAGAGGAGGGGCATAGAGAGGAGAGAAGAGGAGGGGCTAGAGGAGGAAGAGGAGGGGCATAGTAGAGGAGGGGCTAGAGGAGGAAGAGGAGGGGCATAGTAGAGGAGGGGCTAGAGGAGGAAGAGGAGGGGCATAGTAGAGGAGGGGCTAGAGGAGGAAGAGGAGGGGCATAGTAGAGGAGGGGCTAGAGGAGGAAGAGGAGGGGCATAGTAGAGGAGGGGCTAGAGGAGGAAGAGGAGGGGCATAGTAGAGGAGGGGCTAGAAAAAAGAGGGAGGAAGAGGAAGAGGAGGGGGAAAGGGAGGGGGGGAAGGGGGGGGGGGGGGGGAAGAAAGAAAATGGGAGAAAGAGAGAGAGAGATAGAAAGAAAGAGAGAGAGAAAAGAGAGAGAGAGTGAGAGAGAGAGAGAGAGAGAGAGAGAGAGAGAGAGAAAGAGAGAGAAAGAAAGAAAAAGAGAAAAAGAGAGAGCGAGAGAGAGAGAAAAACTACACACATCCGATCGCTTCATAGCCACACACGACACACTGGTTAGGACGGGAGATGAATGCCTCTCCAGAGTCCAGTGCATAAGGTTGACACTGACGCCATCTAGTGGTCTTTTACCCACATCATAATGACACGCTGGTTAGGACGAGAGTCTAATGCCTCTACCGCCACCCAGTGTACTCTGACGCCATCTAGTGGTCTCATATCAACATCATAATTAATTTCAGTCTCACTCGCCTCACACACACAATGTCCCTTCTCACAAGCGCGCATGCGCGCACTCCGAAGCGGAGTTCACTCATTCATCATGCATCCTGCATACATTCAAACTTTCAGCCCACACTGCAACTCACCCAGCTCATTCATCACAAACGATCATTCAGTCATACTGCAATACCGCCTCAATCACAACATACAGTATTAAACTCCTATCGCCCCATTATTAAACCGTCCCAGGCGAGTCACAACGAGCTATCGTTTGTAGCATGTTGCGCGCTTCGACACGCACGCGCCCCCCACCACGAAGCTGGGTGGCGCATTTACCGTTGCGTGTGTGCACTTTGGACGTCGCGTGTGTACCCGATTCAACATTAAAAACCGTTCTCAGTCATATTATAAGTGCCACTTTACAGATTTAATCTATATACTTCACACATGTTAAACCTAACCATAACGCTTTTCACTCATACACAAACATCATACACTAGTAATTGTTTAACCATAGCTTGCAACATACGAGTCCACCTTGAGTACCAAACATATGTTACAGCCTATCGTTGTTTAAATATAACACGTCCGGCAGTGCCCAGGGTAAAACTAGACCCTATTCATGCTTCATTTCTACTGTAGAAAATACTACGCACTATGTGCTTAAGCCAATACTATAAGGCGTACTATGCACACGTTCCCCTTGCTTAACCCTGAGCACAAACCTAGACATTGTTCCTAAATACTTCCATACCTTTTAATGCTCCGACCACGGGCAGCGTCTCGTTCACTTATGCTAAAATTTCTACTGTAGAAAATACTACGCATATCCGTGCTTAACTCTCTTACTGTAAGGAATACTACAGCACAGCGTGGTTAAAAATCCTGCTCACAGGACCCATAATCCCACACAGCCTTGAGTCGCTACCCCTTGGTCAGAACATTTCATCTAATACTTAATTACAGTCATACTTTTAGCAACCCCCTCGTTGGTTCGAATTGAACACCCGTACACTCCATAACACTCACCTTTGGCAACTCTCCGAGCTACGCGAAGACGATCTGTTGTTGTTGTTGTTGTTGTTCGAGGTGAAGAAAGAGGAAGAAAAAAAAATTCTCCTTTGTTCTCGTTCAAAACGGACGTTTCTATTCAAGGGTCACAGCACCAAAATTGTAGTAACTTCCTAGCTTAACCTTCGTACTCTGCGCTGTGTTTAAACCTTAAAAAGCTCTTTGAAGTACTACTTAGCTACAAATGCAGATAACCATGTATGTGATGGTTTTCTGCCCGTACACCTTCAGAGAACACGGCGCGGCGGTTGAAGAAATCGAGTTCTGAGCAGTTTGAAAAGGAATCCGTGTTTAATAAAAAGGATTTCAATCAATACAAATCAAAGATTTGAAAGAACAATTGCAATAAAACCTGATGGAAGACCTCACTATGCCGAGGTTCACCAGACTTTAGGCTAAATATTCAATATCTATGGACATGTCTCGTCTCAGCTTCTTCAGATGGTAGGTTTTCGCGGCCGTCTCTCTGCTGCAGTCTGTTGTGGAGAAAAAGGGTGTGTGTTCTTTGTCGCTTCCTGGGTCTCTGTTTGGGTCTGTTGTTCTGCCTCTACTAGCACGGAGTCTGCTAATATCAAATTTAGGCTCCGCCTCTAATGTTACGGCAAGCGGGCGTTTTCCAACCTCTCCTCGAGTGTTCCTATTGGAGGACACTTACTCTCAACCCTCATTGGCTAACTCCTTATCGTGACGTTTTACATCGAATTGCGTCACGATGTGGTTTCAAATGGTCTTTTCTTTTGATCTTTGATGGTTATCTGCTCTTTTGTTTTCAGCAGAGACAAACTGGCATCTTCCATGGCAGTTTCATTGTTGGACCAGATGGCCTAGGGCCCTGGGTTGTAAAATCACCCATGTTATTGACTTTCCCAGGAAGGATCAAACGAGACACTATCTCTCACTCAATAAGCGTCTGCTTGTTTCAACCCCCCTCCACAGAGATTTGAGGAAGCCCGAACCAACAGCTGCATTACTAAGTCAGAGGTGTCTCGTTTCTTGTACTTTAGGAGGGGGGGGGGAGAAAAGTGTATGTATTGTACCTCTGTGTTTTCGCCATTCTGTGCTTCATGATATACAGTACAATAACCACCAGTTTGGCTGGAATTCTACTACAGTTTGTTTCAGCTGGTCAAGTGTTTAATGTCAAGCGTATCTTTTAGTAATAATCCAAATGTTGTGATTAACTTAGCGCTGTACAGTGGCCAACCAGAATAGGACCCGGGATGTTCAAATCAGGGAAATTTGCTTACCGTCTTCTCCAGAGAGAGACAAGAAGATAGATACCAGTTTCCTCTCTGTGCATTCAGTAGAAAGCTATCTGGCTGCATGTTAGCCTAGCTTAGCACAATGAATGGAAGCGGACATGACCCGTTAGCCTTCGGGAGAGGTGTTAGTTGGACAATGCCTAGGCTAAGAGAAGACGGTAAGCTAATTTCCCAAAATGTTGGCATGTTCCTTTAAGACAAAAACATTGATGCTGACAAATGTTTTCTCTTTTCTCACCCAGTGAACGACCCCATCATCTCCCTGTTGACTTCTTCAACAAACACACTTTGTGTGTGTGTGTGTGTGTGTGTGTGTGTGTGTGTGTGTGTGTGTGTGTGTGTGTGTGTGTGTGTGTGTGTGTGTGTGTGTGTGTGTGTGTGTGTGTGTGTGTGTGTGTGTGTGTGTGTGTGTGTGTGTGTGTGTGTGTGTGTGTGTGTGTGTGTGTGTGTGTGTGTGTGTGTGTGTGTGTGTGTGTGTGTGTGTGTGTGTGTGTGTGTGTGTGTGTGTGTGTGTGTGTGAAGTTGGCTGTACGTTTGACTACAGTCTACTCTAGAAGAAGCCTTTACAACCAAACTGTTGAAGTATCAACTGTTAGAGCATACCATATCACAACGGGCCCCGTTCCCCGTACCTGGATAACTGAGTTAGCCGGATAACTTTCGGTGAAGTCTGACTTAAGCCAAATCACCATGACAACAGATCCAAAAGTTTGAGCCTGGTCGAAAGCAGGGTTTAAGTTCAAGTTAGCCGGATCAACCATCGCCACGCCCCCGCAAAGAAGTGACAGCCCGTTTCCTGAAATTATTCCCACAGTCTACGATCTGCATTATACCATTCTGAATTACGTTTTTGTGCTCCATTCTTCCAGAGGGGGCTTTTGAAATGTAAAATAGACCCAAAATGCTGATACTAAATTCACTTTGTCCTAAATAATGCACGTTATATATACCGTGGCGCTCGGGGTGCGATGTACACATTATGTGGTTATTTTAATTGTAACTGGGATTAAGATGTCTGATGAGATGCGCTGTTTGACGGATTTGAGAAATTGAATGAGCCGTTGACGTCACATTAATGAATGAGGATAAAGAGATAAAACTTCATTCAAAATAAAGGATATTCTAAACACGGGTCTCTCGTTCATTAATGTATAAACAATGAATTTATCCCATCTGGCACAGTGGCGCAGCGGTAGTGCTCAATCCTGCCAACCCAGCGACCGGTGTTCGAAACCCCGTGTTTCCAATATAATTTTTTGGAATATAATATTAATGATTATACGCCAAAGTAGCCTAATTTTAAGTTAAAATATTATAAATCTACATGCATTGAGGATGTCATGCTTTATATAGCTCTCAACGTGCACCAAATTGAATTATTCCTACATCGCAAAAAGAAGGGGAAGACTAGGTTTCGAACCCCGGTCGTCTGCGTGAAAGTCAAAAGAAGAACCCGTTACACCACAGTGGAGATAAGTAAAAGATCGACCATACATCAATCAATGGGAAGAGAGCCGTATCGTTATCCTGTATAACAGTTTAACTAATTATTTTCGCTAGCAAGATCTCATTTGATTATTCAAACCAGCAGGCAAGTTTAAAGAAATATAATCTGATTGATTGAGGTAATGAGGGACTTAAAATTAGCCTATAGATAACGCATTTAACTTGTCGGCGAGGCGATTGAGCCGTACTGCAATATGTTAATAAAGTTTTAAATCAATTAATCAATCAATGCCGCTAGAGAATCAGGATCTCTGCTCTCGATACGTGCTGGCTTTTCAACTGGAGCGGCCGCGCGCATTTATCCTGGGTCTCAAGTCTGGCTTGAGTTAACGAGACTGAATCCACCTTCGAGGAACAGGAAAATCCCGGCTTCAAACAGCGGGTTAACTGAATCTGGATAATGACATCTTGATCGACTTAGTTGAACCAGGTACGGGGAACGGGGCCCAGGGCTACAACTGTAAACCTTTAGTCTTCATATTTGGAAGCCTGGGTCATGTCCATAAGTTGGGTGTTAGAGGCCTTCAGATGGCCGGTCTTCCGAAGAGAAGAGCCAAACAGTTAGCAAGATATTGCTCAATGTCAGCAATTATTGGCAGCCGCGCAATTTGGAGAAGACGCTGCTATCTGTATCCATGAGCTGTGTGTTGATTGTCAGGTTCATCATCCATGTGTGTGTAACTTTGGTTGCCATTGTCAATTTGGGCACGAATGTATCAGAATAACCCACAATGTACAAGTGCACTGATAATATTTGTGTCCTTTAAACATTGTCTTTATGTGGACATAAATAAAGATTCTAAATGTGTGTGTGTGTGTGTGTGTGTGTGTGTGTGTGTGTGTGTGTGTGTGTGTGTGTGTGTGTGTGTGTGTGTGTGTGTGTGTGTGTGTGTGTGTGTGTGTGTGTGTGTGTGTGTGTGTGTGTGTGTGTGTGTGTGAGTGTGTGTGTGTGTGTGTGTGTGTGTAAAGTAATATCACAGCACAGCGGTTTGATGTTTGAATAAACTTTTTGTCTGAAACGGACGTTGTGGGCCTCTCTCTCTCTCTCTCTCTCTCTCTCTCTCTCTCTCTCTCTCTCTCTCTCTCTCTCTCTCTCTCTCTCTCTTTCTCGGTCCATCCAGCTGACTTTGCCGAGTCCTCAGGGGGGGGTCATTCAAAGGCCATTAAAGGCACATTATGTGCAGGGCAACACAGCTCGGTGCACGCAAACTCCATATATCAGAGGAATAGCCCACATAGACCGCTGTGCAATGAGCAGTGTCTGTTTCTGGAACATTGTGATCTATTGCAGTGGGGTTGCAGCACCTAGATATAATCGGAGAGGGCTCTACGAGTGTACCAGGCAGCCATGGGCCTAGATGGGCAGTGATTAGGGTTGGGTACCGTTCACATTTGAACTGGTACCGGTACCTGTGAATTGATACCGGTACCCAACGGTACCTTTTTTCAGTACTTTAGTCTCAAACATTTTTATCTACCTACCTCGGTTGTAAAACATTATTCAAATAAAAAAAACGTCTAATTATTTATTATCATTATTATTTATTTAGAACAATTTGTTCATATATATTGTGACGAGCCTGGTGGTGTTCAGACTCGTCACAGTTAAAAAACAAACAAATTCAAATGTCCACACAAGTGCAATATCAATCAATAACAATATTTATTGAATCAAGGCAGAATATAGTCCGATGGGCAAAGAGAATGGTCGTAACACAGTCCGATGTCCAAAACACAAAACAGGCTCTCGTACAGAAAAAGGATTGTTCAATACTCAGAGTAGTCATCCGGTCCAGGGTCAGTACACAAGGGGCTTTTTCAGCCAGTCTAGGGTCCAGTACACAATGAACACCTTCTCGCTTTCTCCTCTCCTCTCACTGCCTCTCACCTCGTAAAACTCTGTACACAAACAATTTCTCTCTCAATACAACACTCCTACCTCACCTCCTCTCAACTCAACTCTATCTGACCTAGTGTATTATAGTGTGTGTGTCTTGTGTGTGATTGTGGGATGTGGGTGATATAATGGTGCACAGGTGTGTTCTATCAGTACTAATCAGCTGCCTAATTGCTTCCACTCCTCCCGTGGCAGCACCCTAAATCTATACTATACTGTCCTGTATGATGACTAGCACCCTAAATCTATACTATATGATGACTAGCACCCTAAATCTATACTATACTGTCCTGTATGATGACCAGCACCCTAAATCTATACTATATGATGACTAGCACCCTAAATCTATACTATACAGTCCTGTATGATGACCAGCACCCTGCATCTATACTATACTGTCCTGTATGATGACTAGCACCCTAAATCTATACTATATGATGACTAGCACCCTAAATCTATACTATACAGTCCTGTATGATGACCAGCACCCTGCATCTATACTATACTGTCCTGTATGATGACTAGCACCCTAAATCTATACTATACTGTATGATGACCAGCACCCTAAATCTATACTATACTGTATGATGAACAGCACCCTAAATCTATACTATACTGTATGATGACCAGCACCCTAAATCTATACTATACTGTCCTGTATGATGACCAGCACCCTAAATCTATACTATACTGTATGATGACTAGCACCCTAAATCTATACTATACTGTCCTGTATGATGACTAGCACCCTAAATCTATACTATACTGTATGATGACCAGCACCCTAAATCTATACTATACTGTATGATGACCAGCACCCTAAATCTATACTATACTGTATGATGACCAGCACCCTAAATCTATACTATACTGTCCTGTATGATGACCAGCACCCTAAATCTATACTATACTGTATGATGACTAGCACCCTAAATCTATACTATACTGTCCTGTATGATGACCAGCACCCTAAATCTATACTATACTGTATGATGAACAGCACCCTAAATCTATACTATACTGTCCTGTATGATGACCAGCACCCTAAATCTATACTATACTGTATGATGAACAGCACCCTAAATCTATACTATACTGTATGATGACTAGCACCCTAAATCTATACTATACTGTCCTGTATGATGACCAGCACCCTAAATCTATACTATACTGTATGATGACTAGCACCCTAAATCTATACTATACTGTCCTGTATGATGACTAGCACCCTAAATCTATACTATACTGTATGATGACCAGCACCCTAAATCTATACTATACTGTATGATGACCAGCACCCTAAATCTATACTATACTGTATGATGACTAGCACCCTAAATCTATACTATACTATACTGTCCTGTATGATGACCAGCACCCTAAATCTATACTATACTGTCCTGTATGATGACCAGCACCCTAAATACTGTCCTGTATGATGACCAGCACCCTAAATACTGTCCTGTATGATGACCAGCACCCTAAAACTTCACAAAAGTGACAAAATCGTGGAGCCAAAGAACAAGCAACTATTTGACTTTATTGGGTTGCAGTTACACATATCTAGTACATGTTGGTTCATATACTGACGTTGCAGACGGTACAGAATAGGCATTGGTTGATGATGTCATCATGATATGCTTTTGAAATGTTGAGAATATTCTGATTTGCAAGCTATATATATATATGACCGCTCTCTCACACTCAGTATCACTTCTCATACATTTTGTTCCAAATGTGGCCCATGTATGGCATTTTGGAAATTAGGAAAATGGCCTGGCAGTTTCCTTGACACCATGACTAAAGAACAAAAGACAGAAGAAACAACTACCGGCGGGCAGCTTTTGTCTCTATTAGATGTAATTATGACATCACAGGTGAATAACCAATGATATAATTATGACATTACAGGTGAATAACCAATGATATAATTATGACATTACAGGTGAATAACCAATGATGGAATTATGACATTACAGGTGAATAACCAATGATGGAATTATGACATTATAGGTGAATAACCAATGATGGAATTATGACATCACAGGAATAACCAATGATGGAATTATGACATTATAGGTGAATAACCAATGATAAAATTGTGACATTACAGGTGAATAACCAATGATAGAATTATGACATCACAGGTGAATAACCAATGATGGAATTATGACATTACAGGTGAATAACCAATGATAGAATTATGACATTACAGGCGAATAACCAATGATGGAATTATGACATTATAGGTGAATAACCTTAATGATAAAATTGTGACATTACAGGTGAATAACCAATGATGGAATTATGACATCACAGGAATAACCAATGATGGAATTATGACATCACAGGAATAACCAATGATGGAATTATGACATTACAGGTGAATAACCAATGATGGAATTATGACATTATAGGTGAATAACCGATGATACAATTGTGACATTACAGGTGAATAACCAATGATGGAATTATGACATCACAGGAATAACCAATGATGGAATTATGACATCACAGGAATAACCAATGATAGAATTATGACATCACAGGTGAATAACCAATGATGGAATTATGACATTACAGGTGAATAACCAATGATAGAATTATGACATTACAGGCGAATAACCAATGATAGAATTATGACATTACAGGTGAATAACCACTGTTTATAAGTTGAGACGTTAGAAACATCCCATACCGAGAAGGATTAGAAGAAACACACAACTCTACCTTCAGGAGGTTCAAGTATCCTAGTTTCTGCCTTCAGATATCAATAACTTACTTATTTCATCTGTTCTAACACTCACTCACTCATTGTTATTCACTCACACTCGGCCGTTCTGCCCCCTAATGGCGGCTCAAAGGCATGGCACTTTCCGGATCACTACGCAAGAACTGCTTTGTCGTCTAAATTACCGGTAAGAACATGTGAATTCACTGCCATGTTTTACAGTAGGCCTACTTAAACTGTTTTGGTAGAACAATGTGTACATGTGTTCCATATGGGTCCAGGCCAGGGCTGCCCGGTTAATCTGTTACATTTTGAGTGGGAATGTTTCACATCCACTGAAAGTGCACAACCTCTATTGGCTTTAATGACAATACACAACAGTCAAACTCACAGTCATTGTAATGGAAATCAAAACCTCCCTCATCTCGAATTTAAAACAGAATTATATGGCCCGTCGTATGCAGGCTTCGGTGTCGGTTTTAGTGTATAGATTCGCCATAGCTAAATGGCGTTTTTCCCTTGTCATTCCCACTGGTATGGATGGGGCTGGCATCACGGACGACGGCAGTAACAACGGTGAGCTGGACTGTAGGGCCGCCCCCTCTTAGTCCAATAATCACTGTTTGTCTGAGTTGAAGCAACAGTTGTGATTGGAGGATCGAGGAAAAGAGAGCAGGGGTTTGACTGAGATGGGTCAATACCACTGAAATGGTCCATTGACTTGAACCATCAAATAAACCTGAAATGAGAGTAAGTCGCATGTTGAGCTTGTTGCCTAGTAACCAGTAACTGCTAGCCTAGTAACCAGTAACTGCTAGCCTAGTAAACAGTAACTGCTGGCCTAGTAACCAGTCACTGCTAGCCTAGTAACCAGTAACTGCTAGCCTAGTAACCAGTCACTGCTAGCCTAGCAACCAGTAACTGCTAGCCTAGTAACCAGTAACTGCTAGCCTAGTAACTAGTCACTGCTAGCTCAGTTCTCACATCAGCCTGCTGAGTTGTCTCCCCAAAACCCGATTCGATTGAATAATCCTCAGCCTACGACCGACCCATTTGAAACTAACTGTGAACTACAGTACTCGACACAAGCCAATGCTGTTCTTAAGGTGAAGTGCATGGCTGTGCTGGACTTTCAATTCACAGTTACACAGACCTGCCACACTACACCTGCCACCGTTCTTCTAACACATGCCTAATAATGGTCATATATGTACATATGATAGCTGCTTCTCCTGTGGCAAGTGCCCAGTCCAACGCAATAACAAACGGATGCACTTTTAGCTCCTTTCAGAAACACAAATCCAATGATGGATAAGGACCTGAAACTCCATCACTAACCAAGAACCAGTGCAGGATCTCATACTATATTTGGCTGAGCAACAAATCATTGTGGGGTCAGAGCCCAGTTTTGTTTTGACAGCTAAGATCCAATCTGACCATTTTCTTTGTCCCTATTCCATAATATACACCACCACAGTATGATAAAATATCATGATAATACCAGGGTCACAATATTGTGATTCTTAACGTTTTGCAATATAATGTCACTGATATATAATGTGATACTGTGATGAAGTACAATGTGTTCTGCTTTCTTTCATTTTACTGCAGTATAGCAGAACTAATATCCCATAAGACAATATAATGTCAAATATACTCTATACACTATATACTCATAGTAGTAGTAAGACATGAATCAAAATTAAACTCAAGAACTTTCAGGCTCTCTTTTAAAGAATCTATTATTTCTATTTTCAAGAACATCATTCATTCATAAGCTTTGAAATCAGAATACAAACATTACCTGGCATTAACAAATTCACAATATTGTTTGGTGTATTGCAATATTATACTATACTAATGTTTCCACTAACCTCAGCTCAATACAGCCACTATTTATGAATATTATAATTTTCAGTCATTAGGAATTCGGTTATGAAAAAATGTCCTCGTATTTCACAGTGTTTGGTGACGTCATAAGCCCCTTGTGTCAATCTTCATTAAGGTAACACTTCATATTATGGTACACAAATTACAGGGTAATTACTGTAATAACATAGCAAAAACTTAATTACTTGGTGATGACAAGCAGGGTTTTTTTGTATTTGAGAAAGCACTCGTTCATAATTATAAATAATTGGTAATTTCTGGTTATTCTACAGTAAATTACCCTGTAATTTGTGTACCGTAACATAAAGTGAGACCCACTTGAAGAATACATAATAATAGACCTGTTCGCTGTTTACAAACATACCGTGTTCGAGCCAATCAGCAATAGGCCTACCAACTGAGTCACGTGACTAAGTTACCCGGGCCTGCGCGAGCTGCTGCGCCAAAAGAAGTACAACGGGCCCTATGGAGAAACCATGACACTCACCTGACTGAAAGTGGTTTCAAACGAAAACGGCTGGATGTCATTTAGCCAAATCAGCATGGCTGTGAGTGTGTGTCTTTCACTTTTACATAATCTAGCTTTGGCATGGATTGATTGTTTAGATCGCTAGCATGGCTAACAAATCCAAATATATTGTAGTCTGCCCCGTTGTTCTGACCAGAATTACGTTCCTTTCTGCCTGGGGTCTGCGCGTGCATAATTTGTCACGACGTCGGCGGCGAACAGGTCTATAGGGAAGTGTGTTTATGACCAGTGATCCTCTGCATTTCTTTATCATATTGCTTCATGCAGTTGTATGAAAAAAAATACTTTTGGCACAGTTTGAATATACAGAGATATACACTAAAAAGCAATGGATTATGGAAGGATGACATTCAGCGACAGGCACACACACACAAGCGGTTCATTGGGACATTCTAGAGAGTAATCTTCTAACCAAAGAACAAATAAGAGCGTCATTTCAAATTTAAAATACAGAATTCCGATCTTACAGTATCAAAGTCTTGTTTTGAGTTACATTGCATTATATTATAGAACATCTACAATAGGTTTTTGTCCCTCATCCTCGTGCCCCCCTCCAGCCACAGGAAAAAGGTACAGAATGTATGTTATATTATATAGCCATAAGTAATATATTTATGATTGTATAAGTAATATATTTACATTTTGTATAACCAAAAATAAAAATAAAAAAACAGCACAATCAGGAGTCAAACTAACAATACTTGGGGAGGGGGGGGCAAGTGTGCTCACCTCTAGATTAAGTCACCCACCCTGACATAAACACAGCAACACTGATGATGGTTGGATGATGGTATATAATAGCCTTGCCCTAACCCTAACCACACTGTTACCTTAAACTAACCATAACCTTAACCACACTGTTACCTTAAATTAACCATAACCCTAACCTTAACCACACTGTTACCTTAAACGAACCATAACCCTAACATTAACCACAGTGTTACCTTAAACTAACCATAGCTAAAGTGTGGAAAGGCGAAAGTGCACTTTTCACGTTGTCAGAAATCTTTGATTATATAGATTTGATTGATAAATCTATAGAAAAAAAATCCAGAGGTTTTAATTCAAATTCTCTAAAAATAATAAATAATAAAGTGTATTATTTATTATAACCTTAACCCTAACTTTCTATCATTATAGTATTGCTGTGTTTGTATCAGGGTGGGTGGCTTGGTCTAGTGGTGAGTGAACATGTCCCTCACAAGCATTGTTAGTTTCACTCCTGATTGTGCTTTCACAGATAAGAAACGTAAATATATTACTTATATATTTATATATACGTGTATATATATATATATATTAGGGATGCTCGATATTGGCTTTTTTACCGATACCGATATTCCGATATTGTCCAACTCTTAATTTCCGATACCGATATGAACCGATATCAATCGATACCGATATATGCAGGGTTTCCCCCCCCCCCCCAAAAAACGGAATAATTTCAGGTAACTAATAATTTCACTGGATATATATATAACAAATATTGTTATTGTTTTTATTTTTTTTCAACCGATACCGATATTTTCCGATATCACATTTTACGGCCGATATCGGCCGATAATATCGGTCGGCCGATAATATCGGACATCCCTAATATATATATATATACATAACGTACATTATGTCGCTTTTTTCCTTGTGGTTGATGAAGTACTTTATTTATTTTCTCATGAGACCGTGTTGAAGATACATCAGCCAGCGCTCTCCTCCGGGGCCACTGTTACACTTGGCGTTTCATGGCAACTTTTCAGAAAGGATCTCATTGCTGTGTGTTCACACTTTGCCCATAATTTTTCTTTATGCGTCCCACATGGCTGCGTTCATTTAAAATCCGAGTCGGCGGTACTTTTCCCCCACTCTTCCTCCGTCTAGACGTCTGCGAGTTGTCCTGTCGCGATCGACTGATTAAAAGAAAATTATAATTAAAAAAAACGGATTTAATTAATTTTTTTAATAAAATAAAAAGTCACATTGAAACGAGTGTAACAGCAGTCAAATATCTAAAAAGAATTCCATTCCTCACATGCTCACACACACACACACACACACAAGCTCCTAATGTTGTTGCGTCTATGCAAAAGAAGAAGAAGAAGAAGAAGAAGAAGAAGAAGAAGAAGAAGAAGAAGAAGAAGAAGAAGAAGAAGAAGAAGAAGAAGAAGAAGAAGAAGAAGAAGAAGAAGAAGAAGAAGAAGAAGAAGAAGAAGAAGAAGAAGAAGAAGAAGAAGAAGAAGAAGAAGAAGAAGAAGAAGAAGAAGAAGAGAAGAACGTCTTCATTCGAAAGAAAAGTGACTTTGTATGTTCTTGGCACAATGTCAGCGGAGGAAGGAAGCGCTTGTTGTGGCCTACCGGTTGTAGCCTATAATCACGGCATAGATCTTCTCCACCGCGCGGTTACAAAGGGCAGTCGTCTCGGGACGAAGCGTGAGAGAGAGAGAGAGCGAAGGCTGCTGTCGCTGAGCGGGGGAAGGGTCTCGTGTAATGGTTTCTCCCTCTCTCTCAATGGCACTGATATATAATGGACGGTTTCCCCTTCTTACATATATAGCAGCAGCAGTGTGGGACTTTCTCTCCTCCCTGCCCCAGAGGGAGGCTAGAACTGGGAGGTCTCGGTGAAGGAGATGGCGTCCGTCTTGTCGACGGTGAAGCCACCGTTGACGTACGACTTCTTTTCGCACTCCTCGTCGTCCAGGGTGGTCTCCAGGGCGAAGGGGTTGGCCACGTCCATGTCCGACGTCAGGTCCATCCTCTCCAGCTCGCGCTTGGACAGCTTTTGGACGATCGCCGCTCCGTAGGCGTCGCCAAGCACGTTGATCATGGTACGGAACCGGTCCCTGGAAAACATCCACAGGGCAACGGCCATTAAATAAAATAAAAATATCAATAGAAATATCAAGTGTGCGGGGCGGCTACGTGGCGTAGTGGGCAAGGCGCTCGCCACAAAATGCTGGAGACGCTGGGCTCGTCAGTTCGAGCCCAGCGCTCCACATTTGCTTTCAGTTTAGCTGGTCGTCCGTACTAATACACATTGGCCGTATTAGAGGGTGGGAAACTGATGGGTGGGGATCGGGCGTTGTGGACAGCGACTCCTACAGGTCGGTTGGTGCGCCTGCGCAGTAGAATCAGGAAGTGTCGGGGGCAGCGTGAGCCTCCCACGCGTTACTCCTCGCCACTGAGAGATCGAGCTGCGCGGGTGAAAAGATGCGACTGCTGTTACCTCAAGTACCGGAGGGGACTTGTGCTATGTATGACTTAGTCCACATTGCAGCCGGCTTGTGGGAGGCAAGAAACAGCGTCCGTGACAGGGGAGGGTTGAATTGGATGATACGAAATTGGGATGGGAGAAAAATATAGAAAATGGGAGAAAAAGTGGATAAAAAAAAAATAAAATCAAGTGTGCGTATTCTCTAACGTTTTAAAGTAGGACAGCCGAATCCTGACCAATCTTTCCTCCATCGACTAAAAACACACTTCTTCAATCAATATCTGAAATTAAAAAGATTTAAACACGGAAAACACTAACTGTCTTATACTACCATGCACTCCTCCTACTATACTATATGTCTTATGTCTATACACTCAACACTGCAGCACCCAAGTTTCAGCACTGTTTGATGAACATTGTTACTCAGCTGAAAGAGTACCCTTCCTGCTGACAGAACATGGATAAAAGCGTTCAGCTAAATGACTAAATGTAAATGTAAAGTATCCTTTCCCACAGAAAATAGCTACAAGCAGGGGTGACATTTCCACTGGGGACAGGGGGGACATGTCCCCCTCACTTTTCAAAATCTTAGTTTTGTCCCCCTCACTTTTTACAGTCCGAAAACTAACATTATATAAACAAAAACGACAAGAAATACTGCATACACTCTCAAACATGTGCAACGACATGTCGAGAGGAGTATGGCTAATGAAAAAAAGGATGGGTTAAAATGTAACCGTTAAATGGAAATCGTCATAGGTATGATTTGAGATTCACGCACATGCGTTCTTCACATGCACAAATAAATCAATCGTGCGCGCATATTTCCTATCCCATAATAATTTTTGTGTGAGAGCTGGTAAAAGCTCGGTTTAAGGTATTTTTGTGCGAGAGCTAGTCAAAAGCTCGGTTCAAGGTCTTTTTGGTAGAGCTGGTCAAAGCTCTGGTTCTTTGCACTATTTTGCTGTAGTAATTGTATCTTTTGTGTTCCTGCCTGTTGCACATTTCTGTTTAATCCTAACCTTTGTATATTTGTTTGAGCACCGCCCGCTGTACTTTTGGGCGCTTGGCGCCTGTAAAGGGGCGTGGGTTTTCTTTTCCTTTTTGTGTTTGATTTGGTGCCACTGGTAGTCCTCCTTGCTCTCTGTGTTGCTGTGTTTGTAAATAAATATAATTATTTTGCAAACTGTTTCCTGATTTTGTGTCGCTGCACCCTCACCTACTATGTCTGTTGCCTTGTGTTGCACCCCTCCACTGGGGTGCGTAACAGCGACTTACAAGTTTTGTACGACAAGTCAGCAGGAAGGGTACAACTCTTTCAGCTGAGTAACAATGTTCATCAAACAGTGCTGAAACTTGGGTGCTGCAGTGATGAGTGCATAGTAGTAAAGACATATTAGTATAGTAGGAAGAGTGCATGATATACCCGATAGAGTTACAAGTTACAACCAGTGTTGTAGTACTCGAGTCCAGGACTCAGACTCGAATCCGAGTCCTGGACTGATTTTCAGGACTTGTGACTCGACTTGGACTTGAGCACTGATGACTCTGACTTGGACTCGAGCATTGACTGTATTTGGACTCGGAAGGTGCAGCCGAGGACTCTGAATTGTTAATTGATAAATACAGTTGTTTATTTTTTAAATAAATTGTAATAGGCCCTAATCATTTGGCATAAGATATTGATGGCTAGTGCATTTGTTTGGCTATTGTGTCACAAAGTAAATAAACTTCCTTTGAAACAGTGACCGCTGTGTCATTTATGTTAAATGTAGACCCTTTTTATTTATATGGCAGCTCTTTGACTGAATGGAGGTGACTCAACCTTGATGACTTGGACTCGGACTCAGATTAGGCCGGGTAATGGGAACTCGACTCTGGCTTTTTTTTGGTGACTCGGACTTGGACTCAGACTCGGACACTGGGGACTCGAGACTCGACTCAGACTCGAGATTTAGTGACTCGACTACAACACTGGTTACAACGGCAGGCTTACTATGGATGAAGTACTTACAGCAGCCAGTCCACGGCAACAATCAACGTGACATCATTCGCTGGTAGTCCAACAGCTGTTAACACGATCACCATGGTGACGAGACCAGCATTAGGGACCCCTGCAGCCCCTATACTAGCAACTGTTGCCGTTATGCTGAAATTAACAAAACAAACAAAGGTTTCAAATGATCGTAGTGACAGAAAGAAATGTACCATTCGGGTGCTGTTCTTCCTATAAAGATAACGATGACATTTAATGATTTAAAATGTCAAAAACATCTTGAAGTTCACAATTAGGACTCCCTAGAATTCGAATAGACGCCTCTCTCGGGATATTTTGCTATGATTAGTCCCTGATTACGCGCTGCCATATTGGAAGACTGACCAACAAAGGAAATGCATTTTTTCTTTACAGTGCTCAAATGATTCTGTAGAACAGTTGAAAAATCTTACTTGTGAATTAGTACTCCACAAGAACAACTGCCTCTTTGCACTGCTGCGGTCAGGCAAGCCTATCCCCAGGCCATCAGGATGCTCAATGACTCTATGTAACACTAACTCATCCATCTCCACTCATTGCACACATCCACATGCACTTTAAACAAACACTCACCTTAACACTCACTTTAGACAACTACACCATATTGTATCAATTTTATTAAAGAGATTTGCACTACATACATACCACATTGTCTGCATTTTTACATTTTATTTTGTATTGTATATTTGTATAATGTTGGGACTTTATTCCTCTTTTACTTACTTTTCTTACTGTATGAAGCACATTCTCAGGGCTCATACAGAACCAAGCATTTCACTGTAATGTACTTTATACGTAACAAATAAAAGCAAACTTGAACTTGATCACTTGCCTAATGGTGACAATCTGGCCCACATCCAGTTCATAGTCGTTCAACTGGGCGATGAATATGGCGGCCACCGCCTCGTACAGCGCCGTGCCGTCCATGTTGATGGTGGCGCCCACTGGCAGCACGAAGCGCGTGATGCGCTTGTCCACCCGGTTGTTCTCCTCGGCACAACGGAAGGTGACAGGCAGGGTGGCAGAGCTAGATCAACACGATGATCAAGACATTAAACCCACATGTGCACACGCACGCAAATAAGATAAGATAAGATATTCCTTTATTGATCCCCTTGGGGAAATTCAGGCACCATAGCAGCATGGGGGAGGGGGGGGGGGGGTACAGGTAGTAGAAGAAGTATAGTACAGTGGAGAAGTAATATTTATATTTACCCTACAATAAATATAGTTCAATATATATAATCTAATATATTAAAAAAAAATGCTAAATGCAAAAAAATGCTAAATATATGCTCTAATGCTATAATATATATACTGTACATACAGTAGTACAGTACATAACCAAGAACGATCCATTTAATCTTTCATACACAATGACAACGGAAGATTTAACTAACTCCAAGTCGATTAATCTGTCGATTTGGTCAACCAAGATTTTGTCTTGTTTTTATGGTGAATGAGTTATGTCCTGAGAAATTAGAAACGCATCTCTGATAAACATTCACTTTAAAGAGGTCCTTCTCTGTGATTGCGTGCGTGGGAAACACAATTTCATAGATTTGTCATTAAAATCAATCAAGTGCCTAAAATTCTAATTCAAAAAAATAAATGATGAATAAAACGGCATGAATTCAGTTTCAGTTGACTTTCTGACGCAGACAGCAGGTGCAACCACAGAAGGAGAGGTGTTCTGACATGAGGTCAATCGTAGGGGAAGAGGAAGCATTTACCTGGAGGATATCATGAGTGCCGTCACCAGGGCCTGTGCCATTCCCAGGGTGAAGGTGAAGGGGTTCTTCCTCACAATGACGAAGAAGATCAACGGAAGGCAAATCGTGGCGTGGATAGCTAGACTAAAGAGAAACACAGACTGGTTAAAGACTAATAGGTCCTGCTGTCCACACATTTTACATTTACATTTTTCCCCAGAGGCTATCCAGTGGTTTAGCTCATATTTAAGTGTGTGTAAGTGTTAACGGTATCAAGTCTCCTTACCACACCTACCACCAATTCTGTTCTCTCTGTTTATAAACGATCTACCTGATGTGTGTAACAATGTACATGTCCAGATGTATGCAGATGATGCTGTTATATTTACCCCTGGCAAAAGCTATACAAAGGTGTCAACGGTCTTAACTTCTGTCTTGACCAGTGTTCAAGACTGGCTCATAGACTCATGTCTGCTCTTGAACGCAAAAAAGACTGCTTTTTCCAAAAGATCAGTTGTGTTAGAGTCATCAAATGTGTTTCTGGGTGGGAAGGAACTTGAACTTGTGTCAGAGTTCAAGTACCTCTGGGTCATGCTAGACTCAACCTTAACATTCTAAAAACATTTGAAGAAAGTAAGAAACACAATCAAATTCAACCTTCAAAACTTTAAACATATTAGACCCTTCCTGACAGTCAGTGCTGCCAGATCACACATTGAGTACTGCTTCACAAACTGGTCTTGCACAGGTGTGACGATTGTCAAACCCATAGAACAGCTATACAAGAGTGTGCTTAAAGTGTTTGATAAGAAACCTCACTCATATCACCACTGTCACATTCTTCAGAGGTAACGTTTTTTTTATTTTTTTTAGTTTTTAAACATGCTATTGTTATATACGAGACCCTACATGGTCTGTGCCCGCCCCCTCTGATGGAATTCATAGAAAGCAAGCCCGATAGAGGAATCAGCACTAGGGCAACCACTAGAGGGGATTGCGAAGTGCCCGGCCGGCAAACCGCCTTCGGTAAAAACATCCTCTCAGTTCAGGGCTGTTTAATCTGGAAAGATCTACCTTTGACATTAGGGATTGTACATAATTTCCATCCTTTAAATTCAATAAAAAAAAATTGTTACTTGACAACCAAACCTGTGACCATGTATAGTCTAATAGTCTAGTAGTGCACCTTGACAACAAATCCTATATTACTTGAAAGCACTTTAATACAATTCTGTATTGCCCTGTAAAAACGCTGCTAAACCATATAGATGCACTTTATACCTTGTACTTTGTTTCTTGTATGTATGTTTTTATGCTTTGTCTCGTAGTATGATATGCTTCACTGCCTGCCTGTTTAGGTTTTGTTTTATGTTTTGTGTGGGGACTGTGGATGAAAACTAGCATCCTTGCTAAATCCGGTGCATTTATGCATTTATTTGTAGTGTCCATTAAATGCTCTGTCCCGTCTAAATAAACACATAAAGTAAAGTACCATTGGTTGTAGTTCAGTTGACCGGTGTCTCCTCTGGCCGATGCGATTGATGTGTTTCACTTCACTTCAAACCTTTATTTAAACTCAAAAAGGCAACTGAGGTTTCCCTCATTTACAATCACGTTGAGTGTACATACAGAAATAAGCACACAAAAAAGCACATAAAATCATAACGATAAGACAACAAGACGAGGCAAAAAGCAAATCAATTCAAATACGTACAACTTGATTGTTGGAGATCCAGGTTTTAAACTCCGCAACAGAAGGGTTAATATCAAGCTTTAAGGACTGCTGAAGTTCATTCCATGAGCTAAGGGCATCATAGCAAAATGCAGATTTACCCTGTTCTGAGCAAACCTTAACCGAGGGGACCTTAAGGACCAGCCAGTCACTAGAACGGGTTCCATAGGTACCAAAATTCCATTCCAATAATGATGCAGTATAAGGAGGTAGCTTACCAATAATGATGTAGTATAGGAGGTAGCTTACCAATAATGATGTAGTATAAGGAGGTAGCATACCAATAATGATGTAGTATAAGGAGGTAGCTTACCAATAAGGGCCTTAAAAATGAACAAATACCAGTGTTTGTTGCACCTCTTCGTCAGAGAGCACATGATCTCATAAAGGACACAGTGATGAGTGTTGTATCTATCATAGTGATGAATCTGTGTTTGAGTTCCTGAAGCCATATTGCAAAGCAAACTAAACAAAGGCTGTGTTCACAAATAATATCACGTTAGTAGTATAGATGGATATCAAAGGGTTATCATCAACCCATCATCTGACATTTGCCTATCTTCAAAGAGTGATAATGCGTTTCTTTTCTTTCTAATTATACTAGTAATAATTCAGTATAGCTAAGCAGCACAATATTAAGCCTGGTTGTGTACTTTTTTAACATGTCTGTATTGTGTTTTTTGTAAAAAAAAAAATAAGAGTGAATGACAAAGCTGTATTCCATAGGCGCACACATGTACAGACATACAGGTGTGTTGAAAAACAATAACCTGTTAATAGCAACACCATATTAAGCCTGGTTGTGTCATGTGTAACACATCTGTAATGTGTTGTGTGTTAAGGATATTTCAACACATTTAGAGTGAACGCCAAAGCTGTATGCAGATTTCCACAACGCATCCATAGGCGGCGGGCGCACAAATGTACCAGAGCTTAACCTGAAGGAATTTACTGTACAGCCTCGGTCTGTCAGTTAGATTTAGAGGCAGTGAACGAGTGTTGACCACAGCTCTCATTACCGCATCTGCAGGTTGAGCAGTTTTATATGTGCTTGACCCTTATCAGCGTGTGGACAGAGCTGAGTTTTTACAGTAGCTTTAGACAGAATATTGGCCCAAATGTCAGCCGTAAATCCCTGTGGGCGTATCCGGGGGGGGGGGGGGGGGGGGGGGTGGGGGTGGGGGGGGGGGGGGGGGGTGGGGGTGGGGGTGGGGGGGGGGGGGCAGTGGTGCGTTATTGAAATCAACTGGGATTGCACGCACCTAATGGTGCCACGTGCACGCACGCTCCCGGGGCGTGCACGCGCTCCCGCGAATGCCCATAAATGTCCCCTTGCTTGAGCAGCAGACTACAGACAGTTCCTAATTGCCTCTACGAATGGAATGTAACACATGTCATTCACAAAAAGTTAGGTGTGAATGTATCTGAGAACGTATTTAACACACCTGACGACCGGCGCTATTGATATGCAAATAGCGAGTACTTATGTGGGCTTGCACGGAGTGCAACCCCGTCCCATGAACAACGCATGCCTGGGGGGGGGGGGATAGAAAGCAACAAGAGGCCCGCCTCACCCGCTCAGCACAGTCACCATGTAGAGGCCCATCTTCCTGAAGATCTCCCAGTCCTCCACCTCAATGATCTTGGCGGCGATGAGGAACAGGATCCCCACTGGCATGTAACTGAAAAGACAAAGTGAAATCGAGCATCGATTGGAATACAACAAACTAATTCGTATAGGTCAATAGTATTAGTCGCTAATCTAGGCCTATGAGGAGGTTACAGGAAGCACATGTTGAGCTTCACTAAAAAAAGATTTGAAAGGAAAAAATCAGTTCCTCTTTAATTTTGCTTCACAGTTTTGTGGTTGGGAAAGTAAATGCTAGTCGTGGTTTGCAGTGGTTGGAAAGTAACTAAGTATTTCTCACTCAAGTACTGTACTTAAGTACAATTTCTAGCTACTAGTACTTTATGTGAGTATTTTCATTTTAGGGAACTTCATACTTTTACTCCACTACATTTCAAGGGAAATATTGTACTTTTTACTCCACTACATTTATCTGAACCCTTCAGTTACTAGTTATATTGAAGAAAAGGATTGTGCATAGAAAACATAATAATATACAAATTCCGAACTTACCCTTTTAATACACAAGTAAAGACGTGTGTAAGAGCCTCTATTTTCCTGGTTATACATACCACATGATTATCTGGACCAGTTTCATGGTCGCTTCATTCAAGGCATCGAAGAACTCCAGAAGAATGCGGCCCCTTTCCCCCATCTTCCCTATGACGAGGCCGAACGCCACGCAGAACACGATGAGGCCCAGGACGTTGATTCCGTCCGAATACGACCCAACGATTTTATACTCCTTGGTTATATTCTGCAGAGAGAACAAAGAGGCAGTTGTTTCTGGTTAGGCGGGTCCAGGCCCGGGAGTCCGTAAAGCCCCATCAATGTGATCAATGTGGGGTCTGTCCTCACGCTGTTGGAAGAGTTCGGGCTCTAGATGGAAAATGCGTTTCTTAACTCGTTGCAAATCTGTCTGTTTTACACCAGTGTTTAACCTTTTTACAGACGTAAAACTCCAACGATACAATTAAAAACTCATACCTGTCTCTGTTGGTACCAAGAGCTCGGTCAAACAACTCCAGTCCTCTTTCTTATTTTTTGCAGTGGGCATACCCGTTTGTTACATTTGGATCACATACTGGGCCTTTAATGAGCCATAAAGACCCATTGATGAGCTTAGTGTGGGATCACGGCACACCGAGCCGTGCCTACTTCACTATCATGTGTTCTGGACGGTGTATTCAGATCAGATGTTGGTGGCCTGGGGATCCAGGTGGGTCAACAAAGACACATTGTTGTCAAAACCTGACCTCTGTCTCTACTGAAGACACACTTGGATCCATGCAAGTCTTCAGTATTATTTCAATGTTGGGAGTTTTGGTGTCAAGTGAAAACGCATGGATAGGTCTGCTAATAATGTCCTAATCAACTGAAAAGCCCTCCCTGGCAAAACGCAAAACACATTGTAAGACGAGATGGTGTTGACACCAACCTCTACGACAGCCATGAGAGTCGTTGTGAGCGGCGGGATGGTCGTGGCGTTGACTGTGACTCTGGGCGGCTCCAGCTCTCTGCGCTTGGTCTTGTACTGGAGGGAAGCGGTCAGATGTTTTCCACAGTTAGCTACATGGCTGCTCTTGAACCTCGCACCTGGCGAAGGTCTAGAAGCGGCATGGAAGGAGATGGCAATGGTTGCTATGTATCCCACAGTTCTTTGCATTTATGAGGAAGTATTCCACTACATGGGACGAGGATTGCAGCTGGAATGACGGGGAGTCAATGAGCCGGACGTGAGATGTAAAATCTCAGCATCCATAATGAATATCAGCTACTAGTCGACAAATGAGTAATGAAACTTTATATAATTATAATTCAATATGTTATTGTGGTTCGAAAACATCCAGAGCAACTTTGACAATTGATTTATTATGTGCTAGCACAGATTAAGCCCATGTTAGCCATGTTAATCTCACATAGCACAGGTTAAACCCATGTTAGCCATGTTAATCTCACATAGCACAGGTTAAACCCATGTTAGCCATGTTAATCTCACATAGCACAGGTTAAACCCATGTTAGCCATGTTAATCTCACATAGCACAGATTAAACCCATGTTAGCCATGTTAATCTCACATACGGTAGCAACCGATCACACTGGTCTTTTCTGCGCAAGGAAACCGCACCTTTATGGCTGCGTTCATCGTTGTTTCCATGGACACAGTGAATAAACAAGACTCTGTGAAATTATTTAGTTCTTATTTACTAAATGGACAAAAAAATAATATAATGTCATTTTATTCAATATGTTAAAGGGAAATAATAAGAGTAAATGTAGCACCGGTTAGTTCACTTACTGTTTGGAGGGAATCTCTTTGTAAAAAAACAGCCTTGGAGATGTTTGACAGTGGAATGCAAGTGGAATGTTGCACAACTCTCTGCGTAGGATAATGACTGGTCCCGTGAATTCGTTTACATTTGAGAGCTTCCCGTATTATGATGCTAGCTTGACATCTCCTTCTATGGTGCTTCTAGGTGAAGGTATAGCCTACTGGTGATGAAGGTATCCCAAGAGCACAGATGTTTGCTTGTTGTCGAGTAGCATCCAACGAATCACCAAGACAACTTGTGGAAACATATGGACATCCCATAATATGTCATATGTCAAATGGATGTGTGAAGCCACTTACCTGTTGAAAGCAAGCCTGCACCAGATTTTCAGGGAACATGTTTCTGTTGACGGGATAAGACACATGTTGAGATGGCGCAGAGTAAGGCCACGTGGGTAAAAGGCGGTGAACAACAAACAACATTCTCATGACTCATTTTCGAATAGATTTCTAAAGGCAGAATCAGTGAATCATCACAGTCCCAAATGTCACCCCAAAATAGTTTCCTGACATATTTTCAGTGGTGGAAGAAGTACACAGTTCCTTTACTTAAGTAAAAGTAGAAATACCCAGATAAATGAGTACTCTGGTAAAAGTCCTCCATTCAAATTCTACTTAAGTAAAAGTTGAGTATTTGTATTTGTATTGAGTATTTCAAAGTATTTGCTATTGAATGTACTTAAGTATCTAAAGTAAAAGTATGCATTCTACATGACGCTTGTGTATTCATTTAATTTAATTTTTATTTATGTTAAGTGCTTGGGAGCATTCAAACCTCGATCCATTGACCTCTAAAGGTTATGTTAAAGTGGTATGTGATCCAGTTATGCTGCTCTTATTATTATTTATTATAATAAAGTTATTGTAGTGGCCGCTTGTCGCTCCCCAATGAATCAACAAGCGTCACGATGCACCCACTTAGTTATTTCCTAACTCAGCAATCAAAGTTGTGGATGTTGATAAAGATGAATGTCCAAGCTGCAGCCGATGTAGTTTGCAGGGTTTTATTGTCCAAAGGAAAGATGTATGATGATGAAGTTGAACAGAACAGTTGTCAATTGTTTGTTATAGAAGCGGTTCCAACAGTGAAAGCAGGTTTGAGAGTGAATCCTAGCAGGTGCATGCCTAGGCTCTGATTACAGAGCCTCTTATAATAGAGGTGGTGTGCCCCCTAGTGTCCAAACATAAATACACCATTCAAACATAATACAACTTCTTGTCGGTTTTGGCTTCTACAGTTATGATAAAGTGGTATGTGGTCCAGTTATGCTGCTCTGGTTACGTCCTCTTGAAGTTGACAGGCTTCAAATGTGAAAGTATATAATCTTCATACATTTTCCACGTTTTCTATGCAAAATCTTTTTCTTCAAAGTAACTAGTAACTGATGGGTTCAGATAAATGTAGTGGAGTAAAAAGTACAATATTTCCTTTGAAATGTAATGGAGTAAAAGTATAAAGTTCTCCGATGACTCCTCCATCATCAGCTACATCGTGGATGACGATGAGGCTGAGTACAGGGCTCTGGTGGAGAGCTTCGTAGGGTGGTCCGACAGTAACCACCTCCAACTCAACATCAACAAGATAAAGGAGCTGGTCGTGGACTACCGGAGAGGCAGGAAGGGTCCCCCATCTCCCATAATCCCCGGAGGGGAGGAGGTAGAGATGGTGGAGTCCTACAAGTTCCTTGGAGTACACCTTAACAAAAAACTGGACTGGTCGGACAACACTGAGGCCCTCTACAGGAAGGGACAGAGCAGGCTGTTCTTCCTGAGGAGACTCAGGTCGTTCGACATGTGCAACCGACTACTGCTATCTTTCTACCAGTCGGTTGTAGCCAGCATCCTCTTTTTTGCTGTGGTGTGCTGGGGGGGCAACGTCAGTTCGAGGGACTCCATCCAGCAAGCTGAACAAGCTGGTGAAGAAGGCTAGCTCCGTAGTGGGTGGTGAGCTGGCTAATCTAGAGGTGGTGGCTGAGAGGAGGATGAGGAAAAAGCTACAGTAGAAGCCATTCTGGAGAACCCCTCTCACCCCCTCTATGAGGAGCTAGCCAGAATGAAGAGCACGTTCAGCCAAAGACTCATCCCCCCCGACACACCACAAATCACCTGGGCCGGTCCATTATACCGGCAGCCACCAGGCTCTACAACAAAGGGCTCGGACGACCAGCCCTGCTGCCAGACTATCGCTGTCAGAACTCGGGACGTGAGAACTCATATCCACATGCACTCATTGTACTTTTTTGTATTTTTGTTTTATATTTTTTTTTATATTGTATTTGTATTTATATTTCATATTGTATCTATAGTGTATATATAGATACTGGACTGCATAGGACTGTGAAGCTCTGTATCCCCCCCCTGTACCCCCCCCATGCTGCTTTGACACCCGAATTTCCCCAAGGGGATTAATAAAGGATCATCTTATCTCTTATCTTATCTTAGATATGTCCTGCTAGCATAGCCAGAATTTAGAAAAATGTGCCACAGGACAATTTAGCTACACGGCGCCCTCCAAACCCTCAACAGACAGACACACCACAACACCATGTTTATAACGTTCCCCACGCCCTCTGCCACCTGATGAGGTCCAGGAGGGTGTCAACCGTCGTCACGTTGGGCGTGGTCCCTTCCCTGTCGATGTGGTCGGCCGTCTGAGAGACCCCTGGTTTGATGGTCATCACCAAGATGATGCCTGGAGAAGAAAACGGCTGTCACTCTGTGTTCTCGGCTTGGCTGAGCATGACTGGAAGTTAATGTTTAAACTTGTCACTTTAACTGCACGTTAAACTTTAACTAAAGCCTCAGCTGAATGTTTCAAATTTCCCTTTAAAGTGTAAAAGGAAAGTTACCAGGTCAGGATGTCAGGCCGACAGCTAATGACTAAAGGCTAATGGCTAATGTTATCTCTGGTGATGGTGACAGAGGTATTGTTGTGACCAGCTGGCACTGTTGTAAAAAGAAAAATAATATTTGAATGGTGCTGCTGGCTTCCTGAAAAGATTCCCAGCAAAAAGATATCTATAGATAGTGAAGCTTTAATGGCAAATGAATATACCTCGTCATTAGAAAATGCTTTTACAAGTCATCAACCTTGAGCAAGACACTTAATGGTGCTGTAAGTGGTCTTTTCTTTGTTAAAATAAGTGTTAAATAGCTCTACATTCCGACAGCCATCACTGATATAGAGTGTTTGGTCAGTAACATGGGTCTCCCAGTCCCTCCGCTCCTGGCCTGGTATCCTGTTCACATTTTATCCAATCAGGAGAGAGAACTCTAGATATCTTTTACTTATTTCAAGAAATCCTGCCAAGACAAATTAGCTTACTGCATTGGCAGATTATTTTACTTGTTTCAATCACATATTTGCTTCTAAAACTAGTTTTTATTTCTTATTTTTGTCAGACCATTTTTGCAGTGTGGAGTTCTCTCTCCTGATTGGATAAAGTGGGAACTGATTACTGAACTGAACTGGGGAGACCCATGTTACTGACCAAACACTCTATATCAGTGGTGGCTGTAACGCTATATATACTGTATATATATTGTATACATATCTTGTATATTTAGTCAGGGAATATTATCAGATATTTAGCCAATCTTGGAATAAATTCCTTACCAAGAAATGTCTTCACCAATGTGTTTGTAAAGGTGTAAACATTTACTTTACACTAAAAGCACTCCTTGGTGGGAAAACGGCCAAACCCACCTTTCCCGCTCATCGCCAACCCCTTTTTTTTGTGAAAATAAATATGGCTGGGTGCATGTAAATTAAAAAGTAGCTTTATTTGTTTATTCACATACTTGCCATGGTAACTACTCATTGTTTACTGGTAACTGTTGTAGTTGGTTGGCATTTGCAGCAAGTGAGTGGTAAGTGTCAGCCATGCTCAAGCCATTTGCAACCCTCTCTTGTGTGGATCATGGACAGACGCAATAGACTCCACACATATCAAATAACAATATTGACCAGTCAGCAAGATACTACAAGAAGATTTTACATCTGATTTGTAAGTATTATCAAAAATGTATATTTATAACTGGAAAATTTCATGTCACTACATTGATCATATGCATATATTAAATAATATATAGGGTGTGTGTGTGTGTACTATCATCAAATGATCTTAGTTGTTAGCTAGCTGGCCACAAGTGCTGGATGCAGACTCTCAGCCACTTCTCTGATGTCAACAAATGCATGGAGGAAGGTGTCAAGAAACATGGTCCACTCCACAAAGACCTTGCCAAAACACGGATGAAGTGAGATACTGAAGCGATTGAACTTGCCCTCAAATGGTTCGAGGAGAACAACCCCTTCGACCACAACCGAGACAAGCAGTCAACAGGATTCATAAGCACTGCAGACGACGCAGTCGAAAGAGCTGAAAGAGCGGCTGAAGTAGGGAGGGAGATGCAGATAAAGCTGGATGGACAGTAACATCGACCATGAGGTACAGGCCCTGTTATCACTCAGAAAGATTCACATGGTCAATGAGAAGAGTTTCAAGTTCAAGTTTCTTTATTAGTTGTCATACAGAAGTACAGAATACTTTTGTATAAAATGCTTCTTTCTCTTTTGCTCCAGAGATTGTGCTAGATAAAAATAGATAAGTATAAAAAGTATAGTAAGTATAAAATAGAAGTCAAGTACGTAGACAAAAAGTTTTCAATATATACATATATACAATGTACAATGCAGAGTAGAAAAGTAACTGAGTTACAATACAATATACTATATACTACTATACAGTACAATGCAGAAATGGGATGAGGTACAATTTAGAGTAAGGTGTAATGAGGTATGGGTTGTAGTGCAAATTCTTTGCCAATAAATATAAAGTGTGTTTAGGTGTTCTAAAGTGGGTAAAGTGGATGCAGCAGTGAGTTGTTTGTTTAAAGTGAGTGTGTGCGTGTGGATGTGTGTGCTGTGAGTGCATTTGATGGTTGTTACGATTGTTCATTGTTCAACCCTTGTTCATTGAGCAATCATTGTTCATTGAGCATCCTGATGGCCTGGGGATAGAAGCTCCTTCTGAGTCTCTCTGTGCTTGCCATGAGACTCCGGTATCGCTTGCCTGACCGCAGCAGTTCAAAGAGGCAGTTGTTTGGGTGGCTGGAGTGATTATTTGATTATTCTCTTCGCCTGGCCCATGCACCGCTTGTTGTAAATGCCTTGGCGAGTGGGAAGCCCCCCTCCAATTGTGCGTTTGGCTGAACGGCCACTCTCTGTAGTCTGCTACGGTCTTGTGCAGTGCTATTCCCAAACCAGGAGGTGATATTGCCAGTCAGGATGCTCTCTATTGTGCATGAGTTGAAGTTCTTAAGGATCTTCTGACTCACGTTGAACTTCCTTAAGCACCTAAGGAAGTAGAGGCGTTGTCGTGCCTTCTTCACAACACTGTCAATGTGTGTGGTCCATGTCAAGTCCTCGGATATGTGGACTCCGAGGTACTTAAAACTGTTCACTCTCTCAACCGGTGCCCCATCGATGCTGAGGGGGCTGTAGTCCCTGACCCCCGACCTCCTAAAGTCCACAATCATCTCCTTTGTTTTGCTGACGTTCAGGGAGAGGCAGTTCTCTTGACACCATCCCGCTAGAACCTTAACCTCCTCCAGGTAGGCCCTCTCGTCGTTTGCAGAGATCAGATTAACCTAAACTCACTCAAGTTGCTCAACTTGAGACTCCCTTCCCCTTGTTCAGTAACAAAGACCAGAAAATGAACAAGGCAAACAAGGCAGGCTTTTCCAAGACCAGCCTGAGGCAGTTGACCGATCCACTTGACCTCACTAACCAGCCCTGGTCCAGCCCGGTAGTTGATGGCGGATGTCTTCGCTACATGGTGAAGTGGGAACAAAGTCAGACTTGGCAGGAGATTGACAGTTACCTGAGCTACATGCGGTGTCTTGGCCGTTGCACTCAGAAGATCATTGCTGTGATCTACAGATTTGCCCGGATATGATACATTTCACACCAAGGGCAAAGTTCAGCTGGTAATGCTGGTGCACCATCCACTCTTCTTAACCACGTTGAAGGGCTCTTACGATGTCATGAGAATCCAAGTGGCTCTCTCTGAAAGACAGAGGCACTACCTGCTCTTTTGTCACGCCTTCACTGGTTGTGATACGGTTTCTGCAATCGGAGGCCATGGGAAAACAACGCTCTTTGACAGGTTTTGTGCAGGGGATCTTGAACACATCGACATCTTCCTCGACATACATGCTACTAAGGACGCGGTGACCAGGGCTGGGATTGCAATTTCCAGCACATTTACCACACACCAGGTACTACTTTGGGTGAAATATGATACAAAATGTTCTCACGGACGGAGGCCGGGCTGATCAAATCGGAGACTCTACCTACAACAGACAGGTGCAGCTGCACAGCACTCTCTCCGTGCCTATCTCCAAACCCGGGACTGGATGCTGCTGCAGAGCATGTCTTTGGTCCCCAGTGACTATGGATTGATGGTAGATGTTCATGGTTATGAGCCACTAGACCCCATGGCTCCTGAGGAGCTACTCCGGTTCACAAGCTGTAATTGAAATGGAGATTGCAGCAACCGGTGGTGTATCTGCAAGAAGAATGGTGTCAAGTGTATCTCAGCATGTGGAAATTGTAAAGGCATTACTGTAATGCAATAATTGTATTCCTGATGGTGTAGAGTCTGGAGAAGACTCAGACCTTGACTCATGAAGCATTTGACATTGTGGATCAGTGTTGTTTTCTAAATTAATATTCGAGATATTGAAATAAACAAATAAAGCAACTTTTTAATTTACATGTAAAATTGGGCGTGGCCGTTTTTCCACCAAGGAGTGGTTTCAGTACAAAATACATGTTCGCAATCGATTAAGAAACATGAAAAAAAAAACTAGTTTGACACCTCACAAGGTGCTTAACACTTTAACTGCCACACACGAGATATCTCGGGTTTATTTTTATGTGGTTGAAAGCCACTCACGAGATTTCTCGGAATTTTTATTTTAAATTTTTTTAGCAATCTGAAATAATATTGCATCACGCAAGCCTACCCGAGTATACACGAGCTCCGCCGGAGATTATATGTGGAAAAAAGCGCCCCCTATCGTCTTTCAGATGACATAAGGGATTTTGGAATGGACTCAATGAAAATGGATGGGGAAAAAAATCCGGTACTCCACATTTTCCAGTCCACTGATCCAGCCGGGGTTACCACAGTTCATTCTGGAGCGTCTGAGCCCCGCTGATCATGGAGTTCTACTGTATCGCGTTGGATCCATACACTTATCGATTTTTTCGAATGGTGATCAGGAATTGGAATATACCAGTTGGATACCATCTGATGTCAGGTAAGGACTCTATGTTATCAGTGTTAGGATAATCAGACTAATTTTGATGAAGTTATAGGCTGTTTTGTGAAATGGACTCTTTCGGTTTCACTGTAAAAGTCAGAGAGGAAATCAACGCGGCGATTATCCGTGCGCGGCCCGAATGTGCTTGCGTGCACGTATAATATTGATCATCTAGCGTTTATTTGAAAACGATTCATAAAAAGGCCAACGAATATCAACGTTGTGGAATATTCCAGTAAAGGACGATTTTCATAGAATGGTCCAGAATGGGCTGTTTTTTATCTGAAAACGGGTGCTTTTCTAAATGCTCTGAAACGGAAATGACGCGATAAAAAAACAATCTGCCTTGACAGCACTGACTGGAAAATAGTCTTTGATAATGCGATGGGCAGATTAGACACATAGCCATAATTTAAAACATAGATTAGGCGATATTAACGTTAACATTGGCGCTGATGGTGGCATTCAGCGGGTAAAAAGGAAAACCCGGCGTGGCGCTCAAAGTGTTAAGGCAAAAATAAACGTTTAAAATTCTTCACAGATAAGGTTCCGGGTACTCCAACTTTCAGCAGCTGTCACAGGTTTTCCTATGGGAGTTGAATACAAATATTTTTATATGTGTTATTAGACACATTTACAAACACATTGGTGAAGAAATGTCTTGGTAAGGAATTTATTCCAAGATTGTTTTATATTTCCCTGACTAATTGTATACATATCTGTAGATACTACACTACAACTTACCTACTCTTACTAGTTATGCTTCTGTATGGTACAATGGTACTAGCATGACTTACTACCATAGTGTCTTTATACCTGTATCACTGTACATATTAATACTACCACTCTGTACATACATCTGATTAGCACTATTACTCAGTAGTACTAATTTATATATATGTTATACCCAGTTTAATCACCTGTACATTGTATAGTACTATTGCATTTTACTGTTACATTTGCACTCTGGTTGAAAACCAAACTTATTTTCTTTGTACTGTACTTGTGCTGTATAATGACAATACATTTAAATCGAATCTAAAATCATATGCTGGTGCTCTAGTGTGACATCTAGTTGCTGAATGTTATCTATACCACCTTTTTTACAAACAGCTCACATGCTCTTCTTTGACCTTGAAGTTATAAATTTTACAGTGTAAAATTCTCCATATCAGTACAGAAGATGTTGCTACAGTCTGTGATCTCTAATGTAACTACATACATGTTACATTAAGAGTCCATCCTTGTTTCTTTCACAAAACAACGAAAGGTTATGACTATAACCTAGTCACCTCGCGTCTCGCTCTTCGCCATACAGAGATATATCCTTATACCCATGCACTTGACCAGGCCCCGCCCCAGTGTCCACCTATAAGACACCGGACATGGTCATACTCGCCCTTCCTCGGAAAAAGTTTCCATCATAGAAAACCCAACCAAGGGACCTCAGGGCGCGCTAAGAGCGAGACGCTCAGCCAGTACTCATATAACTAGGTTATAGTCATAACCTTTCATTATATAGCCTACTGGCCTCCCGTCTCGCTCTTCGCCATACCGAGATATGGGACAGAGCAGACGCGTGGCCCGACAAATGTACCCCCTGAGGACCCGCAAGCCCTACTACCAGGGGGGAGGGGAGTCCCGTCCACCCGCGCTTCCTAGTGAAGAGGGGGCGGCAGTCAACTCCACCAAAGTGCGAAAAAAGAGGGAACTAGAGACCCCTAAAAACGCACAGCACAGGCGGGACCACGTGTGACACATCACCCGTGGCACACACCCACACACCCCAGCTAACCCACCGAAAGGCGGGACGCAGGGGAGGTCCCAGACCTCAGAACCGCCTGGGAGACAGAACCCCCAGTCATGTCCATGAGGTAAAACCTAACGAAGGGACCCGGGGAGGACCAGGAGTCCTCCACCGAGGCCCCCCCTAACAAGGCGGCAGAGGTCGCCACTCCACGAGTGGAGTGCGCCCTGACACCCCCAGGGGGGGCCAGTCCAGCCAACGTGTAGCAAAGGGCAATGCCCTCGCACAACCAATGTGACAGGCGCTGTTTGGACAGTGCCTTACCAGCGCGAGAGCCACCGTAACAAACAAAGCTGATCGGTAGCCCTGAAGTCCTGAGTCTGACTAAGGTAAACCCCCAAAGCCCGGACGGGACACGACAAGTGAAGGCTCGCCTCTAACTCACCAGCGTGAGGAGGCGGATGAAACGCCTGAACCACAATATCCCTGGAGCGAAAAGAGCTCCGGATATTTTTTGGCACGAAGACTGGATTAGGCCTCAGAGTCGCACCGCTATTGACACGAATAGACAAGCACTCAGGCTGCACAGAGAGAGCACACAGCTCACCCACGCGCTTAGAGGAGGTGATGGCCGGCAGGAATGCAGTCTTGAAGACAGCTGTTCCAAAGACGCCTCAGACAACCGGCCGAGGACCAGTTGGAGGTCCCAACTCGGAGACAGAGAACGTTCCAACGGCTTAAGACGCCGAGCGCCAAGCAGGAAACGCTTCACAAGAGGGTGGCTGAACAACGTAGGGCTGGGCGATATGGCCAAAAACGTTATCGCGATAAAATTATAAAATTATTTTCATATAACTCGATATCGATAATTATCGTCGATATACATTTACATTTACATTTAGTCATTTAGCTGACGCTTTTATCCAAAAAGCGACTTACAAGTTCTGTACGACAAGCCATCAGGAAGGGCACAACTCTATCAGCTGAGCAACAATGTTCATCAAAGTGTTGAGTGCTACAGTGTAGGTTAGTTTATTAGGACAAGTGCATGACAGTACGGTTAGTTAGGGTTAGATTTTTATTTTATTTTTTTTTTTTTTTAATTCAGATAATGGTTGAAGAAGTGCGTCTTTAGTCGACGGCGAAAGATTGGACGTGATTCGGCTGTCGTAACTGGGGTGGGTAGTTCATTCCACCATTGTGGGGCAAGGACTGAGAATAGGCGACTTCTCTTTGATGACCCTCCCGGAGCTATAGACAGATATAATGTCTGTCAAGTTTAATTAACTTCTTATGCCCGGCGCCGATGGACGGGCTATTAATAGACTTGTTTTTGCTGCTGCGAATGTCTCGAGAGTCGAGTTGATGTCGTCATCAGTCCGCGCACGTTAGCAGTTAGCCAGAGCAAGCGGAGTATCTCATGACGACTTCAAACTTGAAATGGTAACAACCGATGAGGTACTCAAAAAATTGAGCGCCCTCCAACCTAACAAGGCCACTGGCCATGACAACATCCCCTCCAAATTCCTCAGAGACGCAGCAGCCGCCATCACCCCAGTCATCACACACATAATAAACCTCTCTATAAGACAGGGGCACGTCCCCAAGGACTTCAAAATTGCGAGAGTGACCCCTCTACACAAAAAGGGCAGCAAATTACACCCAGGCAACTACCGCCCTGTTTCTATTCTTACCTCCATCTCGAAAATCATGGAGAAAATAGTCTACGAACAGGTCGAAAAGTACCTGGCGGAAAAAAACCTAATCTACGAATTCCAATCTGGCTTCAGAACGTCCCACTCCACTGACACATGCCTCCTCTATTTGAACGACCACATCAAACAAGAGGTGGACGCGGGCAAATACTGCGGCATGGTCATGCTGGACCTACAAAAGGCCTTCGACACTGTCAATCACTCCATTCTAATGGACAAGCTAAAAGCAATTGGTTTTGATAGCCTATCAGTGAGCTGGATGCAATCCTACCTAGAGGGGAGAGAACAGATGGTAGAGGTAAACGGTACTCTATCCCCCCCCCTCACAGTGAGCTGTGGTGTTCCACAAGGAAGCATACTAGGACCGCTACTCTTCCTAATTTATGCAAATGACATGTCGTCAGCCTGTGACTGCAATTTGTTCCTGTTTGCGGACGACTCAGCCCTGCTGGTCTCTGACAAGAACAAATTGCAGGTTGAAAAAACCCTCAGCACGGAACTAGGCAAAATCTGCATATGGCTCGCTGATAACAAACTATCATTACACATGGGCAAAACAGAGTCCATTCTCTTCGGTTCAAATAACAAACTCAGCAAGACCGACGGATTCTCAGTTACAGTGGGTGACAATATTGTCACAAGGAAAGACGAAATTACCTACCTGGGTTCCATCCTAGAGGCAAATCTTTCCTGTGACAAAATGGCATCCAATGTAATAAAAAAAGTCAACCAACGAACTAGATTCTTGTACCGGATCTCCTCTCTGGTAAACAAGAATACCCTGAAGACTCTGGCAGGAGCACTCGTTCAAGGGTACTATGACTATGCGTGCACCTCAAGGTACCAAAGCACCTCAAAGGCGCTTAAAACAAAATTACAAACATCACAAAACAAACTGGTCAGACTACTGCTTGACCTGAACCCCAGAACCCACCTCACCCCTGCCCACTTTGCCAACCTAGGATGGCTTAGAGTAGACGACAGAGTACAGCAACTTGCAATGGGCCTGGTCTACAAGATACACTATACGACCGGGGTGCCCATGTACATGTCAAAATACTTCCCAAAGGTCAGTGAATACCACAACCACTACACCAGAGGAAGCTCAACAAATCATGTGAAACCCAGATTCGGCTCAAACAAGGGACTAAACACGTTTCGCAATTATGCCACAACAATGTGGAACGCCCTACCCAAAGCTGTAAAGGAATGTGAATCCCTGCCCACATTCAAAACCGCTCTTAAAGAGCACCTACGGGAGGCTGCAATTCGAAACTGGCCACCGTAAATGCCCAAAACCCCCACCACCTCCTAATAGACAGTCTCCTCCCCACCGCATGTATATATTCCCTCCCCGCCGTATGTATATTTCCCTCCCACCCACCCACCCCCTCCTAATGTACAGTCCCCTCCCCATCATATGTATATACTCTGTCAGGATCTAGGGGTAACAGTACTGTATATTTGAATACCGCCTATGTCACAAATGTATCAGTACTAAATACCTATATGTCCCTATGCCATAAATGTCATGTATGTTGTGTATGTCATAAATGTCTATATGAATTGAAAATGGGGGACCCTGATGGAAACAAGACAAACGTCTTTCTCAGGTCTGCATCCCCTTAACAATTGTATGTATTGAGCCGTACTGTATTGTACCCATTCTGCAATCTGTTAAATAAAGTTTTCATTCATTCATTCATTCATTCATTCATTCATTCATTCATTCATGACAATGTACTAAATATGACCCTAAAATACTCTGTTCCGCCCCAATACATTGCAACGACATCCACCGTATACCCCACACTACTATAACAGTTACCTTCAGAATTCAAAACACACACCAACTCGGCAGGTAAACTGTAAAATAGCGCCGTGCAAGCTAATTATCCTAGCCAGCCTTGTTTCCAAGCGGTGTATTCCATGACAATGTACTAAATATGACCATAAAATACTCTGTTCCGCCCCAATACATTGCAACAACGTCCACTGTATACCCCACACTACTATAACAGTTACCCTCAGAATTCAAAACACACATCAACTCGGCAGGTAAACTATAAAATAGCGCTGTGCAAGCTAATTATCCTAGCCAGCCTCGTTTGCTACTTGAGCTCTACGTCTCCTTCCGCTGTCGGCCATCTCCTTCACTGATTGGTTGTTAGTGCGTGTGCTCATATCCAAGCTTGGAAAATCGATATATCGAAACTTTACGACCACGTTTCATGTTTATTTCGAGGAAATAATTCATCACGATAGTTATCGTTATCGTTTTATCGCCCAGCCCTAGAACAACGTAACGCCCTCAAACCCCACATGACAAGAGGATATAGCCGCGACATATACCCTCACCGTCGAAGCCGACAGTCTACCCAAAATAGACTGAAGGAAGGAAAGGACAGCGTCCAGGGGGCAGGACACCGGGTCCAAGCCCCCCACTCTACACCACTCTTGGAAATACGCCACCTACCCGCGTAAGCCATGGTAGAGGACGGAGCACGCGCGTGCCGGATAGTGTTAACCACAGAATAGCCAAGACGCATCCCCACCAGATTCACACTAACAGCAGCCAAGCCTAGAGGCTGCGCCAGAACAGGAAGGCAGAACAGAGTTCCGCGTGCCTGAGAGAGGGCCCTTGGTGACCACGGAACAAGCCACGGCGGGGCCACACAGAGCTGAATCAGGGCCGGGGACCAAACAGCTGAGCCCCGGCCCGGCACGACCAGGACCAAGTCCCGCGCTCCCGACGTACCCGCCCCAACAGCTGAGCTATCAGGTGTAAGGGGGGGGAAAGCGTACAGAATCCCGGACGGCCACGGAATCGGTCCCAGACCTGCCCGACTATGTCTGGACGTAATCCCCACTCGTCAGGGTGAGGACCGCCCCGCGACATCACACCTGCACCCACATTCACCCTGCCGGGGATGTGGAGAGCCCTCAGGCTGCGCAGATGGAGAAACGCCCATAGCCAGCCGACCGCCGCCCGGTGCAGACGGGGGGAGCGTACTCCTCCCTGTCTGTCGATATACGACGCTGACGTCGTGTTGTCCATCCTGATCAAAACACTGTTTGAGGACCAGAAGGACTGCCTTCAATTCCAACACATTGAATGTAGCGCAGACCGGGCAGCATGGTCTTGCCAGCTGCCCCCTACTCCGTTGGCCCGACACGTCCCCCCCCCAGTGAGGGAGGCGTCGGTGAAGACCGTGATGTGTGACAGCCTGCTACCCATGGGGACCCCGCTGGTGAGGGCCCCAGGCTGACATGGGAACCTTAGCCGCTTCCACTTGCCTCTCACCGGGTCTATTTCCATACTGGAAAACCACCTCTGTATCCTCCTCACGGGGGGAAGAGGAGGCCAAGAGGGACCATGGAATGAGCAGATGCCATCATACCGAGCAGGCGCATCACGGACAGCGCGGTAACCGTCCTAGGACGGAACCTCCCGAGCGTGCCGAGAACACCCACTCGCCGCCATTCCGAGAGGGATGCCCATATAGACCTTGAGCTTAGAATAAGCCCAAGTACTCCACCCGTTGACTGGGAAGAGGAGTACTCTACTTCCAGTCTACAGCAAAACCCAGGCTGGTGAGGAATTCCACCACCTGCCTGGTATGAGACCTGACGATCTACCCTGACCGCCAAGGACCAGAACGTCATCCAGGGCAGAATACACTTCGTAACCCCCGACGACGCAGAGGCCCCAGTGCGGTCTCCACGCACTTGGTGAAGATGCGGGGAGCCAGAGAATAGCCGAACGGCAGCCTCTGGTACTCATACGCTAAACCCTGCAAAGGAAGCATAGGTAAGCCCTAGGATGGAAGATCGGGGATGCGAATACGCATCCTACAGGTCTATGGAGGAGAACCAGGCCCCCACCTGACAGCGTTCAACAGGTGGGAGATGGTCAAAATGCTGAACCTCCCATGGGACAGGTCCAGCATGGGTCTGACACCCCCCCTCCCGATTTCTCGGGCACCAGAGAATACCGGGAGGAAACGCCACGCATTGTGTCCTCCTTTGGGACTACGACGATGGCTTGCTTCGCCCACAGAGATTGGATCTCATTGGCCAGAGCTGTCACTGCTGGTGACCCTGACAATAGGGTCTGTACCAAACCTGAAAATGGGTGGGGTTGTGTAAACACAAGTCCCTGCCTCAGCGTTCTCTCCATCCACCTCGACATATGGCACTGCTGTAGCCATATGTGATGATAATCCCAAGCGCACCCGCCGCCACTTGGCGCTGGTCCACCAGATACCGTAGATAGGCGGCCCGGTCCCGCCCGCTGTGCGTAGCCAACCCTCGACCCGCTAACCGCGCGAGCAGAGCGTTCCGTGGAGTCGGGACATCGGACCCTGACACTACCCACGAGGCAATCGCACCCAAGGGGGGACCCCGACAGAAAGGGCCGGTTTGATACGGGAGAAGCTGACATCATACTAGGTGACAAAAGCTCCCCCACTGAACACCCCTCCAGCATGGACTGCTGAGGAATTGTTCTACAGCTGGACATGCAAGGTGTGAGGCCCCCACACTGCCAGATAGGGTGGGTTCCTACACACCGTAGCCCTGCAGTGATATTACTACCACCCAAATCACGCGCGCCTGCCAGACCACTGCCGGTCTTCCGGGAGTGGGAGGCACTAACGTGATACCCGGCCTGGCGAAGGCGAGGTCGGGGGAACCCGCACTGTTTGCCTCAAGAGGTCTCGAGCCCCCCTGCTGACAACCTTTGTAGTTGACAGACGTAACACCAGGCTCAACCAAACACAGACGCAGAACGTGTGGCGTGGGAACCGCTTGACAGCACAACATTCTCACGGACAGACCCAGTTTCAGCCATCAACTGGGTGTCAGCCCCTGTCCCCATGAGAAGCGAAACGTGGGGCCGCTTGCGCTTCATTGAAGACACGCGACCCGCAACCAAAGGAAACAAATCAGAGCCCTTATCCCGCTGGTGTTGGGCGAGGCCGTGCTCTCACCTCTGGCTGCGCGGTCTGAGGCGGTGTGGGGCCTAGGTCAAATACCGCCCGCACTCCTGCGGAAAGACCAAAGTCCCTCTGTGGAGAGGGGAGCCCTGAGGAGGGAAAAAAACGTCGCTCCCCCTCAAAGGGAGACTGACCCAACCAAGATGTCTGTAAACAAGCGTTGACAGCATCCTAGCCCTCCCTGCGGTTATAGCTTGCGGCTAGGTCAAAGCTAATAACGTCAAAACCTTGCGCGATGTTTTGACGTTGGCTGGCCTTCAAGTCCCCACCACCCAAGACCATTTTTGACAGAAAAAACAGCAATTCGAACAATGTTACTAGTCGCTGCTAATTCTATACCGTGGCGGTATAGGCTTAACAGCCCACCAGCCACCTGCCGGGCCGACTCACCTCATGGCGTCGGCCGGGCGGGGCACTGTTCCAACATGCCAGAGGCAAAGGACTGATGCCACCTGCTTCACAAGCACGGAGCACCAGTGGTGGTTGCAACCAGAAACCTCCACTGTGGTGTGCACCCATGAAGGGGTAAATGAATAAATGAACTAAAACTCCACCAACACACTGCAGAATGGGCTAGCCCATACACACAATGTTAAGGTTATGCGGGCCAGAGAAACACCAGTCCCGCACACAATTCATAGATTCACAAAAAACACACCAGCCCTAGGCCTCAGCCCATTCACCCATGAAAAGGTAAACAAGCCCCCGTCAAAACTCCCAACAGTAGACACCGATTGACCGTCAGCATGAATGTTTAAGAGGAGGGAAGACCTTTTTAAAAAGACAGCCCTCGGCGGGGGATCAACGGAACAGTAACCCAGCATCGTAGCATAGCATTAGCCGCGCGCTCCAGGATAGCCGGGAAAACGACAACGTTTACCCAGATATCCTGCCCCTTGCACCAATACACAACTCGGTTGTCTCACGGGACAACGAGCAGTATCACAAATGCCAGCATTGACGCCTGGTGGCACAGGCCCTACCTGAGCGCGACCTAGCCACGACAGCTAGCCGCCGCGCGACGTCTCTCGATCCGCTGTCAGAAGAGCGAGGAAACCCCAGGACAGGCCCAATGCGCTGTTAGAATGTGCCAAGAAGATTCCAGGGGCTGACAAATCTCCGGCGAAAACCCAACATTGTTCAATTTCCTTCTGCTAGTTCATGGAGTGCACTGCAGCGTCCATGATGGAAACGAAAAAAAGAGGAAGGGCGAGTATGACCATGTCCGGTGTCTTATAGGGGGACACTGGGGCGGGGCCTGGTCAAGTGCATGAGTGCATTGTTTTCGTTAATGAAGTACAGTAGGTACTGGAGATAAGGATATATCTCGGTATGGCGAAGAGCGAGACGCGAGGCCAGTAGGCTATATAACAGCTATGTCAATATCAATCTTAATCTCAATCTTAAATGTTCCTTTACTTAATTAGTCAACAAGTATTTTCTGGCCAGTATCCAAGTTATTTTTGTTGTACTGTACTTGTGCTGTATAATGACAAAACATTTGAATCTAATCTAATCTAATCTATATTATCAGTATACATATCAACTCACCCAGTATGACGGCGATGATGGTTGTGGTGAAGTAATAGATTACTGCTCGCAGGCCTATTTTTCCTGAAACCTCTGAATCCAATGCAGCAACCCCTGTGGACACACAACTCTTTAATATCATACACTACAATTGCTCTAGAACAGTGGTTCTCAACCTGGGGGTCGGGAACCCCAGGAAGGTTACAATATGATTTTGGGCAGGTCACGAAAATAATGTTAATCATTTTAAACTTTTGCAGTATAGAGGATTTCTTTTGTTTCTTGGATCCTTGCTCCTAGTACAACAGTAGTACACAAATTAATCAATAAGAACAGTGTAGGATTTAAGAATTAGCAGCATATTAAAGTTTAGCAGCATACAATAACAAAAAAGAACAATTTGTGCACAAAGTGTAGTGTGTGCAAATCAGTATTGATCTTACCCTATCTCACTTTATCTGACCTTATTTCATTTGACTTTATTTAATCTTATCCTATTTAATTTAATTTAATTTGATCTAATCGTATCTTACTTTATCTTATTTAATTTGATATTATCTTATCTTATCGTATCTTATCTTATCGTATCTTGTGTCATCATACTTGATCTTGTCTCCTATTATCTTATCTTATGACTTGAGACACGTTTCAAGTTACCTGTTATCATGCTGGAGATGATGAGAGGCAGGATGACTAACTTGAGCATCCTCATCAGGATCTCTCCAGGGAAGCCAAAGTACTGCTTTTCGAGGCTGGAGAGGGACGCATACTCTCTGACCACGACGCCCAGCCCGATCCCTGAGAGGAAGAAGGAAGAAGATGACTTCAATTAAATTGTCAAGGCAATTGATAAGATAAGATATTCCTTTATTGATCCCCTTGGGGAAATAGCAACATGGGGGGGGGGGGGGTACAGGTATTGGCAGGGTAATAGTAGAAATACAGTACATTAATATAGGCAATAAAATTTGATCTGAATATAAAAAGATGAGAAAAATAAACAGTGTAAACAATGTAATTAACGATGGATATAAAAAGATGAGAAAAATGTACGGTGTAAACAAAAGGGTATGCCCTATCGGTTATATTATACGTTACAATAAAGAGTAAAAGTAAACAGTATACACAAGGTGCAGTATACACAAGGTACCCTAATTGGCACGATATACATTATATGTTGAATTATGTCTTTCCATATATCCCTCCAAGTAAGACATACACACGGTCCCGTACGCATGTCTTCAGATAGGACAGGGCACAGGGTTGCAGTGCAGCGCCCTTAGAGCAGTTTGGAGGGGTTAGTGCCTTGCTCAAGGACACTTTGGCAGATATAGTGGGCACGATTATGCATTATGCTTCAGCCTGTACTTTTTCAGTCACTGCCAGAATCAAAGACCGTTGACAGTCTGGAATGATGTGCATATTGTATTGTGTGTGATGACCATATAAAACGACTAGGCTACTACTCATTTCGATTTCAAACATTCAAATAGCAATTTTCCCATGGGGATTAACAATTGTATCTCATCTCATTGTGTCATGATATGTGTCATTTGAAAACCCCAATGGTTCATTTCACACTTACTATGCATAAGAAGAAATAATGCAATAACATTTCAGGATCAGTTGTCTTATGTCAAGTTGTCCCTTACAAATAAAGTGTCACGGTAGTTTCAGTTTTACCATTGTATCGGCCATATATAAATCAATTACCACGGTGCTGCCATGGTGAAAGTCATGTTTCGCTGTGGTACTGTACCACTTTTGCATTTAAATAATACCACAGTATACTACAATTTAAAGGTGCTATAGATAAAATGTTTATGTTTTTTAAATAATACATCTACAGAGCTTTTAGAAAGGTACAGAACAAAAAATTCAAGTATTGCTTTCCACCCAATTTTTTTTTTTATAAATTAATTAATACATTTTTTTTATCCACTTTTTTCTCCTCTTTTTCCATTTTTCTCCGATCCCAATTTGCCGTGCCAATTCTCCCCTCCCCTGTCTTGAACGTTTCTCGCATGTGCCGCCCACTGGCCGGTTGTAGGGAGGATAGAAGCCTTGCATCACATGTCCCCTCCGATACATGTGGAGGCAGCCTGTCACATCTTTTCACCTGCCAGCGCGGACTCTCATTTGGCGAGGTGTAACATCTGGGAGGCTCACACTACCCCCGCCATTTTCCTGTCTCTGCTGTGCAGGCGCCCCAACCGACCTGTAGGAGTCGCTGTCCACAACGTCCAGATTACAGGGGTGGCCAACCCGCGGCTTGCGAGCCACATGTGGCTCTTTGCCCGTCAATGTGTGGCTCTTCCATCCAAAAAAAAAAAAAAAATACTATTTTATTTTTATTTTTTTATGTCACTCATTCCATAAGGACGTAGAATAAACATTTACAGATTTTTTTTTAAATGGTCCATTTGCATGTTCTTGGTATCTGAATCTAGGGACATCTATGGATCAGTGTCAGAAATTGTGTGTCTGTTACTAGGCTTGAGTAAATTGTAATGAACCAAAGGAGAATATCAATTCTATTTAAAAAAAAAAACACCATGCTAAAATTTACCAGACCTGAAAAATCTAAGCAAATGAATAAAGGGAAGATGATTAAACAGAAGGTTTTGTAGATACAGTACTGAATTCTGCCATCTTTTTTATAATGTAAATTTCTCCACCATTTTTCATCGTATTGCAACACCGTTTTTTGCAAGACATTCACAGAAAGGTAGAGAAACTAACTGCGTTCTTATTTATGGCAATAACGTTCAGGTTTGTGGAAGATAATCCCAAATAATAAGAGAAATAAAAAAGTTAATCCAGAAGTCAGATGATTGATAGGGGCTGGCATGAGCTGGGTAGGGTAGTTTTTCTAAATTCGAAAGCCCTGAGTCTCTTCCTTCAAAAGACTACACTCACTTTTGGCTGTGCCACTTCCTCCTGTCAATATGCGCCGGTTTCCGACTCAATGCCCTGAGATTTCTATAATCTTATATTTCACTAATAACAGTTAAAATCATTGGTAAACAAACGTAATGCTGAAAATATACACTTTTACTGTATATCTCGGGCTTAAGAGGCCCAAATTAAAAAGACATTAGCAACTTCAGAGGCCAGATGGTGGGACATATAAACACATTTACTATCAAATAGCATTGTGAGGCTGAACAACAGGACCAATTGACTATACATGTGCTTAACATTTTTTAAATAAACATTTTTCTTTTTAAATGGCTAAAAGTGATTTTGTAATTTTGCAACCGTGGGTCTCACAGGGTACTTTTAACCATGTGAGGCCCAAATAAAAAAGACATTAGCAACTTCAGAGGCCAGAGGGTGAGACCTATAAACACATGAAGGGTGCCGTGACTGAAAAAAAAGGTTGAGAAACGCTGGCTCTTTGTGGTACCAAAGTAATTTTTGTGGCTCTTAGTCTCTGACTGGTTGGCCACCCCTGCTCTAGTGCAACAACCAGGTGTTATCTTTAAACGATAATAGTGATGGTAATAGCATAAAAAGTTATTTATGGAAATACCATGATACTTTTTGGGAAATGTATACGATGATACTTCTTTGTTTGTGGTAACTAACGTCAGTCGTACTTGTATCAAGAGCTCTCCCACCTCCTCTTATTTTGTTTTGTCATTGGTATAAGCTACCATTTTGCTCCCATTTTGACTGGAGGATTATACCTTTAAAATGGTAAAATGGAAAAAGAGATCAGTGTGAGCAGCAAACGAAGCTCACGAAGACCATCAACCTTTTTACAGGTCAATATAGTTTCCTTTCCCTGGAGTTTACGAGACTTATTGCACATCGCCGTACATTTTTCTTCCCATAAACGCCAAGCCGTATCTTACTCAGCGTTCCTCTGCCGACACCAAAACATCCAAGTGTGTCACGGACTGCTGTTTAACCCTCTCACTACCACACTACCACACTACCAAAGGGATAACCTTTTCACTGTGACGCTACAGAAGGTTGATTGATTGATTGATTGATTGAAAACTTTATTAACAGATTGCAGAATGGGTACAATACAGTACAGCTCAATACACACAATTGTTAAGGGGATGCAGACCAGAGAAAGACTTTCGTCTTGTTTACATCAGGGTCCCCCATTTTCAATTCATCAGGACATATATGACATACATGACATACAGATAGTCAGTACTGCTACATCTATACATTTATGACATACCAGATTTGCAAATACAGTACTGTTTGTGATACAGAAGGAGTCAGGAAAAGGGAGTATATACATTTGACGTAGAAACTGTACATTGGAGGAGGTTGGGTGGGGGGGGTTGGGTACACTGGGATATTGACAACCATACTGGGTAATCTACATTGGAGGTGGTTGGGGGGGGGGGGGGGGGGCACACTGTATAAACAAGCAAAACTGTACATTGAGGGGGGGGGGAGACACTGTACAAACAAACAAAATTGTACATTGGACTATTGACAAAACCATACTAGGTAAATTACTGTACATTGGAGGGGGTTGGGTTAGGATATTTACAGGGGCCAGTGTTGAATTGCCTGGTTAACCCTTTCACTACCACGATACAGACGGTTAACACTTTCACTACCACACTACAGAAGGTTAACCCTTTCACTACCACACTACAGAAGGTTAACCCTTTCACTACCACACTACAGAAGGTTAACCTTTCACTACCAGACTTTTGAGAACTGAACAATGGTGTTGTAGTCGAGTCACTAGATCTCGAGTCTGAGTCGAGTCTCAAGTCCCCAGTGTTCGAGTCCAAGTCCGAGTCACCAAAGAAGAGCCTGAGTCGTGTCCGAGTCGAGTCCCCATTAGCCTAGTCCGAGTCAGAGTAATCGAGGTTGAGTCCACTCCACTTGAAATTAATTGTATTTGGGTCATTGACGGATAAGACTTTTCAATAGGCCAATTTTAAAATACAAAAAATAAGGATATATTTGGCCATTTTTCAAACATTTGGAATGTAGTGTATACATGCATTTATGAAAGAAAACCAAATTAAGAGATTTTAGTGTTTTTAAAGTTGAATTAATAGGACATGGCCTTAATAAAAGTCATTTGGGGCGACCGTAATTTATCTCAAAATTAATATATTTCCTTAATTTATTTATCTTGTTATGAGTGATTGCTGTATTGTTCTTCAAATACATTTTCATTTAAAGTGGCTTAAAGATCCAAATTCAAATGTTTCATGAGTCATTATTTTAATTTGCTATGGGATCATCATGTTATGATGTTGTTGTTTGGTCCTGACAAGAGTCTCAAAGTCTGGGGTGATGGTAGACAAGCAACTCTGAGGTCATGCTCAATGTCCAATCTGTTCCTCTGCTCTGTCTTCAGCTGGACCAGAGCTGAGAAGCCACTTTCACAAAGATAGGTAATAAAAAAAAAAAAATCATTTTTTGTTTTGTTTTTGTTGTTTACATTGGTTTTCGATTAGTCGACTAATCGAAAAAATAATCGGCAGATTAGTCGACTACCAAATTAGTCATTAGTTGCAGCCCTATATGACAATACAGAAATGTATTTATCTAGAACAACTGCTCGAAGGAATGGATACCTAATTATGTATATAAGAAAACTGTTGTTTATGAAGACAACCAGGGAACCATTGCAATTGCTAGAAACCCTGTGTGCCGACAGAGGTGTAAACATGTGGATATAAAATATCACTTCATCAGATCTGTCATCAGAGAAGAAAGGATGACACTTGTTTATTGTCCTACAGACGACATGGTAGCAGATGCTATGACAAAGCCTGTCTCCAAACTGAAATTGAGAAGATTTGCACAGGTCATGTTTGGTGTGTAAATATTGCCTGTTATGTAATATTGACTGCCATATTCTTTTTCTGAACTGTATTCTTTTCTTTAAAAGATGTTTTTGAAAAAGTTGTACAGTATACACGACAGCCGTGAGTGGGAGTGTTGAGGTTATGTGTTATATACGATTGCATGTAACTGCTTAACTGTTTCCACAAGAGGGCGCTGTAGGCGCAAGGAGACGTAGCCATTGATGCTGACGTCAGGTAAGAGGTATAAAAGGAGTTGTTACCTCCCCCTCGATCTCCTCCTCCGTCGCCTCTCACGAGAGAAGGTCTCATGTGCATAATGATGTGTGAATAATAAACCACGCCAAAGGCTAAAGAGAGGAACCTTGTCATCATGGCCAAGTTATTGTCGCTCCCCAGGTGACTCTGTCAACAGCCACAATACATATTCAGCACCAACACGAAAGAATATATAAGTATGGTAATTCAACATTTTGCTAGGACACTGTGCAGTGACTTGGGTTTACCGTTTAATGTTCAGGTCTAGAGCCATATGAAATCCGTTTTATTATTTTCCAAATTCCATTAAATTTTTCCCCAAATTCCATTTTTTCCGTTTTAATATTTCAGAATTCTGTATTTTGCTTTTTATGCTCATTTTACCATCAGAAATAGTGTCTAATAAGTGGGAATGAATAAATGTCCACAATTGAATAAGATATAACAGTCCATTTAATGTTTTTAAGTGCTGCAACTCAGAAATACAGTTCAATTTTACACAATATTTTTCAATTAATATTGTGACAAAATAAAAATACATATTTCAAGTGTAAACAATAGATACAGCTAGCTACTACTGACATTATCACAATGTCAGTAACCTAGCTATATCTATTATATTGTGATGAAATATAGTAATGCATAATTTGGGCACCTTTAGTTTAGTTTATTTCGTTTATAAAGGACAATGTATAATGACAATCGTTTGCATTAAACAAATGGATGGGTGCACTAGATTTAGCAAGAAGCTATCATTTCCATCTATAGTCCTATGTACTGTAACGTTTCATAGCTATTTAAGTTTATTTAGATTATAAAGGGCAGTGTATAATGACAATCGTTTGCATTAAACAAATGGATGAGTGCACCAGATTTAGCAAGAAGCTATCATTTCCATCTATAGTCCTATGTACTGTAACGTTTCATAGCTATTTAAGTTTATTTAGATTATAAAGGGCAGTGTATAATGACAATCGTTTGCATTAAACAAATGGATGGGTGCACCAGATTTAGCTAGAACTTCTAGAAGCTATCATTTCCATCTATAGTCCTATAACGTTACATAGCTATTTAAGTGTATTTAGTTTATAAAGGACAGTGTGTAATGACAATCGTTTGCATTAAACAAATGGATGGGTGCACTAGATTTAGCTAGAAGCTATCATGTCCTAACGTTATAGCTATTTAATCACAATAGTGTCGCAAGTGTTTTTGCGGGTCCAGTCCACGGAACGTTGACAGAATTAGCAAAACACCTTATCACGGAGGCATAAAAGTCATTAGGATACTGTTCTGCTCTGAATTGAGGGCTTATTGTGGAATTTCTTAGCTTCTTGACCAGTGGCGGCTCGCCACTAGGGGCGCACGGGCGCCGCCCCCCCCTTCAGGCCCCTGGTTATATGAGAGTAGAACAAGAAAAATTATCTTTTTGTTTTTTGTTTTATAGCCCTATAAATAATATAAACATGTTTAAAATGAATAATATTTACTCATTTTAAGTATGTTTGTGTTTCCAATGCACAATATAACTTAATTTTACAAAGATTAATAATAGTTTTCCTGAACAGGAAGTGACGATTCTGTCTGATATAGACCTTTTCATTACCGTAGCCGCAGGCATTTCTCCTCGCCGTATTTCTCTCTGGGCTAGGCGCAATTGCGCCTGGAGTGCGCGTGCCCGCCGTGCACTGGTTCATCGCTGTATCCGTCGCAGCCACGCGCTGTGCGTTGAATATGATGTATTATGATGGAACTCGGGCGCTGGTTTGAAGCGACCTAGCAAGCAGCCGAGCGTCTAAAAGCTCTCTGATTGGCCGACGCAGTACTTTCCGTAACCGCAGTTTGCAACATGAGTTCAACAAAGTGAGTTTATGCTGTTGTTGTGTTGTGTGATGCAGATATTTGTCTTGGAGCGTGATGGCAAGTTCTTTCAACGGTTAGGCTTAGGCACTCTATCAAAGTTGGTTAAGGTTAGAGTTTGTCTTAGAGCATGGCGATAGAACACCAGGTAGTTTGCAGGCTGTTCGAGGCGGACATGGACAAAGGCACTCACAGTACTTGTTGGCTATTAACAAGCTATATTATGGATGCAGTGTGGAGGGACATGCATGGACAATGGATGGACATCAACACAGGCTGGATGGACAATGCCATGGAGTGGATATACTTTATCAACAAGCCCTTCTGCCAACAACAAGGTAGATTAGCGATCTTTCTCTCTCTCTCTCTCACTCTCTCTCTCTCTCTCTCTCTCTCTCTCTCTCTCTCTCAGCCACTCAGATAACGCTTCTCTCTCTCTCTCTCTCTCTCTCAGCCACTCAGCTAACGCTGGCTTCTCTCTCTCTCTCTCTCTCTCTCTCTCTCTCTCTCTCTCTCTCTCTCTCTCTCTCTCTCTCTCTCTCTCTCTCTCTCTCTCTCTTTCTTTTGGATTGAAAATACGTGGATTATGGCTTGTTCAATATCGTCTATGTTTGAATGAATGAATGAATGAAAACTTTATTAACAGATTGCAGAATGGGTACAATACAGTACGGCTCAATACACACAATTGTTAAGGGGATGCAGACCTGAGAAAGCCGTTTGTCTTGTTTACATCAGGGTCCCAGATTTTCGATTCATATCGATAGTTTAATAGCTAGCCTTGGCTCGTTTAACAATATGCAAAATATGTGTACAGCCCTGTACTCATACTGAAGTTATTCTTGGTATATAATACTACATATACTAGGTCTGATTGTGTAACGAATCGATTCCACGTCGCGCTGTGTGTGAGAGAGAGAAGGAGAGAGAGGGAGAGATCTGCGTGTGTTTGGAGACGGAGTGAGTTTTGTTTCTAACTTTTCTATTTATATATTGTGTTTCAAGTTGTGAATTAGACTATACTTTATTTGACTGGTTGTGTGTTGTTGTAGTAACAGCTGAGCGACTCGTTCATAAGAGCCGATTCATTGCCGTGAGCGTGAGTCGAATCGCTCACGTCTTGCCATGAGTCGGTTGCGTGGTACTGTACATGTTTGCAAAATGTTTTGGTATAGCGCCCCTAGTGGAGAGAGAACCAGCAGCCGCTACTGTTCTTGACGATGTTAACACTGAAGCAGCCAGACGCTTGAGCACCGCTGTGTTGTGTGTAACACGCTGTAGCGTCCCCGCCTCCCCGGTCGCGTGTGCACCAAACGTTCCACCCAAAAACGAAATTTCAGTCCAGATTAGGCCAAATTCTGCAATATTCCACGTTTTGCAGTTGATTCCATTTTTATTGGTTAATTCCGCGATTCCGTCCGCGATTCCGTGAACGCGGATTTCATATGGCTCTATTCAGGTCCCATATTCACTGCTGCTTTTCAACTACCACCGTTTTTGTCTTGATGAATGATCGGCACAAGCAATAATATAAGCAAACAATATTGATTAATTACGTTATTCATTCATTGTTATGAATAACATCAATCAATTATCAATCACAGGCATTGTGTCACTGCAGATTTCCAATGATGAAATTCAAGTCATGTTCTTTGTTTTAATTTTAACGAAAGCTCGGCGACTATAATGTTTGGAAATATATTAAAACACGCTGCATATTCCATTAGGTCTATATGTTACACGATACAACCACGTCCAAATGTCAGCTATATGCGTAATCTTACAAGCCACTGCCTGCATGGTATACAAGTTGAACATTCAATAAAAACCAGAGGCAGCCGAAAAAATACCAAGGTCCAATTTCCCCTTCCAGTGGAACTCACAATTTGTAACATATTTGGGTCTAAAAATCCCGAACCAAATAGATGCAATTTTCTTACTAAATCATGACCCACTACTTAAAAAGGTGGAGAAGGACCTAGATAGATGGATGCAGCTGCCTCTCTCGCTAATCGGACGTGTGAACTGCATTAAGATGAACATCCTACCTAAATTTCTCTATCTTTTTCAAATCCTCCCTATATCTATATGTAGCCGGTGTGATCTTGTCTGCGTTGTGTTTTAGTCGATTCGACCCCTGTTAAGGGATCGCCCTGAGTGGGAGTTGAACCCCGGACGCCCGCTTTACCAGCTTTCGAATTCACTTCTTGCTTCCGGGTCTGGATGCCTCTGGGGAGTGAGTTTACTTGCAGTACCGCTTACCGCTTAAAGTATTCTGTACTTCTGTATGACAACTATTAAAGAAACTTAGTTGAAACTACCATCCACAGCCACGTCACTACTTGTACCCGTGACTGTGGATATACTGCGGTACCTCCGTTACATATACATAAGAACTTCTTCAAGAAATTACAAAGGATAATATCTGCATTCATATGGAGAAGGAAGGTCCCTAGAATTAAAATTAAAACCCTATATAATTCCCCCCAGTGTGGTGGACTGAAACTCCCGGACTTCCAACGCTATTACTGGGCTGCACAGACAAGGGCTCTGTGGATTTGGCAGAATGAGTCGATTAATTCCCCTGCCTGGAGACAAATAGAACAATGCCATACGATGGACGTACCGCTGGCCGGAATTCCTTTTATCAGGAAGTACCACACCCTGAAGAATAGTTCAGATAACCCATTTATTAAACACACAGCAAAAACATGGTTTGAGATTCAGACACATCTTGGTAGCTTTATTGCATTTCACAGGAAGACTCCCTTCCACAACAATCCAGCTTTGCCAGAATCACTTAGAGATGGCATCACCAAGAAGTGGTACACTCAGGGAATTAAAACTTTTGGGGATCTATATGATAATAACATACTTATGTCCTTTGAACAGTCACGCGCCGCCTTCAACCTTCCAACTACTAATTTCTTCAAATACCTACAGGTCAGACACTTCATAGGTACAGGTCAGGGAGGAGACTCCACTCTTCCAAAACACCTCCTCATAGATGATATTCTAAAAGGAGTTATTCACACTAGAGGCATCCTATCATTAACATATGATGGAATTCTGACCAGTACAGAAATTATACCCCTAAACGCCAAGAACAAATGGGAGCGGGACCTGGAATGTACCTTTGATGAAGATGAATGGGAATCACTATGTGAGTCTGCACTATCTTTTTCATATAACACTCGACATAAACTTATGCAATTTAACATTCTCCATAGAACCTATTTTACGCCGGAAAGACTTCACAGGATGAATGATGCTATCTCTGACCTTTGCCCTAGGTGCTCAACGGAAACAGGTAGCCTGCTTCACATGTTCTGGGAATGTAACAAACTGAGACCTTACTGGGGCTCAATTTGGGAGATTCTCGAAGAGGTCACAGGGTTTGAGATCCCATGTACACCTAAATTAGCATTATTAGGAGACATGTCTGACATTTCTCCAGATAAGAGAGGCAAGGTGCGGATCATTAAATTGGCCATGATTGCAGGGAACAAGTGTATTGCCATGCTGTGGAAAAGTGCTGAATCCCCCCCCATGTCTATGTGGCTTAGTGAAATCTCTTCGTACATGGCATCAGAGAAAATAATGTTCAATCTTAAGAAAAAACCACATCTCTTTGATAAATGCTGGGCTGGGTTTAGGCAATACTTAGAACAGATTACATAGTAGGTTGACGATGTAGGCTATTATTGAAGCTCCCTTTTGTCTTTCTGATGGGTATATATTGCAATGAATGATACTGTAAATGTTATTAGTTGCTCTTTGAAGAGAAAAGATGTAACGTTAGATATTTATTTGTTTGGTGTAGAAGTAGGGGCACCTGTTAGACGGGTGTAACTGGGTTTACTAAATTCTCAAAATGTGTAAAAAAAAGAGAAAACTGAATTTGTTGAGGTCCTAGTCTGGGGGGGGGGGGTCTGGCCTAGAGTTTTTTTTTGTTTTTGTTTATATTGATTTATTATTTTTCTTTCAGGGGGGGGGTTATTTTGTATCTATTTTTCTGTAACTCGGGGAGGGGGGGCAGTTGGCAGCATTTCCCTTTGTATGGTTGTTAAACTGATGCTGTAAAACAAAACAAAAAAAAAAAAAAAAAAAAACATATTGTTAAAAAAAAAAAAACAGAGGCGGCCTTGGTTGCATTTCAATTAATTTGTATGTTCAAAATGGTCAAATGGTGACAACTCACTGGGGGATAATAGCTGAGAATGTCAACTGGCCAGATCACGAGACTGACTAAAGGGTTGTGCAAATCCATAGTTACACTGTGCTGCACGTTGCCTTGCCTATAGTCTTGATTGATTGATTGATTGATTGATTGATTGATTGATTGATTGATTGATTGATTGATTGATTGATTGATTGATTGGAACTGTACCACTTATGGCTATAACATATACCGCACATGATGTACATTTTTCCTGTGGTTGATAGAGCTTTATTTACATATTTTAAGCGAGAGACTGCTCAGTATAGTACACGGCTGCCTGTCAGATAGAGCAGCTGTCGCCTCAGTCTAGTCACGTCTGACTGAGACAGAGGCTCAGCTCAGAGGTGCTTTCCATACAGAGGAGGCACAGACATGAAGGTGTGAAGGAGAGAGGAGGAGAGAGGGAGAGAGAGAGAGAGAGAGAGAGAGAGAGAGAGAGAGAGAGAGAGAGAGAGAGAGAGAGAGAGAGAGAGAGAGAGAGAGAGAGAGAGAGAGAGAGAGAGACCAGCAGGGTCTTCGCCTGACTCCCACCACAGCATCACCGCTCGCGTCAGCAGCAGCCCTTCCACGGTGCACGTACACACAGCGCATACCAATCATTGAACGCATATCTGCGGCTACACTCCGCGACCGATACCCTTGTTTAAATACCAAAAGAGCGAGAGATTGATTAATTGAATTGAATGACATCTGCTGAAGGCTATAATCAAATACAGGGGGGGGTCAGAGAGAGAGAGAGAGAGAGAGAGAGAGAGAGAGAGAGAGAGAGATTATTATACAGAGAGAGATGATGGTAGAATGCAAACCAATGAAAGGAGGGAGACTGCTTCCCCATGTGTGGCATCATCGTACATGGAGAGATGGAGAATCACATCCTTAGCAGACAATGTGGAGGGGGGGGGGTGCATGAGCATGACACGTACCTAGCAGCACCGATAGGACGGTGGCGATAAGAAGCCAGTTCTTCTTCAGCAAGCCTTTGAGATTCACGCCTCGTCGCTCCTTTTTACCCATCATGTCCATGGTGTGTTGCTTTTCCTCTTTTCGCCCCTCGGCTCACGACGACACGCGCACAATGTGTGGAGGGAGGGAGGGGGGGCTCTGGAGGAGGAGGACACAAAGGAGCCCGGGCCGCGTGTGCAGCCGGTGTTCGGGAAGATGCAGGCGCGAGCGGAGGAGGCTCTTGGGCTATACGTCCTCCGTCCTCAGACCAGGGGATGCCGCTGCCAGCCGCTTCTGGTGTGTGGTAGTGGGTAGGGAGCGTTTGTGTGATACTGAGGGAGCGGTGAGTGTGTGTGTGCGTGAAGGAGAGAGGGAGGAGGGGAAAAGAGAGGGAGGAGGGGAAAAGAGAGGGAGGGGGAAACAACCGTGGAAACAACCTCTCAACCCTAGCAGCCACCCTTATCCACCACCCTCCCACACCCACACAAGGACAAGGTGTCTGTGACACACTGTACTGCATAGTCCTTGTCTTCAGTCAAACATGTCTAGAATCTTTCCATTGGGTTTATCTTACATGGGATTTGTAGGGGAAACCCTTGCAAGCACAGGGAGAACATACAAACCCAGAAAGGTCCGGTAGTTAGTACCCCCCACCTGGGTATAACCTGGCAACGCGGCAACCTGGTCCTCAAGTGGGAATAGAAGTTAGAACCCATAACCGTCTGTGACTGTGAGGCGACAGTGTTAACCACTACACCAGCATGCCGTACATGCAGGGGAGATGTAGACGATGTAAAAAGGAAACAATACATTTTGTAAGCCTTGAGACAAGACATGGGATTGTGAAAATGTGGGGTGCAACTCAGAATAGAAAGCTCCCTCTGACAGACAGATGATAAAATCCTGTAGTCATTGTGTGTATGGTAAAGGCACTATTTACTCATGGCCTTTCCTTGGACCCACCAAACCCCTGTACGTCTTTACGTTGTTTTTTTTTTTTTTTTTTTTTTTTTTACTACAGAATATCACTCTGCATGCTATTCTCTTTTCAGGTATATTTTGTTGATGTGCAGTGGGATCTCTTATCTGACTGTGCTGCCACCTGCTGTACCATTGAAACCTCTGCAAAAAAAGAAAAGTATCACTGACATTAGTAAATATGACAAATCAGTTTTAATGGATTTAAAAAGATAATAGTAACAATTTAAGTCATTACAGAAGCATTAGAGCATAGAAAGTTGCTCTGGTTGAAGATATTGGGAGACCAAATCCGTTTATGGTAGATTTAAAAAAGAAAAAAAAAAGTGATTAATTTGCTGTATTACTATGGACAATCATGCGATTAATCAGATTAAATATTTGAATCAATTGACAGCACTTATTTTAATCTAATATTTTTTGTATCCTCTTTTTCTCCGCCTGATTTTCTACTTTTTCTCCCCATCCCAATTTTTTGTCGTTATGCCAATTCCCCCCCTCCCCTACCTGGTTGTTGTGCGCATGTTCCTCCTACTGGTCGGTACAAGGGAACCCTGAAGTCCACCACATGCTTCCTCCGACACATGTGGAGACAGCCAGTGGCTAATTTTTCACCTGGCAGTGAGGACTTTGATTGGTGAAGCGTAACGCGTGGGAGGTCACGCTGCCTTCACCATTTCCTGCCTTTCGCTGAGCAGGCGCCCAGACCTGACCTGTAGGCGTCGCTGTCCACAACGCCAGATTACCACCAACGACTTCCCTCCCCCTAACTCAGCCAAACGAGTTAGTATGACGACCGGCCCAAGCCGCAGGGCAATGCTGATTCCGGGAGTCGAGACCGCAGCCTCTTGCATTGGTGACGAGCGCAATCTCCGCTACGCCACCCGACCGCCATAATCTAATCTAATCTAACATGCTTTTTGTACTTTCTTATCTTAACTCATCAGAAAACAAAAGATAGGTCTTATTTTACATTGAACATGTAAACAGAGTGTTAAAAGCTATAAACGGCTGTAACATTTCAGGATTACCTGTCATGTATGTCATATACTGTATGGTCAGTCCTTCTATCAAGACCTCAGTCAATAAATGTACGAATAAATAATTCCTCCAATACCAGCTTTCGATGTCAGGTGGTGGGGCCCTACCCCTTTCTTAAAATTTTGATTGAGGACTGAAGCATTAAAACTGATTCACAGGTTTGAGCCCCATAACAGTGTCCATTCCCCGTAGAGCATTTAGCCTTTTTATTTTTTACCATTTTTGTACCTCATTGTCTGCATTTTTACTTCATTGTATTTAGGTTGTACTTTACTTTGTATATTGTATATTTGTATAATGTTGGGACTTTATTCCTCTTTTACTTACTTTAAAAAAAATAAAAATTACTGTATGAAGCACATACCGAACCAAGCATTTCACTGTAATGTACATGTACTTTATACGTGACAAATAAAAGCAAACTTGAAACTTAAACTTGAAAACTAGAGGTATTTTTTGGGCAGAGCTGAGATTTGATGGACACCTTTGTCCGAACCGCTTAATAGAAACACTAGTGTACATGTTTAGCATGAGTGACTCACAAACCCTGGCCTTATAGTTCTACCCTGCACTGAACTACACAGGAGTACACGTACATGACCATTATTTAAAAGAACACGCCAACATTTTGGGAAATTAGCGTATCGTCTTCTTTAGAGAGAGACAAAAAGATAGATACCAGTTTCCTCTCTGTGTGTTCAGTAGAATCTATCTGGCTGCATGTTAGCCTAGCTTAGCACAATGAATGGAAGCGGACAGTGACGCCTATAGGCATTGTCCAACTAACACCTCTCCCGAAGGCTACCTGTCACTGTCCGCTTCCATTCATTGTGCTAAGCTAGGCTAATGTGTAGCCAGCTTTCTACTGAACGCACAGAGAGGAAACTGGTATCTATCTTCTTATCTCTCTCTGCACTTGGAGGTGAAAATCACAGCCAAATAGGAGACCCCATTTCTGAGCAAAACAGAGTGCGGTCTGCAACGAGCACATGCACGGAGTCAACCACCATTTTTCAACATGAATGTACTCGTCAAGCCCATAGATAAATATAAAGACTAGATGGCGTAAGGCGGAGTCTCCCACGTAGTTCACAGGCAGCCATCTTGCGTGGACTATTCTGGTACGTATTAGCTGCTGTAAGGTGAGTGTTTTGCACAAACAAAAATACTCTTAACTCGCTGAAATCTTGACGGATTTACAAACGGTTTGGTTTATTACAAATGTTATTAACATGGCTATATGATTCTTGCTTGGAAGACGTTTTTAACAAATCAAATGGTTGAAAATTGTGCAAGCTATGGTTATTTCAATAGTACATGATTGCACCATAGACATGCATGTTATGAGTGGGCGTGCTCCACCTACGCAAGATGGCCGCCATGTGGCAAAGTCGGTCTTCGTTGGCCAGCAGCGTCTCTACTTTCCGTAGCTCCATTTCTGCAGACCCCTCTCTGATTGGTTGAGCCCATTTCTGCAGACCCCTCTCTGATTGGCCGAGCGCGCGCATGAGCCGCGACAAGCGCCTCTAGCCAGGAATCGAAACTCCGTTAAGCTCCAGAGAGAGAGGCTGAAAACCCACGCATGCGCATGAGCCGCGACAAGCGCCTCTAGCCAGGAATCGAAACTCCGTTAAGCTCCAGAGAGAGAGGCTGAAAACCCACAGTTCTTGCCTGACGGATGGGAGCCGAATCCCGGATCCGAGTTTTCTGATGAATACCCCCAAAACATGGAGGTCGCGAGCGCAATTTATGCACATGGAAGTATTGATTACGCCATAACGAATCATTAAAAAAATATACCGTTATACCGCAACAGAGTTGCAATCAGTGATGGAATGGATAAAGAATAACAAACTAGTTCTAAACATATCAAAGACAAGTAGCATCATTTTCGGTTCAAACCATACTCTAAGAACGAACCCAGTCTTGAAACTTTTGATAAGTGATGTGGTAATTAATCAAGTCCAGGAGACTAAACTCCTAGGGGTAACATTAGACAGTAAATTGTCATGGTCACACCATATAAACAATATAGTAGTGAAAATGGGAAGAGGGATTTCTGTTGTTAAAAGATGTGCTAATTTGTTACCACTAAATTCTATCAAACAGGTCATTCAAGCTCTGGTTTTGTCAAATCTTGACTATTGTCCTGCAGTATGGTCGAATGTAACGACGAATAAACTGAAAAAATTACAAATGGTACAAAACAAAGCAGCACGTATAGCGCTTCGCTGTGAGTACAGAACTAATGTTGCAGCGATGCACAGTTGTTTAACTTGGTTACTTGTCAAACATAAATTACTCTGCTCACTCCTTGTATTCACTAGGAATATTCTTGTTACAAAGATCCCCTCAATTTTATATAACAATTTATCAATAAGTCTTGACAGACACAACCATTCCACCACACATGCTTCTGCACAAGGTTTTACACTTCCAAAAGTGAGGTCGAATGCAATGAAGCGAACTGTCATGTTCCGTGGTATGCAGGAATGGAACTCTCTTCCCAGACATGTTAAGCAGGAGAATAGTAAATGTCGTTTCAAAATCGTGGTAAAACAACATTTTCAACCAAAGAAATTGACATTCCCTAATGGATAGTGTGTACTTAAATGAAAATGTATGTGTCTGATAAAGAGATAGGTATATATGGATGAAAAGGCATGTGTCTGATAGGGATATATTATTAAAATATTGTATAATTGGCTGATATGAACATAGATAATGTATGTAAAAGCTAAATAGTATATTATGCTGTATTGTATTATGAATTAATTATGAGTAGGTATTATTGTATTGTATTATGAATTAATTCATAAGGAGTATATATTTTTATATTGTATTATGAATTTGATTAGGGTTTTTATTGTTGTTTTAATTGTCTGTATGACATGTAAATGTTGTGAGTGTATAAGGGTTTTTATTGTTGTTTTAATTGTCTGTATGACATGTAAATGTTATGAGTGTATAAGGGTTTTTATTGTTGTTTTAATTGTCTGTATGACATGTAAATGTTGTGAGTGTATAAGTCTGTAACTGTATTTTATGTGTTATGGACCCCGGGAAGAATAGCCCCAGCACTGCTGTGGCTAATGGGGATCCAAATAAACTTAAACTTAAACTTAAACACTAAACAGTGATTCAAACCCCCTCAATGTACAGTTTCTGACAGCTGGGCTGTGTTGAACTTGTCACGTGAAATAACGTTATGTGAATAAACCACGAAATAACATAACGTTATGTTACTGTATATAACGTTACAATGTACAGTCTCTGACAGCTGGCTGTGTTGTGAAATGTGCATAACGTTATGAATAAACCGCGAAGTCACGCGAAATAACATTATACGCGAATCTGGTAGTACATTTCTTTTTATCTTCTTGATATGATAACATTACATCCGCCTTTTGCCATCAGAGAGGGGCTTCGCTCAACCAATCAGAGAGGGGCTTCACTCAACCAATCAGAGAGGGGTCTGCAGAAATGGGCTCAACCAATCAGAGAGGGGTCGGCAGGAATGGAGCTACGGAAAGTAGAGACGCTGGCCAGCAGCGCGGGTGAGTCATCTATAGTCTTTATATATGGTCAAGCCTACTCTGATCATAAGACAAGAATAACTGACAGGATTACCTGTTGTGTTAGTCATTGCACTGTATAATAATATTAATAATAATAACTTAGTTTTATATAGCGTCTTTCATGAAACCCAAGGTCGCTTTACAATAACAAACAAGAGACAAACATGGTAGACAGAGACACAACATTAAATATAGGAAGCTAGGGGTCAAAGGCCATGTTAAATAGGTGAGTTTTGAGGAGTTTTTTGAAGCAGTCCAGAGTTGGGGCGTTGCAGAGTTCTGCAGGGAGGGAGTTCCAGAGGGTGGGAGCTGCCACACTGAAAGCTCTGTCCCCGAAGGTCCGTAGTCTGGTTCGGGAAATGGAGCGCTGACCAGTGTCCGAGGTTCGCAGGGACCGTGACTGAGTGAGGGGGTGGAGGAGGTGAGGTACTGAGGTGCCAGACGCGTCTATTAGAATCCTAATGTTTGCTTCCGTATTCGCGTTTTGCGCTCTGATTGGCCACTGACGTACGCTAGTTTTGCCCCCCCCGGTATGAGCGTAGAAATTATGCGTGGAGAGTAGGGATGCTCGATATTGGCTTTTTTACCTATACCGATATTGTCCAACTCTTAATTTCCGATACCGATATCAACCGATATCAACGGAATAATTTCAGGTAATTAACATTACATATCTCTTGTTGTGGAATTAACACTACATTATGCATACTTTTGACAATAAATTAAATCAGAATTTGTTCTTACTTGCTTGCCTGGGTAAATAAAGGTTATAGAAATGTAAAAGAAAAAAGATTTTTATTTATTCTTTTGAAAACCGATACCGATATTTTCCGATATCACATTTTAATGCCGATATCGGCAGATAATATCGGTAGGCCGATAATATCGGACATCCCTAGTGGAGAGCGAGCCTCGCACACACGCACTTTAAAATGGGTATCACAGTAGTAAGTCCTACTGTAGAACATGACATATTAGCATGACATCTGATTTATTAATGCCAATACTAAAGATTAGAGACAAACGCAATTGGCACAAGTGTAAATTCTGGATTAGTCACTCAGTTTTAACATCTGACTTAGCTCACCTTGTTTGTCTGCTGGCTGTGGATCCTATGGTCACAAGTTCAAATCACTCTTTGTTCAAGTTTTTATTTTTTTACGTTTAATTAATTTATCCACTCTGGTTGGATGGTGTGTATGTATATGTATGTGTTGTGCTGTATAATGACAATACATTTGAATCGAATCTCATTTTGAAATCGCTACCTGTTGAGTGGATCACCATGGTGCAATGCAATCACCTCCGAAGCTGTCTGCCACTGTCGTGTCCATAGGCAGCGTAGCGAAATGGTACATTTATGCATATGTATTGGGAATGCCCTCCTGTTAAGATTTTCTGGGAAAAATTAACCACTCAATTATCAGAATTTTTATCTCTGACCATACCTACACTGCCTTCTGTATTGTTGTTGAATGATGTTTCTCAGTTATCAACCTCTGTACATGTAAAGAGACACATTTTGTCCGGTCTTACGGCTGCCAAAAAGTTGATAGCGTCACGCTGGATTCAACCGTATAAAATGTGCCGGAAGGTATGGGTTCTTACCTATCTCGATGTGATTTATCTAGAGATATCTACTGCATGAATTTTAGGTGTTAATGAAGCCAGCATAGCAGTCTGGGTAGCTGTGGTGGAGAAGATAAAGGGTAGCATATAAACTTGTAATTTTCTGATGTTAAATGAAATAGTGGATGTATAGTCCAAGTGGGGGTCCTGAGGGGGGGGGGGGGGGGGGGGGGGGGAGGGGGGGAGGGGAAGGAAAGAGCGAGGAAGAGCGAGCAAGAGCACATGTATTGTATTTATTATTTTTATGTCTTTTAATCTACATTTATTTTGATTTAATTACTGGACTGTCATTATTGTAATTATTATTTCTGCCATTGTCCTGTGATTTATCATTGATTATTACTGTTACTGTATTGTTTGTCTAGTTTCATGTTAAAAAAGGGAAAATAAAAAACATTTGTACATGTTTCCTTTAAGGGTTCGTCTCTTTACATATGTTTTCCGTAGGTGTTAATATCTTTACATATGTTTCCTTTAAGGGTTCATTTCTTTACATATGTTTCCAGTAAGTTATCCCTTTACACATGCCTTTATTTATAGTGTGAGGTTTCTTTTTACTAATATTTTGTGTTCACCAGTCTTGGCCATGCCTAGCCTTAAACCAGCTGGCACTCATTAGTAATCACGTGCAGTATTTGTACCTGCCCGTTTCTCACATTCCCGGTCGCGCCTTTGTCATTGCCTTTGTTTACCCTTGTGTTCGGTCACGTACTCTGTTTCACCTTTGTCCTTAATTCCCAGTGAGTCCGTTCCTTATTCCACATTTTCCAGCACAGCTGAGTTTTGTTTTCCGGCTTTTACAGTTCGTTTTTGTTTGCTACCGTTTGTAACGTGTATCATTGTTGCTTGCAAACTGTCAAAGTAAAAGCCCTTCATTTCATTCCGTCGTCTCTGCCTCTACTCTCTCTGATCTTGTTCTGCATTTGGGGCCTCCTCACCTACCCACACCAAACCCTCACACCGACAGGCAAGTTTGATAGGAAATCAATGTTTCTATTATATTTGCTTGTGTCAGGTGACATACACCAGAACCCGGGACCCGTAATGACACGGAACCAGAGACAACAGTTAGGTCTGCTGACCCAGGAAGCGGCGGCTAGCATCGCTAGCACAACAAGACAACTGCTACCTACACAGACGGGGGCGGCAGCTGGCGACACGATCAACGGCAACATTCCTCCACTATCACCTCTTCAAAATAACCCACGAGAGGCCACAGCGAGAAGGAATGAACCGGGGTTCACAATCGAGGCGCCCAGCACGTCGCGGGACCAAAACAGCGAGGCATCGCCCGATGGCCGGCGAGCTAGCCGGCGAGCTAACGGGGCTAACATCAATGGACAAAGGACCCAGAAAGCTAACGGGGCTAACAACAATGGACATAGGACCCCATCCCCCCCTCCCCACCTACCGCCACCCGGGCAACCAGACACCACAGACAATCAACACCTTGAACTCAACGACATAAACCAAATAACGAACACAAATGGACTACACATATTCCACCTTAACACTAACAGCCTGAGACCTAAACTGGCTGACAATTGTTTTTAAACGGTAAGGCAAACATATTGTGTTTCACAGAAACAAAGCTAGACTCATCTGTACAGGATCCAGAGATTGAAATCGAAAACTATTCAATAGTCAGGAGGGATAGGAATCAATATGTAGGTGGCGTCTGTGTGTATATTCACAAAGATACCAAATTCATCAACCGTACTGACCTTAACCATGACGAAATTGAAACTGTTTGGATTGAAATCTTATTCGATAGGGCGAAATCAGTACTAGTAGGCACAATCTATAGACCGCCAGAACAGAGTGGCTTCTATGACACACTGGATGGGTGTTTAGCTGGGGTGGAGGGTGTAGAAAAAATTCTTATTGGGGACTGGAACACGGATATGCTACGTAAAGCAGCACCCGTCTTCAAGGCCTTCAGTAGGTTTTCTGATCTGCACGGTTTCAGCCAGCTAATCACCCAACCCACAAGGGTATGTGATTCAACACAAACCACCATTGACCTCATTTTGACCTCTGACAAGTCCATGATCTCCAATAAAGGGGTGATCATTATATGATTTTCTGTACCCGCAAAAAGCTAAAACAAAAGGCCGGGTCTAGGGACCTCAAAACCTACTCTAGAGAGGCCTTTAACCAAGAACTGGAGAGCATGGACTGGTCAGATGAACTCAGTGGTACACAGGTTGAAGAAACATGGCTTGGATTCAAAACCGAATTCACAACAATACTCAACAACATGGCACCCCTAAGAACCACCAGGGTTAAAAATCGCGCTAAGCCATGGATGCACACTGAAATACTAGCCGCTATGAAAACCAGAGACAAAAAATGCTCTGAACTTCATAAAAGTCAGACAAAGCTTTCCAAAAGCTCAAACAGTGAACTCCAAGCCCATGTGGTTGAACAAAAAATTCAAAGAAACAGACTAAGAAATGACATAAACACCATGATCAAAACCGCAAAAAGAAAATTCATCAATGACAAAACTGAGGAAAACTAAAACAAACCACGTGAACTTTGGAAATTACTCAATAATCAACTAGGCTGCAGTAAAAAACTTAAAACCAGATTCTCAAACATAAACATAAAGACGGACAACACGCTCATCACAGACAAGCTGGATATAGCCAATTACTTAAACATCTTCTTCACAAACATAGCCACAACCCACAACACTGGTAAACAAATTACCCTCCCACTTAGGGCATTATGGGGTAGAACATATAGTAGCATACTACAAAAACCTAGGGGTCCGCAAAGACGACTTCAAACTAGAAATGGTAATGTGACGGATCATATGGTCTGCGTTGTGTTGATGTTAAATGTTAATGTCCCGAGGGGGAGTCGAACAGGGGGCTCCCGCGCCGCGGGCGACGACACAGGCCGCTGCACTAAGAAGTGAATTCACTCCTAACTACCGTACCTATGCATCTGTTAACCCTGTTATGAGGAAGTGAGTTTAACTTACCAGCCCGCAATGCCACAGTCACTCGTCAACACCCATGTTTCCGTGACTGTGGACATACCCACAGGCTTCCCCGTTACACTCACCTTCCTAAACTCACGCCCCTCAGGACATCTGGGTCACTGGGCACCACTGTGACGGATCGTATTGGTTCACTCTGCATTGTTGTTAAATGCTGATGTCCCGAGGGGGAGTCGAACAGGGGAGCTCCCGCTCCGCGGGCAACGACATAGAACGCTGCACTAAGAAGTGAATTCACTCCTAACTACCGTACCTATGCGTCTGTTAACCCTGTTATGAGGAAGTGAGTTTAACTTACCAGCCCGCAATGCCACAGTCACTCGTCAACACCCCTGTTTCCGTGACTGTGGACATACCCACGGGCTTCCCCGTTACAGTAACAACCGATGAGGTACTAAAAAAACTGAGCGCCCTCCAACCTAACAAGGCCACTGGCCATGACAACATCCCCTCCAAATTCCTCAGAGACTCAGCAGCCGCCATCACCCCAGTCATCACACACATAATAAACATCTCCATAAAACAGGAACACGTCCCCAAGGACTTCAAAATTGCCTGAGTGACCCCTCTGCACAAAAAGGGCAGCAAATTAGACCCAGGCAACTACCGCCCTGTTTCTATTCTTACCTCCATCTCGAAAGTCACAGAGAAAATAGTCTACGAACAGGTCGAAAAGTACCAGGCGGAAAGAAAATCGAATCTACGAATTCCAATCAGGCTTCAGAACATCCCACTCCACTGACGCATGCCTTCTCTATTTGAACGACCACATCAAACAAGAGGTGGACGCGGGCAAATACTGCGGCATGGTCATGCTGGACCTACAAAAGGCGTTCGCCACTGTCAATCACTCCATTCTGATTGACAAGCTAATATGTATGTATGATTCCATGTGGCAAATAAATACTCTGAATCTGAATCTGAATCTAATAGCAATTGGTTTTGATAGTTTATCAGTGAGCTGGATGCAATCCTACCTGGAGGGGAAAGAACAGATGGTGGAGGTAAATGGTACTCTATCCCCCCCCCCTCACAGTGAGCTGTGGTGTTCCACAAGGAAGCATACTAGGACCGCTACTGTTCCTAATTTATGCAAATGACATGTCGTCAGCTTGTGACTGCAACTTGTTCTTGTTCGCGGACGACTCAGCCCTGCTGGTCTCTGACAAGAACAAGTTACAGGTTGAAAAAACCCTCAGCTCTGACCCTGGCAGAATCTGCACCTGGCTCGCTGATAACAAACTATCATTACACCTGGGTAAAACAGAGTCAATTCTCTTCGGGTCAAATAACAAACTCAGCAAGACCGACGGCTTCTCAGTTACAGTGGGTGACAATATTGTCACAAGAAAAGATGAAATTACATACCTAGGTTCCATCCTAGAGGCAAATATTTCCTGTGACAAAATGGCATCCAAGGTAATAAAAAAAAGTCAACCAACAAACTAGATTCTTGTACCGGATCTCCTCTCTGGTAAACAAGAATACCCTGAAGACTCTGGCAGGAGCACTCATTCAAGGGTACTACGACTATGCTTGCACCTCATGGTACCAAAGCACCTCAAAGGCGCTAAAAACAAGATTACAAACATCACAAAACAAACTGGTCAGACTAAGGTACCCATGTACATGTCAAAATACTTCCCAAAGGTCAGTGAATACCACGATCACAACACCAGAGGGAGCTCCACAAATCATGTTAAACCCAGATTCGGCTCAAACAAGGGACTAAACACGTTTCGCAATTATGCCACATCAATGTGGAACGCCCTACCCAAAGCTGTAAAGGAATGTGAATGCCTACCCACATTCAAAACCGCTCTTAAAGAGCACCTACGGGAGGCTGCAATTCGAAACTGGCCACCGTAAATGTCCAAACCCCCCCCCACCCCCTCCTAATAGCAGTCTCCTCCCCAGTATATATTCTCTCCCCGCCGTATGTATATTTCCCCCTCACCCACCCACCCACCCCCTCCAAATGTACAGTCTCCTCCCCACCGTATGTATATACTCTGTCAGGATCTATGGGTAACAGTATATTTGAATATCATATATGTCACAAATGTAACAGTACTAAATACCTGTATGTCATATATGTCCCTATGCCATAATGTCATGTATGTTGTGTATGTCATAAATGTCACTATGAATTGAAAATGGGGGACCCTGATATAAACAAGACAAACGTCTTTCTCTGGTCTGCATCCCCTTAACAATTGTGTGTATTGAGCCGTACTGTATTGTACCCATTCTGCAATCTGTTAAATAAAGTTTTCATTCATTCATTCATCCATTAGATAGTTTTAACTTCTCGATTTGCTGAAGTCTATTGCAAGACGGCGACCATTTTGGAAAATTTGAATCATGGGAATTGTAGTTTTTTGCGGCCATTTTGTCGAGGGCATGCATAGCTGTGGATCAGCGTTGGAATTATTCTGAACTACACTTCCTGGCAGATACTGTGGGGGTTCAAAGTTCAGCGTTCTGAATGAATTATTTCAATAACTGTTATTATTGTGGATAAGCCACAAAAGGTAACGTTTTTGACAAATAAAATTGGCACAATGACTAAATTGGGACGGGGAGAAAACAGAGAAAAATCTGAGAAAGAGAGATACAATTTTATTTATATATTTTTTTTAAATGGTTGCACTGTGGTGAAAATAAAAAGGTACAGTAAATTACAGTAGATATCATTATCTGTTCTTATGCACGCCTGGTGATACTAAATCCGAATTGAACTCGGGCATTTGAAAGATAATATATGTATATATATATATAAATGTGCGAATTGGCTATAATAAGGTAATTTATAAGCATCATAATCTATATTCTATAATAATATTTCAAATTGCATTGGTCCGGATGGGAGAATTCAGTACTGTATCTACAGAACCTTCTGTTTAATCATCTTCCCTTTATTAATTTCCTTATAATTTTTGTACACATGATCTCAAGAAGGTACTGAACAAGATCAGTGGCAGTTTTTTGGTCATTATTATCATGGTGTTATTCACTGTCAAAGATTCAAAGACAAATCATAATTCATATTCTCCTTTGTTTCATCACAATATAAGCAAGCCTAGTAATAGACACAATATTTGTGACACTGTGAATACATTCCCTGAGGTCCATAGATGTACCTAGATACCAAGAATATGCAAATCGACCTTGTAGAAGTGGAGCAATATTCCATTTACCTAGGTATATATTTTAGGCGAAAATATTCCACGGGTGGAACAGGTTAAACTAGCCTTGAGTCTGTGTATCTCGGAGCACCCTGAGGGGAGGGGCGGTGGGGGGGGGGGGGGGGGGGGGGGGGGAAGAGAGCTTTTCCGGAATCACAGTTGCAGGACCGGAGGGGGTGGGGATGGAATAGATGACTACAGTTGCCATCATAGGGGGGTGGTCTTGGCGATGAGACAGTCACTTTGGCAACGTGAGGCGCAGGGCATACACGTAGGAGGGGGGATGGGGGGAGGGGGCTGGGGGTGGGGGTCTGCATGCCACTCTTATCTCCAAGAGGGCCTTCGACTCCAGCAGCTCTCAGTTCGACCTTGGAGTCGTCCAGGAATTTGTTTTGGCTGACTGACTTCCCCAGTCACGTCGATTTAAATTTGATTTTGAGTAGAGTGAATTTTAACTCTATTGATTTGAGTGGAGTGAGTTTTAACAACTCCGTCCAAATGACTGAATGCATTAGTCCATAGTGTCCAAGTGTCTTAATCAGTTCATTTTGGTAGGTCCTGTGCACGGTAAACAGATCCAAAATCTTCTTATTGCAATCCCAATATGGTCAATATGGGACTTAAGAGAAAGGTTGTCATCAAAAGGCCTAAGTATGTATATAGGTGGACACAACTTCGATAGAAGTCCCTTGGTCCAATGAAATGCCAGGAAGAACTGCTGAGACCTTCTTTTTGTTCGAAAAGAACATGACCTTGGTTTTGTCTGCATTCAACACCAGTCTAAGACGAAGCAGGTTAGACTGAATGGCATTGAAAGCAGACTGCAGACATTCAAAAGCGGAGACAACTGTGTGTGCGCAACAATATAAAACAGTGTCATCAGCATAAAGATGTACTGAAGCATTTATATCACGAGACACATCATTGATATGAATAGTAAATAGGGTAGGACCTAGGACAGAGCCTTGAGGCACGCCATTTGTGATATTCTGAAATCTAGAGGAGAGACCATTGAACTGAACACATTGCTTGTGATTGGAGAGATAATTAGTAAACCAGCCAACTGCATTGTCTGACAAACCAACGTCCATTAAACGCTGGCACAACGCACAAGACACCATGATCGACAGTATAAATACAAGATTGATATTATAGCTGTTGTTTTTGTGAAAGAAACAAGGATGGAATCTTAATGTAATATTTATGTAGTTACATTAGAGATCAAGTACTGTAGCAACATCTTCTTTACTGTTATGGAGAATTTTACACCGTAAAATGAATAACTTCAACTGCAAATAAGAGCATGTGAGCTGTTTGTAAAATACCATTAAAGGTGGTATAGATAACATTCAGCAACTAGATGTCACACTAGAGCACCAGCATGTCATTTTAGATTAGATTCAAATGTATTGTCATTATACAGCACAAGTACAGTACAACAAAAATAAGTTTGGTATCCAACCAGAGTGTAAATGTAACAGTAAAGTGCAACAGTAATATACAATGTACAGGTGATTAAAATATAAAATAATTTATCCACTCAGGTGCATTCCACATTGGGAAATGGGAAGTATAGGAAGGGGATACTGTACATCTTTTTAAATACATTTTAAAAATAATTGTGGGGAAAGGCAATACTTTTATTCTGCACCTCTGAAAGCTCTGTGGATGTATTATTATTTTGTATCATTATTATTATTAGATAATATATATATGTATATCTATTTTTTTAGTCTATAGCACCGTTAACTCATTCAGCGCCGGAGGCCTAGAGCATCTTAGTTCCTACCATGCCAACGCTCTAAAATATAGGAATAAGTGGCGGTGTTTGCAGGGCTATATATTCTATATTATAGCTATGGATACTGTGGTAGTTTTCAGTCAAAGCAAACTGTGTATATATTATTTTGTACAACACAACCAACGATTACAGAATGGCAACAAGAAGAGGTAATATACATTCACAAATTTCTCCCCCCCTCTCCCCTCTCTCTGTAACACAAGAGGCATAGACACACACCTCTCACTTGGTACAGGCAGCTGCCTGTCTCAGATCTCCTCATGGGGGAAGATGAGATATGCAGGCGCTGATTAAGTGAGAGACAGTGGCTGTTTGATCTCCTGGGAAAGTCAACAAATGTGTGGTTTTACAGCTCTGAGATCAACCAAGCGACTAGAGAACCATCTGGTCAGACAGATTGAATATACAAGATACTAAAGAAACGGCCTTATAAGGCGCCAGACAAGCCCCACTAAGGGGGGGGCTGCTGTCTCTTCTAAAACAAAGGACAGCAGATGTAGCAGAGATCAAAGAGGGACCGTTTGAGTCCACTCTGTGACCTAATAGGGTATCTTGAACTGCGGGAAAACGCCCAGTAATAAATTCAGTCCTAAACGTCACTGTAGGGCTTAGCCTATTGAGAGCTAAAACAAGTGTTTCTCCAATTAGAAAGCTCGATGATGGTTTTTGGATACGCCCGCTTGTCGTAACATTAGAGGCGGAGCCTAGATTTGAATATGACAAACTCCTCGATGGGAGAGGAGAACACAACCCCCACGAGACCAGACCAGGAAACAACAGCAGAATACACACTCTTTTTCTCCACTAGAGACTGAGGAAACCACGCAGCAGAGAGACGGCAGCAAAATCTACCATCTTGAAGAAGCCGAGACGCGAGAATGTTTATAGACAAGCTTTTTTATTGAGAATTTAGTCTGAATTCTACGATCCTCCGGCATATTGGATGCATCTCGTAGGTTCATTGCACATATTTCTTTTGTAACATCTGTTGAAATCCTTTTTCATTAAAAACAGATTCTCTTCAAACTGCTCGGAACTCGATTTCTTCAACCGCCGCGCCGTGTTCTCTGAAGATTGACTAGCAGAAACCATCACATACATGGTTATCTGCATTTGTAGCTCAGTAGTACTTCAAAGAGCTTTTTAAGGTTTAAACACAACGCAGAGTACGAAGATTAAGCTAGGAAGTTACTACATTTTTGGTGCTGTGGCCCTTGAATAGAAACGTCCGTTTTGAACGAGAACAAAAGAGAATTTTTTTTCCCTCTTTCTTCACCTCGATCAACAAGAACAACAACAAATCGTCTTCGCGTAGCCGGAGAGTTACCAAAGGTGAGTGTTATGGAGTGTACGGGTGTTCAATTCGAACCAAGGGGGGGTTTGCTAAAGACTTAACCTCATGTAAACATGAAGTAATGAGTGATGAGTTGGGTGTTCTGAATGGGAGGAGAAGCGCTGTGTAATTGGGTGCAGGGAAGTTCCACTGGAGAACTGTTGTACAGAGAATATGGGGAAGTGTACAGAACTCTGTTACTATTCAGAACATGCAAGTCAGATATGGTAAAGATGAGTGTGCGCCGCCAGAACTGGTTTGCGAGACAGGTTATAAGCGTCGTATTGCGACTGACTACGGTTTTTCTGGCCAGGAAGCCACGGTGGTCCGTTTTGCGTGCGATAGGGTGCGCTTCTCGAGGGATTACTAGAACCCTAGGAGGTAATACTCGAGACATGAAGCGCGGTTAATAAGGAATGATTTGGGTGTTCTGAATGGAAGGGGAAGCTCTGTGTAATTGGGTGCGGGGAATAGTTCCACAATGGAGCTGAAGTACAGAGAATATGGGAAGAGGACAGAGCGCTGTTACCATTCAGAACATGCGAGTTAAGTGTGGTAAGCATGAGGGGAACCTTCGGGACCGGGGAGTGGCGTGTGAGGTTACAGAGTACGGGGAATAGTTCTACGGGGGAACTGAAGTACACCCAGATACGTGGCTTTTTAATAAAAGCGGGGTCTGGTTCGTGCTCAGAGTTAAACGAAGGTACGTGTGCGTGTTAGGACCATGCCGGGCAGACTGCAAGGGTCTTGTTTGACTTTGAGCGCAGCAGGCGTGTTAATTAACTGCGTTAGGCTGTAACAAAATAAGTACTTAATGAAAAGTCGATTAAAAGGCTATAGAAAGCAATATAGTAAACTTAAACACTGTCTATAGTACGGAGGGTAAATATGCCTGATGTTGCATTTAGGAAGTTGCGCGGTGGTTGTTGACGGGATGTGGGAATCTACCGCGGGCGTCAGGGACTAGAATAGGTTGGTTATGAATGGTGTTGCAGCTATGGTTAGGCATTATTTGTGTATGAGTGGAAGGACTTATGGTTATGTTGTACGTTGTGTGATATAGTATGGATTAAATCTGTAAATTGGCACTTAAAATATGACTGAGAACGTTTTTTTAATATTGGATATGGTACATAGGGACGAGCGCCTCGTCCATTGAGCCACCCAACTGTTGGTAAAAGTGCAGCGCGTGCATGCTCGTCGGTGCTCGTGCTGGACAGAGCGCGTTCTCGTCAGGACTCGTGCGTGTCATGGCGCGAGGCTAGGCTAAAGCTACATGCTATGACCGGCTAGCTCAAAGCTATGTGCTATGAACAAATAGCTCGTCGTGGCTCGCATGGGATGTTCAGTACTGTATGTTGTGGAAGCGGTGGGATTGCAGTATAACTGTATTGTCTTTTATGAGGAATGGGCTAATGTTTACAAAATATTGGCTGGAAGTTTAAACGTGTGCAGGAAGCACGGTGAATGAGTGGGCCGCCTTAGTGTGCGCGCACTTGTGAGAAAAGACATTGTGTGTGAGGCGGAGTGACTGAAATTAATTATGATGTGGTTGAAAGTGCACTAGGTGGCGCCAGAGTCAACCTGGGCAACGCGGCCGTTTTAAGTGATTGTGATGTGGTTGGAAGTGCACTGGGTGGCGTTAGAGTCAACCTGGGGCACGAGACCGGTTTTTGGAGGTGTGTGGAGGTGACCGTTGTGAGGGTATTGGTGCTACGCTAGGGGGCGGTAGAGGCATTTTTGACTCCCGTCCTGAGGTAGTGTTGTGGTATATGGTTAGGTGTACGTAATGTCCCTCCCTCCCTCTCTCTCTCTCCCTCTCTCTCTCTCTCCCCCTTTCTTCCCCTCTTCCTCTCTCTCCCTTCTCTCCCCTTCTCCCGCTCTCTTCCTCTCTCCCTCTCTCTATTTCACACACTGAGTTCTCCCTCTCTCTCTCTCTCTATTCTCCCTCCCTCTCCCCCTTTCTCCCCCTCTTCCTCTCTCTCCCTTCTCTCCCCCTCTCCCGCTCTCTTCCTCTCTCCCTCTCTCTCTTTCTCCCTCTCTCTCTCTCTCCCTCTCTCTCTCTCTCCCCCTTTCTCCCCCTCTTCCTCTCTCTCCCTTCTCTCCCCTTCTCCCGCTCTCTTCCTCTCTCCCTCTCTCTCTCGTTCACACACTGAGTTCTCTCTCCCTCTCTCTCTCTCTTCCCCTTTCTCCCCCTCTTCCTCTCTCTTCCTTCTCTCCCCCTCTCCCGCTCTCTTCCTCTCACACACTGAGTTCTCCCTCTCTCTCTCTCTCCCTCTCTCTCTCTCTCCCCCTTTCTTCCCCTCTTCCTCTCTCTCCCTTCTCTCCCCCTCTTCCTCTCTCTCCCTTCTCTCCCCCTCTCCCGCTCTCTTCCTCTCTCTCCCTTCTCTCCCCCTCTCCCGCTCTCTTCCTCTCTCCCTCTCTCTATTCTCCCTCCCTCTCCCCCTTTCTCCCCCTCTTCCTCTCGCTCTCTTCCTCCCCCTCTCCCGCTCTCTTCCTCTCTCCCTCTCTCTCTTTCTCCCTCTCTCTCTCTCTCCCTCTCTCTCTCTCTCCCCCTTTCTCCCCCTCTTCCTCTCTCTCCCTTCTCTCCCCTTCTCCCGCTCTCTTCCTCTCTCCCTCTCTCTCTTTCACACACTGAGTTCTCTCTCCCTCTCTCTCTCTCTTCCCCTTTCTCCCCCTCTTCCTCTCTCTCCCTTCTCTCCCCCTCTCCCGCTCTCCCTCTCTCTCTTTCTCCCTCTCTCTCTCTCTCCCTCTCTCTCTCTCTCCCCCTTTCCCTTTCTCTCTCTCTCCCCCTCTTTCTCCTTCCCCTCCTCTCTCTCCCCTCTCTCCCTCCCTTTCTAACTTCCCGCACTTCTTCCTTCCCCTCCTTTCTCTCCCCTCTCTCCCTCCCTTTCTCTCTTCCCGCACTCCTTCTTTCCCCTCTCTCTCTCTCCCCTCCCTCTCTCTCTCTCTCTTTCCCTCCCTCCCTCTCTCCTTCTCTCTCTCTCTTCCCCTCTTTCTTTGGCCCCCTCTCTCTCTCTCTCTCTCCCCCTCTCTCTTTTTATCTCTTCTGTAACTTTCTTTCTTTTCTCTCTCTCTCTCTTCCTCCTCCTCCATAGGAGGCGTTTGGGCAGTTGCAAAGTATGGCATATTGTGTAATGTGTTTTATGGTTTGGAACAGGTCTGTATGGGACTGTGTGCCCCCCCCTCCCCTCTCCTGGTTTTCCTTCGAAACCCCCCCCCCCCCCCCCCCCACGCGCTGATTTCTGCCCTGGCTTTCTTTCCTAAATTCTGGGTCCCTTTTGGGAGATCCGGTCTGGGGTCTGAGACATTGTAGGCAGGGTCTAGGGTACTAACGGGTATGGGTGTTGTATGTGGGGATTAATTGAGCAATTGAGGTTGACTAATGCTTGACTAATCTGACTAGTGAAAGATGGTGAAAGGCCAGACGGTGGAACGGCAGTCTGCACCACAGGGCTGGTTCGCAAGGACGATCGCAAGAATGAGGGGAACCAGTACGCCATCTGCATCATCACCAATGACTCGGGGTGCCCTGGTCCGGTCAAAAAGGCTTATGAGGGAACTTCAGGAGATCAGACGACAGGGCGGCGGTTTTATTACAGTGGAGTTGGTTGGGGATAATCTGTTCAGCTGGGAGATTAGGTTGTTTCAGTTGGATGTGGACTCCTTGTTGTGGCAGGATATGAAGGAGACTAAGACGGAGTTTATATTGCTGGGTGTCTCCTTCCCTCAGGATTTCCCGTTCTCTCCGCCGTTCATGCGGGTACTCTCCCCGCCATTAGAACGTGGTTATGTGAGTAAAGGTGGGGTTATATGTATGGAATTGTTGACACCAAGTGGTTGGTCTAGTGCGTACACCATGGAGGCTGTCGTGAGGCAGTTTGCTACTAGCCTGGTGATGGGTCAGAGTCGCATGGTTAAGGGGGGAGAGGGAGCAGAGGGGGTGTCTTTGAGTCAAAAAGAAGCGGAGGCGGCCTTTAAAACACTGGTGAAGACCCATGATAGATTTGGCTGGCGGTCTCCACCAAAATCGGAAGGTTAGGAGACACCGCCAACCGGCGGTTAGGGATAGGTTGTGTTGTAGTGTTGTGGTGTAAGGTGGTATTGTTGTTTCGGCCCCCCCCCCCCTCGTCGAGTCCTCCCTCCCCTCCTGTCCTAGCTCCTTTCCTAGGTACGTCACTCCTTCCCTAGTGGTATACTCCCTCACGGGATGCTCCCTCCCCTCCTGTCCTAGCTCCTTTCCTAGGTACGTCACTCCTTCCCTAGTGGTGTACTCCCTCACGGGACGCTCCCTCCCCTCCTGTCCTAGCTCCTTTCCTAGGTACGTCACTCCTTCCCTAGTGGTGTACTCCCTCACGGGATGCTCCCTCCCCTCCTGTCCTAGCTCCTTTCCTAGGTACGTCACTCCTTCCCTAGTGGTGTACTCCCTCACGGGACGCTCCCTCCCCTCCTGTCCTAGCTCCTTTCTTAGGTACGTCGCTCCCTCCCTAGTGGTATACTCCCTCGCGGGACGTTCCCTCCCTTCCTGTCTAGTATGACGTACTCTGGTCTTGCCTGGTCTCCTCTCCTCTGGGGGATTTGGGTGTGCTCCCTCCCTCCCGGGCCTTTCCCAGTGTGTGTCCCCCTCCCCGGCCCGGGGGCGCCTTCCCACCCCCTCTCTTCCACTCTCCTATTAGGGATGTATTGGAGGGTTGGTTAGGAGGGGAATAGAACGGGGTTATATGTTGTATGGTGAACAATTTGTAATAAGGGATGTTGTTGGTTGTTGTCTGTGGGGCGTTGCAGGGAGAGTAGGAAACGCGCAGCGGGAGGAGAGAAGCAGGGATAACAAGGAGTAGGGCAGGCCGGTCCAAGGATGTTGGGTTTGTCTAGAAATGCGGAGTGCGCTTTGGTGACGTGCGCTCTGGTAACAGCTGTCATATTGTGTACGGCAGGGGTTATGTGGTATTTTTGGGACCAGACACCGGAGCTTATAAATATAGATGTGGACAAGCGGGAATTGCGTGAGCCTCACACGAATGTGTTTATAAAAATTGCGAGGGAGGTGGCGAAAAGTGCGAATAAGACTGATTGTTATGTGTGCGGCCTAGCGCCAGAATCTTCTGCAGCCGGTTTACCGCTTATAGCCCACCCAGTCACTGAGTGTCATAACTCTGTGCTGAAGGGTTTTAATCTGCCTTTCCTATGTAAGGGAGTGAGTGAGGAGAGGCAAGAGGTGTATCATAAAACAAAGGGTTTGCTAGGGGCGGTGGCGGAGCAGGCTAAGTTGGATGTTACGCCTATTCCGGTGGCAGTTAGGCCAGAGGAATTTACGAGATGTGAGGACGGCGAGAATGGTGTATATGTGGGCACGCTGGGGAATTGTGTAGGGGGGGTGAGCCTGGGGGCTGCAAAGATGGCTGCACGGGCTCCCCAAGGTACATATTGGATTTGTGGTGTGAATGCGTATGCGGCGTTACCGGCGGGTTGGAAAGGAAGGTGTGCGTTGGGGTATCTGGTGCCGGCAATGAGGATAACTGATGTTTTGCCGACGCACCGTGGGGCTAGGAAGGCGCGAGCTGTGAGACCAGATACTTTTTTTAAGATGGCATATCCTGCGTATGGGACATATGCTAATGAGCAGGAGATTGATCATTTAGCTGCATTGTTTGAGGAGATGACGATCACAACGACAAAGGGATTTAGCCTAGAAAATGAGGAAATGCGGGCATTAAGGTTAATGGAGATGCAGACAAGGGCGGCTATGGATTTTTTGTTGGCAGCTTCAGGGGGTACGTGTGCGTTAATAGGCCAGGAGTGCTGCACGTATGTGCCCGAAAATGATGAAGTAGGGATGCCAGAGGTTATAGAACATTTGAAGAATATTACTAGGGAGATGCAGCCCGCACGGGAGGACTTGTGGGAGGGCTGGGGTCAAGGTTGGATGGGCTACATAGGATGGATGATTGCTAAGTATTTGCTGTGTGCTGTGGTGATGTTTGCGGTTATAGTGGTTTGTGTGAATGTTATCAGGGTGTGTGTGACGTACGTGTTCAGGACTCTCGGCGTGGTTGGTTCTGCGTCTGGGGACCCACACCGCTCGGTTGCGCCTGCGTGTGCGATGATGGTGATAAGGGATGGCGCGGAGGGTGGCAGGGTAGGTGTGGGCGTTCCAATAGAGCCGAGGTGCCCGGCGTCCGCGCTGGCAACTATTCTCTGATCTGGGTGGTGGACATTCAGGGTTGGGGAGTGGGAGGGCCGGGGCGTGCGTGTGGGTGTGAGGCGGGGGACGTTCCTGGATGACCGTGCGTTGCCGTTGGCGAGATAGGGTTGTGTATGCAATTTGTTTTTTTTTCCCATAGTAGGTACGTTTGGATTGACTGTATGATGTGGGGCGGTGTACCCGGGGTTCGGTGTTGGGTCTGGTCGGCTATGCATGGCCGTCCGGCAGGGCACTGGACTCTGGGGATACTGGCCTGGAGGACGGGAGAAGTTGCCGGGATGCTGACTGCTTTGTACCTGTGGTGAGGTGGGTTTAGACCGCTGTGGAGGGGCTGTCAGGGTCTCTTCAGTAAACAGGGTTGACACCTCACGGCGTGCGTGGCGCGGCGTCCGTGGCATTCTTTAGATTACCTCTGGGGGACACGTGTCTGGGTGACAGGTGTCCCTTGGGGGGTGTGGTACTGAATAATGAAAAAGAATGTGAAAAATGAATGTAACTATATTAATCAAGATGTTTTTGTTTTCCGAGGAGTATCAGAATTGGAGCAGGATCAAGCGGAAGTAAAGGAGAGCGGAAATTCGACAAAAAATAGGAACCCAGTGTGTTGACAGAGATCGAACGAGAAGAAAAACAGGGAGTAGAAACGGGTGGTATCACACACATGTATCAATTACAATTGTCTCATGTTTAAGAGTGTATGAGGAAAGTAAAAAGATACTCATACAGTGAATGAAAGGAACCTCTCAGGAATTTGATTATAAAGACAGAGTAAAGTACAAGTCCGGTTGATAAATTAACAAGAACTGTTGTCATTGTGTGCTCTGATCTCCAGCAGTTCGATTGGACACGCGGAACACCACAAATCAGGTAAGAATAGGAATTTCAACTGAACAAGGGACAGAAGAGAATAGGAAGGGCCCACAGTGCCACTATTGGCTGTCCGAGTAGGAGTTAGTCACAAGAAGCATAGACACCTACACTTAGATAGGGATTACACAAGCTATTGTTCTGCCTGTTGCCATTGTTACAAGATAAAAAAGACAAGAGAAAAAATGGGGCGAAAAAGCGCATATAAGAAAATAAAAGACACAACCGACGCAGGTAAGTCGACCGTAATTGGGTGGATGGAAGAAAGTCCAGTACAAATTATTGCCAATGAACACGACACGACAAAAGGTAATGGATATTATTTGAAAAAAGCAATTTATATATCAAAAAGATGGAATAAAAGATGGGAGCTTGAGAAACGTTGGCCAGTCGAGGGTTCTTTTGATTTGGAGTTAATAGCTATTATGGGAACACTAATTAAGGCATACAGATATCAAGGGAACGAGGAGGAAAGAGCAAAGAAAAGGTTGCAAGAAACAAGCTTTTTAGCAGCTTATGCACGGGAAGCTGAGAGGAGAGATAGTGAAAAGAAGGCCATTGCAAATGGCAATGATGCAGACAAACCAGTAGAGGGGGTAGTCCAGGTCACCATAACTCCCCTGGCCCCTGACACAACACCTGTCACCGCCCAAAGTGCAGTGCAGTTAGCCTCACCCACCCCAGCCTCCTATCTTATGGCCCAACAGGAAAGAATTGAGGGAGCTTTAGCACCCCCGCCATATGCCAGTAGGAATGGGGAGACAATATACCCCATCCTACCTTTATTAGAGATGATAAGCCCTTACCAGTTGACAGATGATCTGGGGAACAAAGAGAAGGGACAAGCAAAGACATCTATTCAGCTGACAGCTAGGCAACCAGATAGGTCAGCCTGGACTTGGTCAGACAGAGAGGGTGTGGCCGCCTCACGGCTACCAGACAGGTCAGCCCAGACTGGGTCAGTCAGAGAGTATGCGGCCACCTCACGACCAAGGGAAAGGATAGAAGAGACGTCAGAGCGAACTAGAGTGATACAAGCAGCTGAAAGAAAGGGAAAGGAAGGCTATGAGGCAATGTTAAAAGAGAAAGAGTGGGAAAGGGTGAAGGAGACCTACGGCCAGCCTCAGAGAGTTTATGACCACCAGAGAGAGTATGACCACCAGAGAGAGTCTGTCCGCCAGCTGGAGTACCCCCAAAGCCCCCCAGCTCCGGCGCCCCACTCTATATATCGAGATCTTATTCCCCCCCAGCATTTTGCTTCCCCCCAACCCCAGCCCCGCAGGGGGGTAGCCCCTGGCAGTCACAAGATTGGTCTCACGATACCACAGTGGGCGAAGATAGATGCAGTAGGTGAGAAGCCGGAGGCTATCGACCTCGCACTTGGGGGGCAGATGACACGGATACAAGAGGATCTGACAGAGATAGAACAGGCGCTCATGGCTTTGGACAGGGACCACGTGGTCCTAGCAGGGCAAGTTCCCGACCCTACAAGCATGGAAGAGGAGGGAGAGGAATATCAGGAGTTCATGAGGGTGCGGGCTGGCATTGAGGGAAAGCAAATTGCCCTGCAAGACAAAAAAGGAGAGAAGCAAGAGGCCCTCCAGAAAGTACAAGAGCCTGTAAGGGAGAGAACGCAGACCAGATCACAGACGAAAAACAAGCAAACCCCTATCCGCATGGCTCCTATAATAATAAGAGGACAGGACCTGGAATATCACCCCCTGAAGGCGTCGGACATGACACAGGTGACTGAGAAATTGCCGCCCCTCCAGAATGGGGCCAACCCTTGGATTGCCCAACTGGAGGAGTTGATGGTCGGCACAGAAATGGCAATGGGGGATGTCAAGAAAATATTGACAAACATGATGGGAAAAGACGGCATGGAAAGGATACTGGAGATGGCTCGCCTGCATGGCCATGTGGGGACTGGAGCGCATGATGCGGACCTGTTCACAGCGTACAGGGGAGTAATGTGGGCGGCCCTACGAGAAGCCTATCCAACGAGACTGCACGCAGACCAAATTCAGATTGGTACTTTGGAGACAACAGTGCACCCCAGGCTGTACGTACGACAAGCCTATGCCGCGTGGAAGAACACAACTGGTCAGGAGGCGGGACTTGACCCTATGCATGAAGCCTCGTTAAGAGCCAAGATTGAAAACGGCCTCCCCCTAGAGGTAAGACAGAGATTGGCCGAGGTGGTGTCATTGTCAAGGATGGCGCTGGACTTATATATTGATCAAGTAGAGCATTACGTTGAACTGTATCGGAAAAAAGAGCAAAGAGCAAAGGAGAAGGATACGGAGCAACAACGTAAGATCATGTATCAACAGCCAACCGATGCAGTGAAGGTAGTGGAATACCTTCAAGCCTTAGTCCAGGCCCCACAACCAAGAGGTGGGACAGGCTACGAAGGGGAACCACAGGGACAGAGACGGGCTCAAGTGGGAACACAAGGGGGTTATGCGCCAGACCAACAACAGAGGTCGAGAGGAGCAATCGGGTGGCAACCACGAGGAAGAGGTGGAGGCAGAGGCCGGAATCCGGATGGATTCCCGGTGCGGAAGGTGGTGTGTTGGACGTGTGGGGAGTCTGGTCATATCGCACGGGAATGTGGACAGGCTTGTCAACCCAGAGGGGGAGACCAGGAAAGAACTTGGCAAGACCAAGGTCAACCCCGAGTCCAAGACCAGAATGCGAACAATGGCCCGGTAAATCCAGCAAGAGGGCCAGATGAACCACTATGAAGAGGCCCAGAGAGTCCAATGGGGAGGTGTCAGCTGTCAGTGTCGTCTTTAAGGGAGGAGCCTATTGTGTGCGTAACGGTGAATGACAAATCTGTCAAGATGATGGCAGACACCGGCGCGGCCTACACGGTAGTACAACCCCAAGACGCGACGCACCTAACCATGTCCGGTCGATATGTACGGACAATTGGATTTGAGGGAGTAAACCAGCTGACGGCTGTTACCGAACCTGTGACTCTGAGATATCAAGGCAGGGAAGCGACTCTCCCTGTGCTGGTCTCGGAAAGCACACCTATTAACTTACTCGGCCGAGATGGGCTGGGGTTACTGGGGATGGACATTAAATGTACTGCGGAGGGTTGCGTGATAGCCGAACGAGAAGACCAGTACTATCAGATGGTACAACGAATTGACAGTCAATCTATTGTTTAGGGGGACTGGACCAAGAGCTACTTGGCCCCGCCTTACAATGGGAGAAATGTATCACTGCCAATATGCCTGAAGCAAGGGATCCAAAGACCCCCTATCATTGCACTCTGCAGTATCATAGAGATGCAAACTCGTCACAGACTAAGGAGTGGCTGAGGGTGCAACCTGACAAAGTACAGCTGAATGCTACCAATATCATATTGGGGCCACAGGGAGCAGCGTTACGTATTGCACGGAGCGACTATCTGCTTAAAGAACACGGCATTATGGATAGTGTTCCCCATGTGACTTTGAAGGTAATCAGCTCATGTGATCAACAACACATAGGCGAAATGATGAAAAAAGCTGAAGGGATAGAATTTGAACAGATGAAAGAAAACAAACGGATCTGGATAAGCCCTGATAAAAGGTTTATTAAGATCATGGTTCAAGGCACAGGGATGGGTCGTCCCCAAACTGTGCAATTATCCCAAGAGACACTGGGAGAACTCCCTAATCCTAATGCATCAAGCCTCCAAGAGGACATGATGGAGGCGGTGCCTGAGACGCTGTGGGCAAAGAACAGCACTGACATTGGACTAATCAAGTCCGCTCAACCTGTGAAGGTGGAGCTTAGACCTGGGGCCACCCTGCCTTGGAAGAACCAGTATCCATTGAAGGAGAAAGCGGTGGCTGGAATCGAGCCACAAATTAAAGGACTTTTAGCCGCAGGAGTCTTACGGAAAACAACTGATCCCCGGAGCAACACGCCGTTGCTACCCGTGGAGAAGCCTGATACCTCTTACCGGCTGGTGCATGATCTAAGAGCTATCAACGAGGTGTTACTTGACTATCCATCAGATGTCCCCGACCCCCATGTGCTATTGACATTTATCCCGTCGAAAGCTAAATACTTTACGGTTATAGATTTGTGTAGTGCATATTTTAGTGTGCCCTTGAGCGAGGAGTGCCAGCATTTGTTTGGTTTTACTTATAAGGATGAATATTATGAGTATACTAGGATCCCGCAGGGACTAAAGCATTCGCCACACATATTCAACAAAATCCTAAGGGAGGATTTAGAGGGGTTGGATAAAGTCGTGACCTCTAGGGTCATTCAGTACATGGATGATCTGATACTGTGCGCGGACGATCAGGAAACATGTCATCGCGATTCCGTGAAACTGTTGCAACTGTTGGCGGAAAACGGCCATAAAGTGTCGTTGAAAAAGTTGCAATATTGTAAACCTAAAGTGATCTATTTAGGACAAACAATTTCACAGGGCCATCGGGCTATTTCAGAAGAACATTTGGTGGCCATAAGGACGGCGCCCAAGCCTGTGACGGTACGACAGCTAATGGGATTTCTGGGTATAATGGGGTACAGCTCTCCCTGGGTCGAGAACTATACGGAAATAGTGAAACCATTGAGAGAGATGATGAAAGAAACGGGCGTTGATAAACTGAGCAGTAAAGTGGTATGGACCGAAGATGGCTCACGGGCATTCGAAACAATCAAGTCCCGACTGTTAGAGGCGCCGGCCCTGGCTTTGCCTAACTATACCAAGAAATTCATACTCTACGTCTCTTCTTCTCCAGATCAGAAGCAGGCGTGTGCGGTGTTGGCCCAGAACACAGGGGTGGGGGCGCGACCGCAGCCGATGGCGTACTACTCAATTGCCTACTCGGAAGTAGAGATGGGGATGGCTCCATGCTACCGAGAAATGGCTGGAGTGTATAAGATGTACGAAAAAGCCGCAAGTATTATGATGGGATATCCAGTGGATATCATGGTGAGGCATGACTTAAAGAGTCTGTTGGAGTCCGGTAAATATGCACTAACGATGCCTCGCATTAAACACTACTACAGACTTTTGGAACAGGAAGACGTGACGCTGGTCAGGTGTTCCATAACGAACCCGGCAGCTGACATCCCTACGCCTGAGGATGGAGAACCCCACGACTGTTTAGTCGAAGTCGAGAGGTACTCTAAACTCAGAGCAGACTTGCAGGCGTTTCCATTTAGCAGTCCAGATCTGGAATTATGGACTGACGGCTCTTGCTATCGTGTTGGCGAGGGACTA
>NC_140165.1:103050732-103195732 GCF_963971535.1 Notolepis coatsorum
ACACTGTACTGCATAGTCCTTGTCTTCAGTCAAACATGTCTAGAATCTTTCCATTGGGTTTATCTTACATGGGATTTGTAGGGGAAACCCTTGCAAGCACAGGGAGAACATACAAACCCAGAAAGGTCCGGTAGTTAGTACCCCCCACCTGGGTATAACCTGGCAACGCGGCAACCTGGTCCTCAAGTGGGAATAGAAGTTAGAACCCATAACCGTCTGTGACTGTGAGGCGACAGTGTTAACCACTACACCAGCATGCCGTACATGCAGGGGAGATGTAGACGATGTAAAAAGGAAACAATACATTTTGTAAGCCTTGAGACAAGACATGGGATTGTGAAAATGTGGGGTGCAACTCAGAATAGAAAGCTCCCTCTGACAGACAGATGATAAAATCCTGTAGTCATTGTGTGTATGGTAAAGGCACTATTTACTCATGGCCTTTCCTTGGACCCACCAAACCCCTGTACGTCTTTACGTTGTTTTTTTTTTTTTTTTTTTTTTTTTACTACAGAATATCACTCTGCATGCTATTCTCTTTTCAGGTATATTTTGTTGATGTGCAGTGGGATCTCTTATCTGACTGTGCTGCCACCTGCTGTACCATTGAAACCTCTGCAAAAAAAGAAAAGTATCACTGACATTAGTAAATATGACAAATCAGTTTTAATGGATTTAAAAAGATAATAGTAACAATTTAAGTCATTACAGAAGCATTAGAGCATAGAAAGTTGCTCTGGTTGAAGATATTGGGAGACCAAATCCGTTTATGGTAGATTTAAAAAAGAAAAAAAAAAGTGATTAATTTGCTGTATTACTATGGACAATCATGCGATTAATCAGATTAAATATTTGAATCAATTGACAGCACTTATTTTAATCTAATATTTTTTGTATCCTCTTTTTCTCCGCCTGATTTTCTACTTTTTCTCCCCATCCCAATTTTTTGTCGTTATGCCAATTCCCCCCCTCCCCTACCTGGTTGTTGTGCGCATGTTCCTCCTACTGGTCGGTACAAGGGAACCCTGAAGTCCACCACATGCTTCCTCCGACACATGTGGAGACAGCCAGTGGCTAATTTTTCACCTGGCAGTGAGGACTTTGATTGGTGAAGCGTAACGCGTGGGAGGTCACGCTGCCTTCACCATTTCCTGCCTTTCGCTGAGCAGGCGCCCAGACCTGACCTGTAGGCGTCGCTGTCCACAACGCCAGATTACCACCAACGACTTCCCTCCCCCTAACTCAGCCAAACGAGTTAGTATGACGACCGGCCCAAGCCGCAGGGCAATGCTGATTCCGGGAGTCGAGACCGCAGCCTCTTGCATTGGTGACGAGCGCAATCTCCGCTACGCCACCCGACCGCCATAATCTAATCTAATCTAACATGCTTTTTGTACTTTCTTATCTTAACTCATCAGAAAACAAAAGATAGGTCTTATTTTACATTGAACATGTAAACAGAGTGTTAAAAGCTATAAACGGCTGTAACATTTCAGGATTACCTGTCATGTATGTCATATACTGTATGGTCAGTCCTTCTATCAAGACCTCAGTCAATAAATGTACGAATAAATAATTCCTCCAATACCAGCTTTCGATGTCAGGTGGTGGGGCCCTACCCCTTTCTTAAAATTTTGATTGAGGACTGAAGCATTAAAACTGATTCACAGGTTTGAGCCCCATAACAGTGTCCATTCCCCGTAGAGCATTTAGCCTTTTTATTTTTTACCATTTTTGTACCTCATTGTCTGCATTTTTACTTCATTGTATTTAGGTTGTACTTTACTTTGTATATTGTATATTTGTATAATGTTGGGACTTTATTCCTCTTTTACTTACTTTAAAAAAAATAAAAATTACTGTATGAAGCACATACCGAACCAAGCATTTCACTGTAATGTACATGTACTTTATACGTGACAAATAAAAGCAAACTTGAAACTTAAACTTGAAAACTAGAGGTATTTTTTGGGCAGAGCTGAGATTTGATGGACACCTTTGTCCGAACCGCTTAATAGAAACACTAGTGTACATGTTTAGCATGAGTGACTCACAAACCCTGGCCTTATAGTTCTACCCTGCACTGAACTACACAGGAGTACACGTACATGACCATTATTTAAAAGAACACGCCAACATTTTGGGAAATTAGCGTATCGTCTTCTTTAGAGAGAGACAAAAAGATAGATACCAGTTTCCTCTCTGTGTGTTCAGTAGAATCTATCTGGCTGCATGTTAGCCTAGCTTAGCACAATGAATGGAAGCGGACAGTGACGCCTATAGGCATTGTCCAACTAACACCTCTCCCGAAGGCTACCTGTCACTGTCCGCTTCCATTCATTGTGCTAAGCTAGGCTAATGTGTAGCCAGCTTTCTACTGAACGCACAGAGAGGAAACTGGTATCTATCTTCTTATCTCTCTCTGCACTTGGAGGTGAAAATCACAGCCAAATAGGAGACCCCATTTCTGAGCAAAACAGAGTGCGGTCTGCAACGAGCACATGCACGGAGTCAACCACCATTTTTCAACATGAATGTACTCGTCAAGCCCATAGATAAATATAAAGACTAGATGGCGTAAGGCGGAGTCTCCCACGTAGTTCACAGGCAGCCATCTTGCGTGGACTATTCTGGTACGTATTAGCTGCTGTAAGGTGAGTGTTTTGCACAAACAAAAATACTCTTAACTCGCTGAAATCTTGACGGATTTACAAACGGTTTGGTTTATTACAAATGTTATTAACATGGCTATATGATTCTTGCTTGGAAGACGTTTTTAACAAATCAAATGGTTGAAAATTGTGCAAGCTATGGTTATTTCAATAGTACATGATTGCACCATAGACATGCATGTTATGAGTGGGCGTGCTCCACCTACGCAAGATGGCCGCCATGTGGCAAAGTCGGTCTTCGTTGGCCAGCAGCGTCTCTACTTTCCGTAGCTCCATTTCTGCAGACCCCTCTCTGATTGGTTGAGCCCATTTCTGCAGACCCCTCTCTGATTGGCCGAGCGCGCGCATGAGCCGCGACAAGCGCCTCTAGCCAGGAATCGAAACTCCGTTAAGCTCCAGAGAGAGAGGCTGAAAACCCACGCATGCGCATGAGCCGCGACAAGCGCCTCTAGCCAGGAATCGAAACTCCGTTAAGCTCCAGAGAGAGAGGCTGAAAACCCACAGTTCTTGCCTGACGGATGGGAGCCGAATCCCGGATCCGAGTTTTCTGATGAATACCCCCAAAACATGGAGGTCGCGAGCGCAATTTATGCACATGGAAGTATTGATTACGCCATAACGAATCATTAAAAAAATATACCGTTATACCGCAACAGAGTTGCAATCAGTGATGGAATGGATAAAGAATAACAAACTAGTTCTAAACATATCAAAGACAAGTAGCATCATTTTCGGTTCAAACCATACTCTAAGAACGAACCCAGTCTTGAAACTTTTGATAAGTGATGTGGTAATTAATCAAGTCCAGGAGACTAAACTCCTAGGGGTAACATTAGACAGTAAATTGTCATGGTCACACCATATAAACAATATAGTAGTGAAAATGGGAAGAGGGATTTCTGTTGTTAAAAGATGTGCTAATTTGTTACCACTAAATTCTATCAAACAGGTCATTCAAGCTCTGGTTTTGTCAAATCTTGACTATTGTCCTGCAGTATGGTCGAATGTAACGACGAATAAACTGAAAAAATTACAAATGGTACAAAACAAAGCAGCACGTATAGCGCTTCGCTGTGAGTACAGAACTAATGTTGCAGCGATGCACAGTTGTTTAACTTGGTTACTTGTCAAACATAAATTACTCTGCTCACTCCTTGTATTCACTAGGAATATTCTTGTTACAAAGATCCCCTCAATTTTATATAACAATTTATCAATAAGTCTTGACAGACACAACCATTCCACCACACATGCTTCTGCACAAGGTTTTACACTTCCAAAAGTGAGGTCGAATGCAATGAAGCGAACTGTCATGTTCCGTGGTATGCAGGAATGGAACTCTCTTCCCAGACATGTTAAGCAGGAGAATAGTAAATGTCGTTTCAAAATCGTGGTAAAACAACATTTTCAACCAAAGAAATTGACATTCCCTAATGGATAGTGTGTACTTAAATGAAAATGTATGTGTCTGATAAAGAGATAGGTATATATGGATGAAAAGGCATGTGTCTGATAGGGATATATTATTAAAATATTGTATAATTGGCTGATATGAACATAGATAATGTATGTAAAAGCTAAATAGTATATTATGCTGTATTGTATTATGAATTAATTATGAGTAGGTATTATTGTATTGTATTATGAATTAATTCATAAGGAGTATATATTTTTATATTGTATTATGAATTTGATTAGGGTTTTTATTGTTGTTTTAATTGTCTGTATGACATGTAAATGTTGTGAGTGTATAAGGGTTTTTATTGTTGTTTTAATTGTCTGTATGACATGTAAATGTTATGAGTGTATAAGGGTTTTTATTGTTGTTTTAATTGTCTGTATGACATGTAAATGTTGTGAGTGTATAAGTCTGTAACTGTATTTTATGTGTTATGGACCCCGGGAAGAATAGCCCCAGCACTGCTGTGGCTAATGGGGATCCAAATAAACTTAAACTTAAACTTAAACACTAAACAGTGATTCAAACCCCCTCAATGTACAGTTTCTGACAGCTGGGCTGTGTTGAACTTGTCACGTGAAATAACGTTATGTGAATAAACCACGAAATAACATAACGTTATGTTACTGTATATAACGTTACAATGTACAGTCTCTGACAGCTGGCTGTGTTGTGAAATGTGCATAACGTTATGAATAAACCGCGAAGTCACGCGAAATAACATTATACGCGAATCTGGTAGTACATTTCTTTTTATCTTCTTGATATGATAACATTACATCCGCCTTTTGCCATCAGAGAGGGGCTTCGCTCAACCAATCAGAGAGGGGCTTCACTCAACCAATCAGAGAGGGGTCTGCAGAAATGGGCTCAACCAATCAGAGAGGGGTCGGCAGGAATGGAGCTACGGAAAGTAGAGACGCTGGCCAGCAGCGCGGGTGAGTCATCTATAGTCTTTATATATGGTCAAGCCTACTCTGATCATAAGACAAGAATAACTGACAGGATTACCTGTTGTGTTAGTCATTGCACTGTATAATAATATTAATAATAATAACTTAGTTTTATATAGCGTCTTTCATGAAACCCAAGGTCGCTTTACAATAACAAACAAGAGACAAACATGGTAGACAGAGACACAACATTAAATATAGGAAGCTAGGGGTCAAAGGCCATGTTAAATAGGTGAGTTTTGAGGAGTTTTTTGAAGCAGTCCAGAGTTGGGGCGTTGCAGAGTTCTGCAGGGAGGGAGTTCCAGAGGGTGGGAGCTGCCACACTGAAAGCTCTGTCCCCGAAGGTCCGTAGTCTGGTTCGGGAAATGGAGCGCTGACCAGTGTCCGAGGTTCGCAGGGACCGTGACTGAGTGAGGGGGTGGAGGAGGTGAGGTACTGAGGTGCCAGACGCGTCTATTAGAATCCTAATGTTTGCTTCCGTATTCGCGTTTTGCGCTCTGATTGGCCACTGACGTACGCTAGTTTTGCCCCCCCCGGTATGAGCGTAGAAATTATGCGTGGAGAGTAGGGATGCTCGATATTGGCTTTTTTACCTATACCGATATTGTCCAACTCTTAATTTCCGATACCGATATCAACCGATATCAACGGAATAATTTCAGGTAATTAACATTACATATCTCTTGTTGTGGAATTAACACTACATTATGCATACTTTTGACAATAAATTAAATCAGAATTTGTTCTTACTTGCTTGCCTGGGTAAATAAAGGTTATAGAAATGTAAAAGAAAAAAGATTTTTATTTATTCTTTTGAAAACCGATACCGATATTTTCCGATATCACATTTTAATGCCGATATCGGCAGATAATATCGGTAGGCCGATAATATCGGACATCCCTAGTGGAGAGCGAGCCTCGCACACACGCACTTTAAAATGGGTATCACAGTAGTAAGTCCTACTGTAGAACATGACATATTAGCATGACATCTGATTTATTAATGCCAATACTAAAGATTAGAGACAAACGCAATTGGCACAAGTGTAAATTCTGGATTAGTCACTCAGTTTTAACATCTGACTTAGCTCACCTTGTTTGTCTGCTGGCTGTGGATCCTATGGTCACAAGTTCAAATCACTCTTTGTTCAAGTTTTTATTTTTTTACGTTTAATTAATTTATCCACTCTGGTTGGATGGTGTGTATGTATATGTATGTGTTGTGCTGTATAATGACAATACATTTGAATCGAATCTCATTTTGAAATCGCTACCTGTTGAGTGGATCACCATGGTGCAATGCAATCACCTCCGAAGCTGTCTGCCACTGTCGTGTCCATAGGCAGCGTAGCGAAATGGTACATTTATGCATATGTATTGGGAATGCCCTCCTGTTAAGATTTTCTGGGAAAAATTAACCACTCAATTATCAGAATTTTTATCTCTGACCATACCTACACTGCCTTCTGTATTGTTGTTGAATGATGTTTCTCAGTTATCAACCTCTGTACATGTAAAGAGACAAATTTTGTCCGGTCTTACGGCTGCCAAAAAGTTGATAGCGTCACGCTGGATTCAACCGTATAAAATGTGCCGGAAGGTATGGGTTCTTACCTATCTCGATGTGATTTATCTAGAGATATCTACTGCATGAATTTTAGGTGTTAATGAAGCCAGCATAGCAGTCTGGGTAGCTGTGGTGGAGAAGATAAAGGGTAGCATATAAACTTGTAATTTTCTGATGTTAAATGAAATAGTGGATGTATAGTCCAAGTGGGGGTCCTGAGGGGGGGGGGGGGGGGGGGGGGGGAGGGGGGGAGGGGAAGGAAAGAGCGAGGAAGAGCGAGCAAGAGCACATGTATTGTATTTATTATTTTTATGTCTTTTAATCTACATTTATTTTGATTTAATTACTGGACTGTCATTATTGTAATTATTATTTCTGCCATTGTCCTGTGATTTATCATTGATTATTACTGTTACTGTATTGTTTGTCTAGTTTCATGTTAAAAAAGGGAAAATAAAAAACATTTGTACATGTTTCCTTTAAGGGTTCGTCTCTTTACATATGTTTTCCGTAGGTGTTAATATCTTTACATATGTTTCCTTTAAGGGTTCATTTCTTTACATATGTTTCCAGTAAGTTATCCCTTTACACATGCCTTTATTTATAGTGTGAGGTTTCTTTTTACTAATATTTTGTGTTCACCAGTCTTGGCCATGCCTAGCCTTAAACCAGCTGGCACTCATTAGTAATCACGTGCAGTATTTGTACCTGCCCGTTTCTCACATTCCCGGTCGCGCCTTTGTCATTGCCTTTGTTTACCCTTGTGTTCGGTCACGTACTCTGTTTCACCTTTGTCCTTAATTCCCAGTGAGTCCGTTCCTTATTCCACATTTTCCAGCACAGCTGAGTTTTGTTTTCCGGCTTTTACAGTTCGTTTTTGTTTGCTACCGTTTGTAACGTGTATCATTGTTGCTTGCAAACTGTCAAAGTAAAAGCCCTTCATTTCATTCCGTCGTCTCTGCCTCTACTCTCTCTGATCTTGTTCTGCATTTGGGGCCTCCTCACCTACCCACACCAAACCCTCACACCGACAGGCAAGTTTGATAGGAAATCAATGTTTCTATTATATTTGCTTGTGTCAGGTGACATACACCAGAACCCGGGACCCGTAATGACACGGAACCAGAGACAACAGTTAGGTCTGCTGACCCAGGAAGCGGCGGCTAGCATCGCTAGCACAACAAGACAACTGCTACCTACACAGACGGGGGCGGCAGCTGGCGACACGATCAACGGCAACATTCCTCCACTATCACCTCTTCAAAATAACCCACGAGAGGCCACAGCGAGAAGGAATGAACCGGGGTTCACAATCGAGGCGCCCAGCACGTCGCGGGACCAAAACAGCGAGGCATCGCCCGATGGCCGGCGAGCTAGCCGGCGAGCTAACGGGGCTAACATCAATGGACAAAGGACCCAGAAAGCTAACGGGGCTAACAACAATGGACATAGGACCCCATCCCCCCCTCCCCACCTACCGCCACCCGGGCAACCAGACACCACAGACAATCAACACCTTGAACTCAACGACATAAACCAAATAACGAACACAAATGGACTACACATATTCCACCTTAACACTAACAGCCTGAGACCTAAACTGGCTGACAATTGTTTTTAAACGGTAAGGCAAACATATTGTGTTTCACAGAAACAAAGCTAGACTCATCTGTACAGGATCCAGAGATTGAAATCGAAAACTATTCAATAGTCAGGAGGGATAGGAATCAATATGTAGGTGGCGTCTGTGTGTATATTCACAAAGATACCAAATTCATCAACCGTACTGACCTTAACCATGACGAAATTGAAACTGTTTGGATTGAAATCTTATTCGATAGGGCGAAATCAGTACTAGTAGGCACAATCTATAGACCGCCAGAACAGAGTGGCTTCTATGACACACTGGATGGGTGTTTAGCTGGGGTGGAGGGTGTAGAAAAAATTCTTATTGGGGACTGGAACACGGATATGCTACGTAAAGCAGCACCCGTCTTCAAGGCCTTCAGTAGGTTTTCTGATCTGCACGGTTTCAGCCAGCTAATCACCCAACCCACAAGGGTATGTGATTCAACACAAACCACCATTGACCTCATTTTGACCTCTGACAAGTCCATGATCTCCAATAAAGGGGTGATCATTATATGATTTTCTGTACCCGCAAAAAGCTAAAACAAAAGGCCGGGTCTAGGGACCTCAAAACCTACTCTAGAGAGGCCTTTAACCAAGAACTGGAGAGCATGGACTGGTCAGATGAACTCAGTGGTACACAGGTTGAAGAAACATGGCTTGGATTCAAAACCGAATTCACAACAATACTCAACAACATGGCACCCCTAAGAACCACCAGGGTTAAAAATCGCGCTAAGCCATGGATGCACACTGAAATACTAGCCGCTATGAAAACCAGAGACAAAAAATGCTCTGAACTTCATAAAAGTCAGACAAAGCTTTCCAAAAGCTCAAACAGTGAACTCCAAGCCCATGTGGTTGAACAAAAAATTCAAAGAAACAGACTAAGAAATGACATAAACACCATGATCAAAACCGCAAAAAGAAAATTCATCAATGACAAAACTGAGGAAAACTAAAACAAACCACGTGAACTTTGGAAATTACTCAATAATCAACTAGGCTGCAGTAAAAAACTTAAAACCAGATTCTCAAACATAAACATAAAGACGGACAACACGCTCATCACAGACAAGCTGGATATAGCCAATTACTTAAACATCTTCTTCACAAACATAGCCACAACCCACAACACTGGTAAACAAATTACCCTCCCACTTAGGGCATTATGGGGTAGAACATATAGTAGCATACTACAAAAACCTAGGGGTCCGCAAAGACGACTTCAAACTAGAAATGGTAATGTGACGGATCATATGGTCTGCGTTGTGTTGATGTTAAATGTTAATGTCCCGAGGGGGAGTCGAACAGGGGGCTCCCGCGCCGCGGGCGACGACACAGGCCGCTGCACTAAGAAGTGAATTCACTCCTAACTACCGTACCTATGCGTCTGTTAACCCTGTTATGAGGAAGTGAGTTTAACTTACCAGCCCGCAATGCCACAGTCACTCGTCAACACCCATGTTTCCGTGACTGTGGACATACCCACAGGCTTCCCCGTTACACTCACCTTCCTAAACTCACGCCCCTCAGGACATCTGGGTCACTGGGCACCACTGTGACGGATCGTATTGGTTCACTCTGCATTGTTGTTAAATGCTGATGTCCCGAGGGGGAGTCAAACAGGGGAGCTCCCGCTCCGCGGGCAACGACATAGAACGCTGCACTAAGAAGTGAATTCACTCCTAACTACCGTACCTATGCGTCTGTTAACCCTGTTATGAGGAAGTGAGTTTAACTTACCAGCCCGCAATGCCACAGTCACTCGTCAACACCCCTGTTTCCGTGACTGTGGACATACCCACGGGCTTCCCCGTTACAGTAACAACCGATGAGGTACTAAAAAAACTGAGCGCCCTCCAACCTAACAAGGCCACTGGCCATGACAACATCCCCTCCAAATTCCTCAGAGACTCAGCAGCCGCCATCACCCCAGTCATCACACACATAATAAACATCTCCATAAAACAGGAACACGTCCCCAAGGACTTCAAAATTGCGAGAGTGACCCCTCTGCACAAAAAGGGCAGCAAATTAGACCCAGGCAACTACCGCCCTGTTTCTATTCTTACCTCCATCTCGAAAGTCACAGAGAAAATAGTCTACGAACAGGTCGAAAAGTACCAGGCGGAAAGAAAATCGAATCTACGAATTCCAATCAGGCTTCAGAACATCCCACTCCACTGACGCATGCCTTCTCTATTTGAACGACCACATCAAACAAGAGGTGGACGCGGGCAAATACTGCGGCATGGTCATGCTGGACCTACAAAAGGCGTTCGCCACTGTCAATCACTCCATTCTGATTGACAAGCTAATATGTATGTATGATTCCATGTGGCAAATAAATACTCTGAATCTGAATCTGAATCTAATAGCAATTGGTTTTGATAGTTTATCAGTGAGCTGGATGCAATCCTACCTGGAGGGGAAAGAACAGATGGTGGAGGTAAATGGTACTCTATCCCCCCCCCCTCACAGTGAGCTGTGGTGTTCCACAAGGAAGCATACTAGGACCGCTACTGTTCCTAATTTATGCAAATGACATGTCGTCAGCTTGTGACTGCAACTTGTTCTTGTTCGCGGACGACTCAGCCCTGCTGGTCTCTGACAAGAACAAGTTACAGGTTGAAAAAACCCTCAGCTCTGACCCTGGCAGAATCTGCACCTGGCTCGCTGATAACAAACTATCATTACACCTGGGTAAAACAGAGTCAATTCTCTTCGGGTCAAATAACAAACTCAGCAAGACCGACGGCTTCTCAGTTACAGTGGGTGACAATATTGTCACAAGAAAAGATGAAATTACATACCTAGGTTCCATCCTAGAGGCAAATATTTCCTGTGACAAAATGGCATCCAAGGTAATAAAAAAAAGTCAACCAACAAACTAGATTCTTGTACCGGATCTCCTCTCTGGTAAACAAGAATACCCTGAAGACTCTGGCAGGAGCACTCATTCAAGGGTACTACGACTATGCTTGCACCTCATGGTACCAAAGCACCTCAAAGGCGCTAAAAACAAGATTACAAACATCACAAAACAAACTGGTCAGACTAAGGTACCCATGTACATGTCAAAATACTTCCCAAAGGTCAGTGAATACCACGATCACAACACCAGAGGGAGCTCCACAAATCATGTTAAACCCAGATTCGGCTCAAACAAGGGACTAAACACGTTTCGCAATTATGCCACATCAATGTGGAACGCCCTACCCAAAGCTGTAAAGGAATGTGAATGCCTACCCACATTCAAAACCGCTCTTAAAGAGCACCTACGGGAGGCTGCAATTCGAAACTGGCCACCGTAAATGTCCAAACCCCCCCCCCACCCCCCTCCTAATAGCAGTCTCCTCCCCAGTATATATTCTCTCCCCGCCGTATGTATATTTCCCCCTCACCCACCCACCCACCCCCTCCAAATGTACAGTCTCCTCCCCACCGTATGTATATACTCTGTCAGGATCTATGGGTAACAGTATATTTGAATATCATATATGTCACAAATGTAACAGTACTAAATACCTGTATGTCATATATGTCCCTATGCCATAATGTCATGTATGTTGTGTATGTCATAAATGTCACTATGAATTGAAAATGGGGGACCCTGATATAAACAAGACAAACGTCTTTCTCTGGTCTGCATCCCCTTAACAATTGTGTGTATTGAGCCGTACTGTATTGTACCCATTCTGCAATCTGTTAAATAAAGTTTTCATTCATTCATTCATCCATTAGATAGTTTTAACTTCTCGATTTGCTGAAGTCTATTGCAAGACGGCGACCATTTTGGAAAATTTGAATCATGGGAATTGTAGTTTTTTGCGGCCATTTTGTCGAGGGCATGCATAGCTGTGGATCAGCGTTGGAATTATTCTGAACTACACTTCCTGGCAGATACTGTGGGGGTTCAAAGTTCAGCGTTCTGAATGAATTATTTCAATAACTGTTATTATTGTGGATAAGCCACAAAAGGTAACGTTTTTGACAAATAAAATTGGCGCACAATGACTAAATTGGGACGGGGAGAAAACAGAGAAAAATCTGAGAAAGAGAGATACAATTTTATTTATATATTTTTTTTAAATGGTTGCACTGTGGTGAAAATAAAAAGGTACAGTAAATTACAGTAGATATCATTATCTGTTCTTATCCACGCCTGGTGATACTAAATCCGAATTGAACTCGGGCATTTGAAAGATAATATATGTATATATATATATAAATGTGCGAATTGGCTATAATAAGGTAATTTATAAGCATCATAATCTATATTCTATAATAATATTTCAAATTGCATTGGTCCGGATGGGAGAATTCAGTACTGTATCTACAGAACCTTCTGTTTAATCATCTTCCCTTTATTAATTTCCTTATAATTTTTGTACACATGATCTCAAGAAGGTACTGAACAAGATCAGTGGCAGTTTTTTGGTCATTATTATCATGGTGTTATTCACTGTCAAAGATTCAAAGACAAATCATAATTCATATTCTCCTTTGTTTCATCACAATATAAGCAAGCCTAGTAATAGACACAATATTTGTGACACTGTGAATACATTCCCTGAGGTCCATAGATGTACCTAGATACCAAGAATATGCAAATCGACCTTGTAGAAGTGGAGCAATATTCCATTTACCTAGGTATATATTTTAGGCGAAAATATTCCACGGGTGGAACAGGTTAAACTAGCCTTGAGTCTGTGTATCTCGGAGCACCCTGAGGGGAGGGGCGGTGGGGGGGGGGGGGGGGGGGGGGGAAGAGAGCTTTTCCGGAATCACAGTTGCAGGACCGGAGGGGGTGGGGATGGAATAGATGACTACAGTTGCCATCATAGGGGGGTGGTCTTGGCGATGAGACAGTCACTTTGGCAACGTGAGGCGCAGGGCATACACGTAGGAGGGGGGATGGGGGGAGGGGGCTGGGGGTGGGGGTCTGCATGCCACTCTTATCTCCAAGAGGGCCTTCGACTCCAGCAGCTCTCAGTTCGACCTTGGAGTCGTCCAGGAATTTGTTTTGGCTGACTGACTTCCCCAGTCACGTCGATTTAAATTTGATTTTGAGTAGAGTGAATTTTAACTCTATTGATTTGAGTGGAGTGAGTTTTAACAACTCCGTCCAAATGACTGAATGCATTAGTCCATAGTGTCCAAGTGTCTTAATCAGTTCATTTTGGTAGGTCCTGTGCACGGTAAACAGATCCAAAATCTTCTTATTGCAATCCCAATATGGTCAATATGGGACTTAAGAGAAAGGTTGTCATCAAAAGGCCTAAGTATGTATATAGGTGGACACAACTTCGATAGAAGTCCCTTGGTCCAATGAAATGCCAGGAAGAACTGCTGAGACCTTCTTTTTGTTCGAAAAGAACATGACCTTGGTTTTGTCTGCATTCAACACCAGTCTAAGACGAAGCAGGTTAGACTGAATGGCATTGAAAGCAGACTGCAGACATTCAAAAGCGGAGACAACTGTGTGTGCGCAACAATATAAAACAGTGTCATCAGCATAAAGATGTACTGAAGCATTTATATCACGAGACACATCATTGATATGAATAGTAAATAGGGTAGGACCTAGGACAGAGCCTTGAGGCACGCCATTTGTGATATTCTGAAATCTAGAGGAGAGACCATTGAACTGAACACATTGCTTGTGATTGGAGAGATAATTAGTAAACCAGCCAACTGCATTGTCTGACAAACCAACGTCCATTAAACGCTGGCACAACGCACAAGACACCATGATCGACAGTATAAATACAAGATTGATATTATAGCTGTTGTTTTTGTGAAAGAAACAAGGATGGAATCTTAATGTAATATTTATGTAGTTACATTAGAGATCAAGTACTGTAGCAACATCTTCTTTACTGTTATGGAGAATTTTACACCGTAAAATGAATAACTTCAACTGCAAATAAGAGCATGTGAGCTGTTTGTAAAATACCATTAAAGGTGGTATAGATAACATTCAGCAACTAGATGTCACACTAGAGCACCAGCATGTCATTTTAGATTAGATTCAAATGTATTGTCATTATACAGCACAAGTACAGTACAACAAAAATAAGTTTGGTATCCAACCAGAGTGTAAATGTAACAGTAAAGTGCAACAGTAATATACAATGTACAGGTGATTAAAATATAAAATAATTTATCCACTCAGGTGCATTCCACATTGGGAAATGGGAAGTATAGGAAGGGGATACTGTACATCTTTTTAAATACATTTTAAAAATAATTGTGGGGAAAGGCAATACTTTTATTCTGCACCTCTGAAAGCTCTGTGGATGTATTATTATTTTGTATCATTATTATTATTAGATAATATATATATGTATATCTATTTTTTTAGTCTATAGCACCGTTAACTCATTCAGCGCCGGAGGCCTAGAGCATCTTAGTTCCTACCATGCCAACGCTCTAAAATATAGGAATAAGTGGCGGTGTTTGCAGGGCTATATATTCTATATTATAGCTATGGATACTGTGGTAGTTTTCAGTCAAAGCAAACTGTGTATATATTATTTTGTACAACACAACCAACGATTACAGAATGGCAACAAGAAGAGGTAATATACATTCACAAATTTCTCCCCCCCTCTCCCCTCTCTCTGTAACACAAGAGGCATAGACACACACCTCTCACTTGGTACAGGCAGCTGCCTGTCTCAGATCTCCTCATGGGGGAAGATGAGATATGCAGGCGCTGATTAAGTGAGAGACAGTGGCTGTTTGATCTCCTGGGAAAGTCAACAAATGTGTGGTTTTACAGCTCTGAGATCAACCAAGCGACTAGAGAACCATCTGGTCAGACAGATTGAATATACAAGATACTAAAGAAACGGCCTTATAAGGCGCCAGACAAGCCCCACTAAGGGGGGGGCTGCTGTCTCTTCTAAAACAAAGGACAGCAGATGTAGCAGAGATCAAAGAGGGACCGTTTGAGTCCACTCTGTGACCTAATAGGGTATCTTGAACTGCGGGAAAACGCCCAGTAATAAATTCAGTCCTAAACGTCACTGTAGGGCTTAGCCTATTGAGAGCTAAAACAAGTGTTTCTCCAATTAGAAAGCTCGATGATGGTTTTTGGATACGCCCGCTTGTCGTAACATTAGAGGCGGAGCCTAGATTTGAATATGACAAACTCCTCGATGGGAGAGGAGAACACAACCCCCACGAGACCAGACCAGGAAACAACAGCAGAATACACACTCTTTTTCTCCACTAGAGACTGAGGAAACCACGCAGCAGAGAGACGGCAGCAAAATCTACCATCTTGAAGAAGCCGAGACGCGAGAATGTTTATAGACAAGCTTTTTTATTGAGAATTTAGTCTGAATTCTACGATCCTCCGGCATATTGGATGCATCTCGTAGGTTCATTGCACATATTTCTTTTGTAACATCTGTTGAAATCCTTTTTCATTAAAAACAGATTCTCTTCAAACTGCTCGGAACTCGATTTCTTCAACCGCCGCGCCGTGTTCTCTGAAGATTGACTAGCAGAAACCATCACATACATGGTTATCTGCATTTGTAGCTCAGTAGTACTTCAAAGAGCTTTTTAAGGTTTAAACACAACGCAGAGTACGAAGATTAAGCTAGGAAGTTACTACATTTTTGGTGCTGTGGCCCTTGAATAGAAACGTCCGTTTTGAACGAGAACAAAAGAGAATTTTTTTTTCCTCTTTCTTCACCTCGATCAACAAGAACAACAACAAATCGTCTTCGCGTAGCCGGAGAGTTACCAAAGGTGAGTGTTATGGAGTGTACGGGTGTTCAATTCGAACCAAGGGGGGGTTTGCTAAAGACTTAACCTCATGTAAACATGAAGTAATGAGTGATGAGTTGGGTGTTCTGAATGGGAGGAGAAGCGCTGTGTAATTGGGTGCAGGGAAGTTCCACTGGAGAACTGTTGTACAGAGAATATGGGGAAGTGTACAGAACTCTGTTACTATTCAGAACATGCAAGTCAGATATGGTAAAGATGAGTGTGCGCCGCCAGAACTGGTTTGCGAGACAGGTTATAAGCGTCGTATTGCGACTGACTACGGTTTTTCTGGCCAGGAAGCCACGGTGGTCCGTTTTGCGTGCGATAGGGTGCGCTTCTCGAGGGATTACTAGAACCCTAGGAGGTAATACTCGAGACATGAAGCGCGGTTAATAAGGAATGATTTGGGTGTTCTGAATGGAAGGGGAAGCTCTGTGTAATTGGGTGCGGGGAATAGTTCCACAATGGAGCTGAAGTACAGAGAATATGGGAAGAGGACAGAGCGCTGTTACCATTCAGAACATGCGAGTTAAGTGTGGTAAGCATGAGGGGAACCTTCGGGACCGGGGAGTGGCGTGTGAGGTTACAGAGTACGGGGAATAGTTCTACGGGGGAACTGAAGTACACCCAGATACGTGGCTTTTTAATAAAAGCGGGGTCTGGTTCGTGCTCAGAGTTAAACGAAGGTACGTGTGCGTGTTAGGACCATGCCGGGCAGACTGCAAGGGTCTTGTTTGACTTTGAGCGCAGCAGGCGTGTTAATTAACTGCGTTAGGCTGTAACAAAATAAGTACTTAATGAAAAGTCGATTAAAAGGCTATAGAAAGCAATATAGTAAACTTAAACACTGTCTATAGTACGGAGGGTAAATATGCCTGATGTTGCATTTAGGAAGTTGCGCGGTGGTTGTTGACGGGATGTGGGAATCTACCGCGGGCGTCAGGGACTAGAATAGGTTGGTTATGAATGGTGTTGCAGCTATGGTTAGGCATTATTTGTGTATGAGTGGAAGGACTTATGGTTATGTTGTACGTTGTGTGATATAGTATGGATTAAATCTGTAAATTGGCACTTAAAATATGACTGAGAACGTTTTTTTAATATTGGATATGGTACATAGGGACGAGCGCCTCGTCCATTGAGCCACCCAACTGTTGGTAAAAGTGCAGCGCGTGCATGCTCGTCGGTGCTCGTGCTGGACAGAGCGCGTTCTCGTCAGGACTCGTGCGTGTCATGGCGCGAGGCTAGGCTAAAGCTACATGCTATGACCGGCTAGCTCAAAGCTATGTGCTATGAACAAATAGCTCGTCGTGGCTCGCATGGGATGTTCAGTACTGTATGTTGTGGAAGCGGTGGGATTGCAGTATAACTGTATTGTCTTTTATGAGGAATGGGCTAATGTTTACAAAATATTGGCTGGAAGTTTAAACGTGTGCAGGAAGCACGGTGAATGAGTGGGCCGCCTTAGTGTGCGCGCACTTGTGAGAAAAGACATTGTGTGTGAGGCGGAGTGACTGAAATTAATTATGATGTGGTTGAAAGTGCACTAGGTGGCGCCAGAGTCAACCTGGGCAACGCGGCCGTTTTAAGTGATTGTGATGTGGTTGGAAGTGCACTGGGTGGCGTTAGAGTCAACCTGGGGCACGAGACCGGTTTTTGGAGGTGTGTGGAGGTGACCGTTGTGAGGGTATTGGTGCTACGCTAGGGGGCGGTAGAGGCATTTTTGACTCCCGTCCTGAGGTAGTGTTGTGGTATATGGTTAGGTGTACGTAATGTCCCTCCCTCCCTCTCTCTCTCTCCCTCTCTCTCTCTCTCCCCCTTTCTTCCCCTCTTCCTCTCTCTCCCTTCTCTCCCCTTCTCCCGCTCTCTTCCTCTCTCCCTCTCTCTATTTCACACACTGAGTTCTCCCTCTCTCTCTCTCTCTATTCTCCCTCCCTCTCCCCCTTTCTCCCCCTCTTCCTCTCTCTCCCTTCTCTCCCCCTCTCCCGCTCTCTTCCTCTCTCCCTCTCTCTCTTTCTCCCTCTCTCTCTCTCTCCCTCTCTCTCTCTCTCCCCCTTTCTCCCCCTCTTCCTCTCTCTCCCTTCTCTCCCCTTCTCCCGCTCTCTTCCTCTCTCCCTCTCTCTCTCGTTCACACACTGAGTTCTCTCTCCCTCTCTCTCTCTCTTCCCCTTTCTCCCCCTCTTCCTCTCTCTTCCTTCTCTCCCCCTCTCCCGCTCTCTTCCTCTCACACACTGAGTTCTCCCTCTCTCTCTCTCTCCCTCTCTCTCTCTCTCCCCCTTTCTTCCCCTCTTCCTCTCTCTCCCTTCTCTCCCCCTCTTCCTCTCTCTCCCTTCTCTCCCCCTCTCCCGCTCTCTTCCTCTCTCTCCCTTCTCTCCCCCTCTCCCGCTCTCTTCCTCTCTCCCTCTCTCTATTCTCCCTCCCTCTCCCCCTTTCTCCCCCTCTTCCTCTCGCTCTCTTCCTCCCCCTCTCCCGCTCTCTTCCTCTCTCCCTCTCTCTCTTTCTCCCTCTCTCTCTCTCTCCCTCTCTCTCTCTCTCCCCCTTTCTCCCCCTCTTCCTCTCTCTCCCTTCTCTCCCCTTCTCCCGCTCTCTTCCTCTCTCCCTCTCTCTCTTTCACACACTGAGTTCTCTCTCCCTCTCTCTCTCTCTTCCCCTTTCTCCCCCTCTTCCTCTCTCTCCCTTCTCTCCCCCTCTCCCGCTCTCCCTCTCTCTCTTTCTCCCTCTCTCTCTCTCTCCCTCTCTCTCTCTCTCCCCCTTTCCCTTTCTCTCTCTCTCCCCCTCTTTCTCCTTCCCCTCCTCTCTCTCCCCTCTCTCCCTCCCTTTCTAACTTCCCGCACTTCTTCCTTCCCCTCCTTTCTCTCCCCTCTCTCCCTCCCTTTCTCTCTTCCCGCACTCCTTCTTTCCCCTCTCTCTCTCTCCCCTCCCTCTCTCTCTCTCTCTTTCCCTCCCTCCCTCTCTCCTTCTCTCTCTCTCTTCCCCTCTTTCTTTGGCCCCCTCTCTCTCTCTCTCTCTCCCCCTCTCTCTTTTTATCTCTTCTGTAACTTTCTTTCTTTTCTCTCTCTCTCTCTTCCTCCTCCTCCATAGGAGGCGTTTGGGCAGTTGCAAAGTATGGCATATTGTGTAATGTGTTTTATGGTTTGGAACAGGTCTGTATGGGACTGTGTGCCCCCCCCTCCCCTCTCCTGGTTTTCCTTCGAAACCCCCCCCCCCCCCCCCCCCACGCGCTGATTTCTGCCCTGGCTTTCTTTCCTAAATTCTGGGTCCCTTTTGGGAGATCCGGTCTGGGGTCTGAGACATTGTAGGCAGGGTCTAGGGTACTAACGGGTATGGGTGTTGTATGTGGGGATTAATTGAGCAATTGAGGTTGACTAATGCTTGACTAATCTGACTAGTGAAAGATGGTGAAAGGCCAGACGGTGGAACGGCAGTCTGCACCACAGGGCTGGTTCGCAAGGACGATCGCAAGAATGAGGGGAACCAGTACGCCATCTGCATCATCACCAATGACTCGGGGTGCCCTGGTCCGGTCAAAAAGGCTTATGAGGGAACTTCAGGAGATCAGACGACAGGGCGGCGGTTTTATTACAGTGGAGTTGGTTGGGGATAATCTGTTCAGCTGGGAGATTAGGTTGTTTCAGTTGGATGTGGACTCCTTGTTGTGGCAGGATATGAAGGAGACTAAGACGGAGTTTATATTGCTGGGTGTCTCCTTCCCTCAGGATTTCCCGTTCTCTCCGCCGTTCATGCGGGTACTCTCCCCGCCATTAGAACGTGGTTATGTGAGTAAAGGTGGGGTTATATGTATGGAATTGTTGACACCAAGTGGTTGGTCTAGTGCGTACACCATGGAGGCTGTCGTGAGGCAGTTTGCTACTAGCCTGGTGATGGGTCAGAGTCGCATGGTTAAGGGGGGAGAGGGAGCAGAGGGGGTGTCTTTGAGTCAAAAAGAAGCGGAGGCGGCCTTTAAAACACTGGTGAAGACCCATGATAGATTTGGCTGGCGGTCTCCACCAAAATCGGAAGGTTAGGAGACACCGCCAACCGGCGGTTAGGGATAGGTTGTGTTGTAGTGTTGTGGTGTAAGGTGGTATTGTTGTTTCGGCCCCCCCCCCCCTCGTCGAGTCCTCCCTCCCCTCCTGTCCTAGCTCCTTTCCTAGGTACGTCACTCCTTCCCTAGTGGTATACTCCCTCACGGGATGCTCCCTCCCCTCCTGTCCTAGCTCCTTTCCTAGGTACGTCACTCCTTCCCTAGTGGTGTACTCCCTCACGGGACGCTCCCTCCCCTCCTGTCCTAGCTCCTTTCCTAGGTACGTCACTCCTTCCCTAGTGGTGTACTCCCTCACGGGATGCTCCCTCCCCTCCTGTCCTAGCTCCTTTCCTAGGTACGTCACTCCTTCCCTAGTGGTGTACTCCCTCACGGGACGCTCCCTCCCCTCCTGTCCTAGCTCCTTTCTTAGGTACGTCGCTCCCTCCCTAGTGGTATACTCCCTCGCGGGACGTTCCCTCCCTTCCTGTCTAGTATGACGTACTCTGGTCTTGCCTGGTCTCCTCTCCTCTGGGGGATTTGGGTGTGCTCCCTCCCTCCCGGGCCTTTCCCAGTGTGTGTCCCCCTCCCCGGCCCGGGGGCGCCTTCCCACCCCCTCTCTTCCACTCTCCTATTAGGGATGTATTGGAGGGTTGGTTAGGAGGGGAATAGAACGGGGTTATATGTTGTATGGTGAACAATTTGTAATAAGGGATGTTGTTGGTTGTTGTCTGTGGGGCGTTGCAGGGAGAGTAGGAAACGCGCAGCGGGAGGAGAGAAGCAGGGATAACAAGGAGTAGGGCAGGCCGGTCCAAGGATGTTGGGTTTGTCTAGAAATGCGGAGTGCGCTTTGGTGACGTGCGCTCTGGTAACAGCTGTCATATTGTGTACGGCAGGGGTTATGTGGTATTTTTGGGACCAGACACCGGAGCTTATAAATATAGATGTGGACAAGCGGGAATTGCGTGAGCCTCACACGAATGTGTTTATAAAAATTGCGAGGGAGGTGGCGAAAAGTGCGAATAAGACTGATTGTTATGTGTGCGGCCTAGCGCCAGAATCTTCTGCAGCCGGTTTACCGCTTATAGCCCACCCAGTCACTGAGTGTCATAACTCTGTGCTGAAGGGTTTTAATCTGCCTTTCCTATGTAAGGGAGTGAGTGAGGAGAGGCAAGAGGTGTATCATAAAACAAAGGGTTTGCTAGGGGCGGTGGCGGAGCAGGCTAAGTTGGATGTTACGCCTATTCCGGTGGCAGTTAGGCCAGAGGAATTTACGAGATGTGAGGACGGCGAGAATGGTGTATATGTGGGCACGCTGGGGAATTGTGTAGGGGGGGTGAGCCTGGGGGCTGCAAAGATGGCTGCACGGGCTCCCCAAGGTACATATTGGATTTGTGGTGTGAATGCGTATGCGGCGTTACCGGCGGGTTGGAAAGGAAGGTGTGCGTTGGGGTATCTGGTGCCGGCAATGAGGATAACTGATGTTTTGCCGACGCACCGTGGGGCTAGGAAGGCGCGAGCTGTGAGACCAGATACTTTTTTTAAGATGGCATATCCTGCGTATGGGACATATGCTAATGAGCAGGAGATTGATCATTTAGCTGCATTGTTTGAGGAGATGACGATCACAACGACAAAGGGATTTAGCCTAGAAAATGAGGAAATGCGGGCATTAAGGTTAATGGAGATGCAGACAAGGGCGGCTATGGATTTTTTGTTGGCAGCTTCAGGGGGTACGTGTGCGTTAATAGGCCAGGAGTGCTGCACGTATGTGCCCGAAAATGATGAAGTAGGGATGCCAGAGGTTATAGAACATTTGAAGAATATTACTAGGGAGATGCAGCCCGCACGGGAGGACTTGTGGGAGGGCTGGGGTCAAGGTTGGATGGGCTACATAGGATGGATGATTGCTAAGTATTTGCTGTGTGCTGTGGTGATGTTTGCGGTTATAGTGGTTTGTGTGAATGTTATCAGGGTGTGTGTGACGTACGTGTTCAGGACTCTCGGCGTGGTTGGTTCTGCGTCTGGGGACCCACACCGCTCGGTTGCGCCTGCGTGTGCGATGATGGTGATAAGGGATGGCGCGGAGGGTGGCAGGGTAGGTGTGGGCGTTCCAATAGAGCCGAGGTGCCCGGCGTCCGCGCTGGCAACTATTCTCTGATCTGGGTGGTGGACATTCAGGGTTGGGGAGTGGGAGGGCCGGGGCGTGCGTGTGGGTGTGAGGCGGGGGACGTTCCTGGATGACCGTGCGTTGCCGTTGGCGAGATAGGGTTGTGTATGCAATTTGTTTTTTTTTCCCATAGTAGGTACGTTTGGATTGACTGTATGATGTGGGGCGGTGTACCCGGGGTTCGGTGTTGGGTCTGGTCGGCTATGCATGGCCGTCCGGCAGGGCACTGGACTCTGGGGATACTGGCCTGGAGGACGGGAGAAGTTGCCGGGATGCTGACTGCTTTGTACCTGTGGTGAGGTGGGTTTAGACCGCTGTGGAGGGGCTGTCAGGGTCTCTTCAGTAAACAGGGTTGACACCTCACGGCGTGCGTGGCGCGGCGTCCGTGGCATTCTTTAGATTACCTCTGGGGGACACGTGTCTGGGTGACAGGTGTCCCTTGGGGGGTGTGGTACTGAATAATGAAAAAGAATGTGAAAAATGAATGTAACTATATTAATCAAGATGTTTTTGTTTTCCGAGGAGTATCAGAATTGGAGCAGGATCAAGCGGAAGTAAAGGAGAGCGGAAATTCGACAAAAAATAGGAACCCAGTGTGTTGACAGAGATCGAACGAGAAGAAAAACAGGGAGTAGAAACGGGTGGTATCACACACATGTATCAATTACAATTGTCTCATGTTTAAGAGTGTATGAGGAAAGTAAAAAGATACTCATACAGTGAATGAAAGGAACCTCTCAGGAATTTGATTATAAAGACAGAGTAAAGTACAAGTCCGGTTGATAAATTAACAAGAACTGTTGTCATTGTGTGCTCTGATCTCCAGCAGTTCGATTGGACACGCGGAACACCACAAATCAGGTAAGAATAGGAATTTCAACTGAACAAGGGACAGAAGAGAATAGGAAGGGCCCACAGTGCCACTATTGGCTGTCCGAGTAGGAGTTAGTCACAAGAAGCATAGACACCTACACTTAGATAGGGATTACACAAGCTATTGTTCTGCCTGTTGCCATTGTTACAAGATAAAAAAGACAAGAGAAAAAATGGGGCGAAAAAGCGCATATAAGAAAATAAAAGACACAACCGACGCAGGTAAGTCGACCGTAATTGGGTGGATGGAAGAAAGTCCAGTACAAATTATTGCCAATGAACACGACACGACAAAAGGTAATGGATATTATTTGAAAAAAGCAATTTATATATCAAAAAGATGGAATAAAAGATGGGAGCTTGAGAAACGTTGGCCAGTCGAGGGTTCTTTTGATTTGGAGTTAATAGCTATTATGGGAACACTAATTAAGGCATACAGATATCAAGGGAACGAGGAGGAAAGAGCAAAGAAAAGGTTGCAAGAAACAAGCTTTTTAGCAGCTTATGCACGGGAAGCTGAGAGGAGAGATAGTGAAAAGAAGGCCATTGCAAATGGCAATGATGCAGACAAACCAGTAGAGGGGGTAGTCCAGGTCACCATAACTCCCCTGGCCCCTGACACAACACCTGTCACCGCCCAAAGTGCAGTGCAGTTAGCCTCACCCACCCCAGCCTCCTATCTTATGGCCCAACAGGAAAGAATTGAGGGAGCTTTAGCACCCCCGCCATATGCCAGTAGGAATGGGGAGACAATATACCCCATCCTACCTTTATTAGAGATGATAAGCCCTTACCAGTTGACAGATGATCTGGGGAACAAAGAGAAGGGACAAGCAAAGACATCTATTCAGCTGACAGCTAGGCAACCAGATAGGTCAGCCTGGACTTGGTCAGACAGAGAGGGTGTGGCCGCCTCACGGCTACCAGACAGGTCAGCCCAGACTGGGTCAGTCAGAGAGTATGCGGCCACCTCACGACCAAGGGAAAGGATAGAAGAGACGTCAGAGCGAACTAGAGTGATACAAGCAGCTGAAAGAAAGGGAAAGGAAGGCTATGAGGCAATGTTAAAAGAGAAAGAGTGGGAAAGGGTGAAGGAGACCTACGGCCAGCCTCAGAGAGTTTATGACCACCAGAGAGAGTATGACCACCAGAGAGAGTCTGTCCGCCAGCTGGAGTACCCCCAAAGCCCCCCAGCTCCGGCGCCCCACTCTATATATCGAGATCTTATTCCCCCCCAGCATTTTGCTTCCCCCCAACCCCAGCCCCGCAGGGGGGTAGCCCCTGGCAGTCACAAGATTGGTCTCACGATACCACAGTGGGCGAAGATAGATGCAGTAGGTGAGAAGCCGGAGGCTATCGACCTCGCACTTGGGGGGCAGATGACACGGATACAAGAGGATCTGACAGAGATAGAACAGGCGCTCATGGCTTTGGACAGGGACCACGTGGTCCTAGCAGGGCAAGTTCCCGACCCTACAAGCATGGAAGAGGAGGGAGAGGAATATCAGGAGTTCATGAGGGTGCGGGCTGGCATTGAGGGAAAGCAAATTGCCCTGCAAGACAAAAAAGGAGAGAAGCAAGAGGCCCTCCAGAAAGTACAAGAGCCTGTAAGGGAGAGAACGCAGACCAGATCACAGACGAAAAACAAGCAAACCCCTATCCGCATGGCTCCTATAATAATAAGAGGACAGGACCTGGAATATCACCCCCTGAAGGCGTCGGACATGACACAGGTGACTGAGAAATTGCCGCCCCTCCAGAATGGGGCCAACCCTTGGATTGCCCAACTGGAGGAGTTGATGGTCGGCACAGAAATGGCAATGGGGGATGTCAAGAAAATATTGACAAACATGATGGGAAAAGACGGCATGGAAAGGATACTGGAGATGGCTCGCCTGCATGGCCATGTGGGGACTGGAGCGCATGATGCGGACCTGTTCACAGCGTACAGGGGAGTAATGTGGGCGGCCCTACGAGAAGCCTATCCAACGAGACTGCACGCAGACCAAATTCAGATTGGTACTTTGGAGACAACAGTGCACCCCAGGCTGTACGTACGACAAGCCTATGCCGCGTGGAAGAACACAACTGGTCAGGAGGCGGGACTTGACCCTATGCATGAAGCCTCGTTAAGAGCCAAGATTGAAAACGGCCTCCCCCTAGAGGTAAGACAGAGATTGGCCGAGGTGGTGTCATTGTCAAGGATGGCGCTGGACTTATATATTGATCAAGTAGAGCATTACGTTGAACTGTATCGGAAAAAAGAGCAAAGAGCAAAGGAGAAGGATACGGAGCAACAACGTAAGATCATGTATCAACAGCCAACCGATGCAGTGAAGGTAGTGGAATACCTTCAAGCCTTAGTCCAGGCCCCACAACCAAGAGGTGGGACAGGCTACGAAGGGGAACCACAGGGACAGAGACGGGCTCAAGTGGGAACACAAGGGGGTTATGCGCCAGACCAACAACAGAGGTCGAGAGGAGCAATCGGGTGGCAACCACGAGGAAGAGGTGGAGGCAGAGGCCGGAATCCGGATGGATTCCCGGTGCGGAAGGTGGTGTGTTGGACGTGTGGGGAGTCTGGTCATATCGCACGGGAATGTGGACAGGCTTGTCAACCCAGAGGGGGAGACCAGGAAAGAACTTGGCAAGACCAAGGTCAACCCCGAGTCCAAGACCAGAATGCGAACAATGGCCCGGTAAATCCAGCAAGAGGGCCAGATGAACCACTATGAAGAGGCCCAGAGAGTCCAATGGGGAGGTGTCAGCTGTCAGTGTCGTCTTTAAGGGAGGAGCCTATTGTGTGCGTAACGGTGAATGACAAATCTGTCAAGATGATGGCAGACACCGGCGCGGCCTACACGGTAGTACAACCCCAAGACGCGACGCACCTAACCATGTCCGGTCGATATGTACGGACAATTGGATTTGAGGGAGTAAACCAGCTGACGGCTGTTACCGAACCTGTGACTCTGAGATATCAAGGCAGGGAAGCGACTCTCCCTGTGCTGGTCTCGGAAAGCACACCTATTAACTTACTCGGCCGAGATGGGCTGGGGTTACTGGGGATGGACATTAAATGTACTGCGGAGGGTTGCGTGATAGCCGAACGAGAAGACCAGTACTATCAGATGGTACAACGAATTGACAGTCAATCTATTGTTTAGGGGGACTGGACCAAGAGCTACTTGGCCCCGCCTTACAATGGGAGAAATGTATCACTGCCAATATGCCTGAAGCAAGGGATCCAAAGACCCCCTATCATTGCACTCTGCAGTATCATAGAGATGCAAACTCGTCACAGACTAAGGAGTGGCTGAGGGTGCAACCTGACAAAGTACAGCTGAATGCTACCAATATCATATTGGGGCCACAGGGAGCAGCGTTACGTATTGCACGGAGCGACTATCTGCTTAAAGAACACGGCATTATGGATAGTGTTCCCCATGTGACTTTGAAGGTAATCAGCTCATGTGATCAACAACACATAGGCGAAATGATGAAAAAAGCTGAAGGGATAGAATTTGAACAGATGAAAGAAAACAAACGGATCTGGATAAGCCCTGATAAAAGGTTTATTAAGATCATGGTTCAAGGCACAGGGATGGGTCGTCCCCAAACTGTGCAATTATCCCAAGAGACACTGGGAGAACTCCCTAATCCTAATGCATCAAGCCTCCAAGAGGACATGATGGAGGCGGTGCCTGAGACGCTGTGGGCAAAGAACAGCACTGACATTGGACTAATCAAGTCCGCTCAACCTGTGAAGGTGGAGCTTAGACCTGGGGCCACCCTGCCTTGGAAGAACCAGTATCCATTGAAGGAGAAAGCGGTGGCTGGAATCGAGCCACAAATTAAAGGACTTTTAGCCGCAGGAGTCTTACGGAAAACAACTGATCCCCGGAGCAACACGCCGTTGCTACCCGTGGAGAAGCCTGATACCTCTTACCGGCTGGTGCATGATCTAAGAGCTATCAACGAGGTGTTACTTGACTATCCATCAGATGTCCCCGACCCCCATGTGCTATTGACATTTATCCCGTCGAAAGCTAAATACTTTACGGTTATAGATTTGTGTAGTGCATATTTTAGTGTGCCCTTGAGCGAGGAGTGCCAGCATTTGTTTGGTTTTACTTATAAGGATGAATATTATGAGTATACTAGGATCCCGCAGGGACTAAAGCATTCGCCACACATATTCAACAAAATCCTAAGGGAGGATTTAGAGGGGTTGGATAAAGTCGTGACCTCTAGGGTCATTCAGTACATGGATGATCTGATACTGTGCGCGGACGATCAGGAAACATGTCATCGCGATTCCGTGAAACTGTTGCAACTGTTGGCGGAAAACGGCCATAAAGTGTCGTTGAAAAAGTTGCAATATTGTAAACCTAAAGTGATCTATTTAGGACAAACAATTTCACAGGGCCATCGGGCTATTTCAGAAGAACATTTGGTGGCCATAAGGACGGCGCCCAAGCCTGTGACGGTACGACAGCTAATGGGATTTCTGGGTATAATGGGGTACAGCTCTCCCTGGGTCGAGAACTATACGGAAATAGTGAAACCATTGAGAGAGATGATGAAAGAAACGGGCGTTGATAAACTGAGCAGTAAAGTGGTATGGACCGAAGATGGCTCACGGGCATTCGAAACAATCAAGTCCCGACTGTTAGAGGCGCCGGCCCTGGCTTTGCCTAACTATACCAAGAAATTCATACTCTACGTCTCTTCTTCTCCAGATCAGAAGCAGGCGTGTGCGGTGTTGGCCCAGAACACAGGGGTGGGGGCGCGACCGCAGCCGATGGCGTACTACTCAATTGCCTACTCGGAAGTAGAGATGGGGATGGCTCCATGCTACCGAGAAATGGCTGGAGTGTATAAGATGTACGAAAAAGCCGCAAGTATTATGATGGGATATCCAGTGGATATCATGGTGAGGCATGACTTAAAGAGTCTGTTGGAGTCCGGTAAATATGCACTAACGATGCCTCGCATTAAACACTACTACAGACTTTTGGAACAGGAAGACGTGACGCTGGTCAGGTGTTCCATAACGAACCCGGCAGCTGACATCCCTACGCCTGAGGATGGAGAACCCCACGACTGTTTAGTCGAAGTCGAGAGGTACTCTAAACTCAGAGCAGACTTGCAGGCGTTTCCATTTAGCAGTCCAGATCTGGAATTATGGACTGACGGCTCTTGCTATCGTGTTGGCGAGGGACTAAAAGCAGGTTACTCCGTGGTAAGGTCACAGGGCGAAGGATTTGTGGTAGAAAAAGCCAAAGCATTATCACAACCTTGTTCGGCCCAATTAGCAGAGTTGGTCGCACTGACGGAAGCATGTAACATGGCAGAGGGCAGAACTGTAAATATTCATACAGATAGTGCCTATGCTCACGGTACCGCATTCTTACATGGCACAGTGTGGAAAGGGCGAGGTTTTAAGAAAGCTGACGGAAGCGCCATAAAACATTGTAGTCAGATTAAACGGTTGTTAGAAGCAATTATGAAACCAAAGCAGATTGCGATAATCAAGTGTGCTGCCCACCAGTCTGACGAGTCAAAGATAACACGGCTCACGACTTTTGCCATGCGCATAAAGGAGAGGTAAGGAGAAAAATCAGAGAATATGGCTTTTGGGCGCCAGATTTGAACAGTCAAATTGATCATGTGCTACAGAGATGTGTAATATGTTTGAAAAACAATATACGTAAGGGGATTAGTGTGTCACCAGGACATATCCCCACGCCCAATGGCCCAATGCGAGACCTTGTAATTGATTACATTGACATGATTAAGCCCATTAATCAGAAGAGATATATTCTTGTCGTTGTCTGTCGTTTTTCAAGGTGGGTGGAGGCGTGCGCCACCCGGCACAAGGATGCAGCATCGGTGGCTAAGTTCTTATGCCAAGAGGTAATTCCCCGTTTCGGAATAATGGACAGAATCTCGTCAGACAACGGAAAAGAGTTTGTCGACAAAACTGTACGTTTAATACTCCAACATTTAGGCATAAAACAGCGATTGGGGGCCGTTTATCATCCGCAGAGCCAGGGGATGGTGGAACGCATGAACGGGACGCTAAAAAACAAGCTGGTAAAGATCTGTCAACACACAGGATTGAATTGGTTGAACGCTCTCCCTCTAGCACTGATGGCATGCCGGTCAAGCGAGGTTCGCGGACTGCGTCTGACACCGCACGAAATGATGTTAGGTCGCTGCATGGTAGTACCAGGTTTGCGCGCGACAGGCAAAGGTCCGAGTTTGGACATCCTGGACAACGACATGCGTGAGTACGTAAAATACATGTCAAAGATACACAAAAGTATTCTGGATCATGTCTCCAGTAGACAGGAGCATGAAACCGGGGAGGAGGTGAATAGGCAGACTACACCTCAAATCATACCAGGCGACTACGTTTATGTTAAAGTATTTAGACGCAAGTGGTTTGGCGCGAGACGAGAAGGGCCATACAAAGTCGTTCGAGCCACCGAGAGGGCTTTACAAATTCAAGGATCGCCTATGTGGTTTCACGTTACTCATTGTGTAAAAGCAATCGATACGGACCAAGAATGGGAACCTGAACCACAAGACCTTGACGGTAAAACCGGGGCGTCGCAACCGTTACATGAAGGCGAAGTGGAAGCGGCGAAAGATGAAATTGGGGTGGCGCTAACCCCAAACGATGGGGAAGACCCGGATGATTATGGCGAGCCAGACCGAGGGGGCCACGATTGGCCACAAGTAGAAGATGAAGGTTTTTTACAGGAACCAGACAGAGGAGAAGATTATGAATTGGAACATAATAATTTCTCCTCTGTGGATTTGGAGAAGGTACCAGAAGAACCGGAGGAACCAGTGCTTAGCACAAGCCCGGAACGAGATACTCGACCAAAACGAGTCATCCAGAAGCCTCAACGGTATACATAGGCGAAAGAAGGGATAGTGTAACTGATAGGCCTTGGAGAGGGCGTGTATATATTAATTTTTCATTTTTCATTAGCTGAGCTCTCTCCTTTTTTAGAAATGTTTAGATAATAAATGCAATGTAAGGTCTTTTCTTTCAGAGTGGATTGCACAAAACAGACACGTTTGGTTAAAAAACACATAAGTATAGTCTAAACCTGGTCATTGGTACGGTCATCTTTTTGCATAAAGGGACGGACCTAGACTGAAGTGAAATTGATATAACTGATACATTGTGTATAACCTGCAAATGAGTGGAAATTGTTAAACGGTGTGAGTGAATAGAGAACTGTGTAAACATAAATGGATTCATAGTCGGTCAGTGGAAGAGGGAGCTAATGTGGGTGTTGAGAGCAATTGATACTAACAAATATGGAAAATGAGTTAGAAGGATTCTGGAAATGTTTGGTTCTTAGGTAACTGGGCTAAACAGTAAGGTTAAGGTAATTGTAAACAGTTTGATTGAGAAAATACTAACAAGTATATTGGGGATCATTAATCCCCAAACCGGGGAAACTGTGGTAGTTTTCAGTCAAAGCAAACTGTGTATATATTATTTTGTACAACACAACCAACGATTACAGAATGGCAACAAGAAGAGGTAATATACATTCACAAATTTCTCCCCCCCTCTCCCCTCTCTCTGTAACACAAGAGGCATAGACACACACCTCTCACTTGGTACAGGCAGCTGCCTGTCTCAGATCTCCTCATGGGGGAAGATGAGATATGCAGGCGCTGATTAAGTGAGAGACAGTGGCTGTTTGATCTCCTGGGAAAGTCAACAAATGTGTGGTTTTACAGCTCTGAGATCAACCAAGCGACTAGAGAACCATCTGGTCAGACAGATTGAATATACAAGATACTAAAGAAACGGCCTTATAAGGCGCCAGACAAGCCCCACTAAGGGGGGGGCTGCTGTCTCTTCTAAAACAAAGGACAGCAGATGTAGCAGAGATCAAAGAGGGACCGTTTGAGTCCACTCTGTGACCTAATAGGGTATCTTGAACTGCGGGAAAACGCCCAGTAATAAATTCAGTCCTAAACGTCACTGTAGGGCTTAGCCTATTGAGAGCTAAAACAAGTGTTTCTCCAATTAGAAAGCTCGATGCGAGTTTTTGGATACGCCCGCTTGTCGTAACATTAGAGGCGGAGCCTAGATTTGAATATGACAAACTCCTCGATGGGAGAGGAGAACACAACCCCCACGAGATCAGACCAGGAAACAACAGCAGAATACACACTCTTTTTCTCCACTAGAGACTGAGGAAACCACGCAGCAGAGAGACGGCAGCAAAATCTACCATCTTGAAGAAGCCGAGACGCGAGAATGTTTATAGACAAGCTTTTTTATTGAGAATTTAGTCTGAATTCTACGATCCTCCGGCATATTGGATGCATCTCGTAGGTTCATTGCACATATTTCTTTTGTAACATCTGTTGAAATCCTTTTTCATTAAAAACGGATTCTCTTCAAACTGCTCGGAACTCGATTTCTTCAACCGCCGCGCCGTGTTCTCTGAAGATTGACTAGCAGAAACCATCACATACATGGTTATCTGCATTTGTAGCTCAGTAGTACTTCAAAGAGCTTTTTAAGGTTTAAACACAACGCAGAGTACGAAGATTAAGCTAGGAAGTTACTACAATACAATACTATGGCCCATTTGACATCAACTATCTATCATTCAATATGTGAAAAATAATAAATTTTTTCATCAAGTTTCAAGTTTCTTTAATAGTTGTCATACAGAAGTACAGAATACTTTCATACAAAATGCTTCTTACTGTTACGCTCCATCAATACGTTTGCGTGTTATACCATGGTGAATATAAGTATAGTTTTAGAGTGATCCTGTCTAATCCCAGAAAACGACGATATGCAGCAAAACGTGAATTTCACTAAAAGCGTTGCCGTTTCTCACCTGGACATGCTACTATTTCCAAATCAAATGTATATAATAGGTATTATGTTTCATCATGAATGCATGAAAGGGGGGGGGGGTTTTGATGCTTTGATCGTCACCAACGGCATACGTTGTGGAGTAACGTTACACACACGTTGCGATCGAGGTGAAATCATGGTTGGATTAAAGCAGGATTGATATAGTTTCAAGTTCAAGTTCAAGTTTCTTTAATAGTTGTCATACAGAAGTACAGAATACTTTCATACAAAATGCTTCTTACTGTTACGCTCCAGAGACTGTGCTAGACAAGATATAATTTAGTCCTTACCTTCTCTAGGAGGTACCCCAAAAAGAATATTCCAATTGTCTGATCACGAGTCCAAGTACTGGTGTCTATCGTGTTACCAACATAATCCACCACAACAGATGCATCGGTGGACGCTTCTCAATGTGATCGTGATACCCGCTCGCCTCGCCTGACAAAGAAAAGTGAGCCCGGAGACATTTGATCGTTGCACAGGCCAAGATATAAGGTTTCAAAGGGTGCTCGATACTGCCACCTGGGAGGATACGGTCGGTATTGCACTTTGGCATTCTCAGGATGATTCCCCATGTTAACCCCGAGTCCGTGTGCCTGTAATGAATGGAAATATTGAATAAAAGAAATAACGATGAAAACCCGACTATACTCGGGTCTGGCGCTGAACGGTCGGCGAGATAACCCGACTATCCTCGGGTCTGGCGCTGATTGAGTTAAGATGTATTGGAGGTACCTAGTCTCTGCTTTGTTAGCAAGAAAGTACCAAAATTTAAAAACATTTTAAAACACATTAATTAACCATTAATTTGTGCTAAGCTAGGCTAGCTTGCAGCCGGATAGCTTTTGGTATCTATCTTCTTGTCTGACTATGTAGAAGACGGTTCTCAGATGGGGGTCCCTGGAACAAAATCTTATCAAAAGGTTGGTCCCCGACCTATTACGTGTCCATTTGGGGGTCCTTGATGTGAAATACATAAGAAGAGATAAGATAAGATAAGATAGCAGTATGGGGGAGGGGAGGGAGGTACAGGTATGGGCATAGTAATAGTAGAAAGACATAAATATAGGTAATAAAATTTGATCCGAATATAAAATATGAGAAAAAGTTAACAATGTGTTCTATATTATTATTGAGGCGGACGTTATCAGATGGAGTGTCGTGCCCTCTTTGGGTTTTTTTCTTGGGAAAGAGTGGGGGCGCGCGCCTGTGAGAAGTCGCCTGTCAGAAGTGGGTTGTTGTGTTTTTGGAGTGGGTGAGAGGAGGAGGAGGAGATGTGTAACCGACTATTCCTCGGTTACAAATGTAAGCAAGAATAAGGGTCTGTATCAGGGGCGGATTTAGGATTGTAGGAGATCCGGGGCTTAGCCCAGATGGGCCCCCCTTTTTTTTTTTTTTTTTTTTTTTATATTTTTTTTTTTTTTTTTTTTTGCACGCAAGGGGTGCACAAATTTCTTTTGAATTTAATGAACCTGTACGTGCAATTTCCTGCAATATAGAGCCTTCAATCTTGACCAATAAAGCTGCTCTTTTCACTATAAAACTCAGTTAACCATAACGTAGTTATGGTTAGATTTATATATTGGGGGGGGATATATCATATTTTTCATATAATCAAAAAGTGGTGGAGCAAGATCATACCTTTGCTCCCCCAAGTTCAATAGTGGGAGAGCAGAGATGCTCCGAATGCTCTTATGGCCAGGCGTCTATGATTCACTGATACAAAGTAAAATAGTGCAGTGCAATAAAATAGTTAGTAAAATAGAATAAAATAATGCAATAGTGCATTGCAATAAAATAGTTATCATCCTATTTTTTCCGGAGGCCGGTAAGGAGTGCATTACAGTAGTCGAGTTGGCTTGAGATAAAGGCATGGATCTGGTTTTCAGCGTCCTTTTGATTTATAAATGGCCGTACTTTAGCTATGTTTCTAAGGTGGAAGAATTAAGTTTTTGTCAACTTGTTGATTGTGATTTAAAGCTTAGGTCTGAGTCTACCATAACACCAAGACTTAACTCACTCAAATACAGTTAGCAGCTGGATAGACCACAGATGGAAATTAGCTTCTGCTAAATCTGGTGCAAACATATTTTCATGTAACAATGATGAAAAACAATGAAAAATTTAAATAGATTCGGGGCTTTTCAGAATACATCCGGGGCTTGAGCCCAGGTAGCCACCCCCTAGCTCCGCCCCTGGTCTGTATGCCATATCTGTTAATTATACGTTACAATAAATATAGGCAATAAATCATTTTAATCTGAATAATACTAGGATTAGTTTGAGAACCACCGCTGCTCAGTGCTGAGAATGTACTGTTTCTTCATCAAATGTACTCTCTTTTTTAGACTCTTTTTGTATCACAAACAGTACTGTATTTGTAAATCTGGTATGTCATAAATGTATAGATGTAGCAGTAGCCTACTGTCTATCTGTATGTCGTGTATGTCATATGTTATGATGAATTGAAAATGGGGGACCCTGATGTAAACAAGACGAAATGTTGGGTAGGAGTGGGGGGGGGGGGGGGTTGGGTAGGAGGGGTGGGTGGGGGACACTGTATAACTGTACAAACAACACTGTACATTGGATTATGGGACTGCACATTGGACTGTACATTGGAGGTGGTTGGGTGGGTGGGGGGGGGGTGGGTAGGAGGGGTGGGTGGGGGACACTGTACAACTGTACAAACAACACTGTACATTGGATTATTGACAAGACCATACTTGGTAATTTACTGTACATTGGCGGGGGTTGTGTTCGGACATTTACAGGGGCCAGTTTCGAGTTGCAGTCTCCCTTAGGTGTTTTTTGAGAGTGTTTTTGAAAGTGGGTAGTGATTCACATTCCTTTACAGCTTTGGGTAGGGCGTTCCACATTGATGTGGCATAATTGCGAAACGTGTTTAGTCCCTTGTTTGAGCCGAATCTGGGTTTAACATGATTTGTGGAGCTCCCTCTGGTGTTGTGATCGTGGTATTCACTGACCTTTGGGAAGTATTTAGTCATGTACATGGGTACCTTGGTCGTGTAGTGTATCTTGTAGACCAGGCCCATTGCAAGTTGCTGTACTCTGTCGTCTACTCTAAGCCATCCTAGGTTGTCAAAGTGGGCAGGGGTGAGGTGGGTTCTAGGAGTAAGGTCAAGCAGTAGTCTGACCAGTTTGTTTTGAGATGTTTGTAATTTTGTTTTTAGCGCCTTTGAGGTGCTTTGGTACCATGAGGTGCAAGCATAGTCGTAGTACCCTTGAATGAGTGCTCCTGCTAGAGTCTTCAGGGTATTCTTGTTTACCAGTGAGGAGATCCGGTACAAGAAACGAGTTCGTTGGTTGACTTTTTTTATTACATTGGATGCCATTTTGTCACAGGAAAGATTTGCCTCTGGTCTGCATCCCCTTAACAATTGTGTGTATTGAGCCGTACTGTATTGTACCCATTCTGCAATCTGTTCATAAAAATGTCAATCAATCAATTCAACCATCAATAATCAATCAAGGAGGGGAGGGGTCACCTGCCAGAGTAAAGTCGCGTGTGCGAGCTACTAGGCTACAACAGGGCGTGGCATGCCACGGATTCAACCAATCAACTCCGTGCACTCGCGACAGCAGCAGAACTCCTCCACTGTGCTCCTCTCCGCTTCCCATTCGCTGCTGCCGCCGCGACGGCTACTACTCGGTGACTTCCTCCGCATCTCTCGCTGCCGCTGGCTCGGTGATTTGACGAGGGGGAAGGAAGGAAGGAAGGAAGCGCTCTCTCTCCCCTTCTAGCTAACCGGCGAGGCTCGGGAGTGGTTGTGTGGCGGATCCCCGTGTTTTGTCGATATGCGCGGCAGACGGATGTCTTAAAAAAAAAAAACCCATCGGTCTACAGGTCGCTGTTGTTGAGCTGCAGCAGCAGAGCATCCAGGCGGCGACATCTGGGAGTGGGACTGTCCGACTGGCTCGCTTGCTTACTGTCAGCTCGCTAACTTTACCATCTCGGAACGGGGTGTGTGGGTACAGCGGGCCCTCCGCTGCCTGGCACACGAACAACAGGCCTGCTGCATCTGTCCCGAGTTTACGCCCGTGGATAAGCCGAGCCCTCCCGATTCATTCTGCGGACGCGCACTGCAATAGTCAGCCAAATGGGTGAGTAGTCAGCCAGCTAGCTAACGAGCTAGTGACGCCAGGCAGCCAGTTAGCTCCTCCTGGCTAACGTTGAATGGGCTGGTGGACATCATCATCATCACCGTCCGCCGTGCGAGAGAATATGTCTGCACATTAGTTATTCAATGTGGTCAAAATCCGTTAAGCAGCGTTGCGCAGACCCGAATAACGTTAGTTGTCGGGCAGGCACAGTTTAGGTTAACGGGGCTAGAATCGTTCCTCAGCGATGCCTGCCTGCCCCACTAGCTGGACGAAGGAGCACTACATCATCTGAGTGAGCTGACTAGTCTAGCATTCATCATCATCTGAGTGAGTTGACTAGTAGCATCCAGTTAGCTCAATGAGCTGACTAGTCTAGCATTCATCATCATCTGAGTGAGTTGACTAGTAGCATCCAGTTAGCTCAATGAGCTGACTAGTCTAGCATTCATCATCTGAGTGAGTTGACTAGTAGCATCCAGTTAGCTCAATGAGCTGACTAGTCTAGCATTCATCATCATCTGAGTGAGTTGACTAGTAGCATCCAGTTAGCTCAATGAGCTGACTAGTCTAGCATTCATCATCATCTGAGTGAGTTGACTAGTAGCATCCAGTTAGCTCAATGAGCTGACTAGTCTAGCATTCATCATCATCTGAGTGAGTTGACTAGTAGCATCCAGTTAGCTCAATGAGCTGACTAGTCTAGCATCCACCATCAGCTGAGTGAGTTGACTAGTAGCATCCAGTTAGCTCAATGAGCTGACTAGTAGCATCCACCATCAGCTGAGTGAGTTGACTAGTAGCATCCACCATCAGCTGAGTGAGTTGACTAGTAGCATCCACCATCAGCTGAGTGAGTTGACTAGTAGCATCCACCATCAGCTGAGTGAGTTGACTAGTAGCATCCACCACCATCAGCTGAGAGGGCTGACTAGTAGCATCCACCATCAGCTGAGTGATCTCACCACACACACACACACAGTGCGATCACTGGTGGTGGTGGTGACCGCTTTCTCATGCCAAGGTAAATTGTGAATGAAATAGTCGTTTTGACTGTATCAATTGATTTGCAGATGTAATCTAAGTCGGGAGTTGAATTGCTTTCTTGATTTGAGATCACGATTGCCAGAGAGATTGATGCATCTAAATCCCTCAAATTGCCAGCTGCTTTGTTGATGATACAGATGGCGTGCCTCCATCTCCACAACTGTTATGCAATAGGGATGGAGAAGCAGCTTACTCGCCAACCATTGCTGCTTGCTTATCCTGTACTGCCCTCTGGCTTTAGAAAAAACCTGCAGTTTCATCCTGGATGCAGCTTACCGGAAGGGAACCAAATTCACTAGTTGGATTGCAACTCGGCATACAACATATTCCAAAACTCTTGTCTCTCTTGATGGACCTGTCTGATACAGTTGCATCTCTTTTCCACATTGCTGTGTGTAGTCAACACCTCCACCTCTTTCACATTTCCCATACAGACTTACTGGTTTTTTCTTAGTCTAGGTTGAAGGGGCATTTGAACTGAGAAGAATGGTGTCACGATTTTCAAAAAAGAAACTGCCATGCACATTCGCCTGCATTGTCTGACCGTCGTATGACACACATTGAATCCCGGTTAGGTTTAATCCTAATCTCGATTTCATGTGTGACCGACCAAACATCACACCAACTGTTGGAGGGTGGTTTTGTGCAATTGCACTGGGAGACTGACGGCAACAATCTGAGTTCTGCGAAGCCCGCCTGCCGCCCTTATGGCTGCATTTATATAATGCTTTTTATCCAAAGCGCTTTACAATTTGTTCCTCACATTTGTTCCTCACATTTTACCCATTAATTCACACACCGATGGCGGAGGCAACCATGCAAGGTGCCAACCGGCACATCAGGAGCAATTAGGGGTTAAGTGTCTTGCTCAAGGACACTTTGACACGCTACCCGGGAGGAGCGGGAATCGAACCAGGGATCTATGGATAACCAGACGACTGCTCTACCTACCGAGCCACTGTCGCCCCGCCCTGTATGTAATTGGTCCCTCTGTTGAGCCAGGAAGAGGGCGCACGGTGCACACAGGAGCCATGGTCACAGTCACAGCAGGGCTTGGCAGTAGACCAGTGTCCGGGCCACGGGGTCGTCATCTGCCAGCGCTCTCCCTTTAAATTAATTATGCGAAGTGGCCGAAAAAATATGTCTCTCTCGAAAACGATTACAGGGGAGGAGAAAAAAAGAAGTAGAATGTTATTTGAAAATGTGTAATCTAATTTTGATACCGTTTTCACACACGTCCCAGCATTCACCATGCCAGTCCAATATCATGATTCAAATCATATTATAGAACATGTGATTCAACAAACTTGAGATGTCATCATGATGCATCCTCATGATGCAGCCTCACGATGCAGCCTATCTGTGTTATAGGGCTGGGCAATTAGTAGAGTTTCGATTACAATTTAGTCTTCCCACGATCATGAATACAAGACAATGGAGATAAAACGGTGTTCCTCTCATTTTGTCTTGAGTTGTAAATCCAGCGCACCCTTCCTTCACAGCGGTGTGCTCCGCCCCTCCCTCCCCAAACAGTAGTTTTTGGTAATTTGTAGAAGATCACAGAAATGCAGCGTTTGGTCGAGAAGAAAGGTAAAACTAATTTAAAGTCGTTGATGTTGTCAAATAATCAATGAGTAATGTTACTGTTTAATAATCGTGATTTCAATATCATCAAAATGATTATGATTGTGGCCATAATCTAGCAGCCCTTGTGTGTGTGTTTGTGGTGTGTGTGTGTGTGTGTGGGGAGGTCCTTCTGAGTGATAGGCTATTTATTTGTTTCCATATCATCAGGCTCTGGATGACATGGGGTTTTAAGGTTTAAGGCATAGACTGGGCCTACAACATACAGTACGTTGAGATTATGGCCCAAGTAAGATTCAGTTGATTCTCTTTGTATATACCAGTGTTTCCCCTTGAGATTGATTCCGCGATTGATTAACTTTTTTTTTTAAAGGGTGTGTTCTGAATGTTGAACCCTAGCCCTGTTCCCTACTACTACCATTGATGATGTGGATCAATTGGTAAGCGTTCTTTGTCAGCATACTGGATACTGACCTCTCTGCTCAGTTAACCACAAACTAACACAAAGTCACTGGGGTCACTCTCCAATCTGTACAAGTCGAGCCCTGAAACCAACCCTGAAGCCTACTCCACAAAGCACCCAAAGTAGATTTCAGCCTTGGTTTCGGGGCTTAAACAGACATTTTGTGATCCCAAATATTATAGAATATTATTTTTTACGATGTGTGTATATAGGGCGGCGATATTGTAATATGCCATGGATAGTTTTCGGTATACCTCCCCAGCCCTAATGGCACAGTCTCATCAGCCCTCAAATGAAAACGATCCAATAGACCTGTTTGCTGTATACGTCAGACTTGGTGTGCACACACATCAAGGGGGCAAAAGGAACGTAGTCCTGGTCAGGACAACGGGGCAGACTACAATATATTTGCATTTGTTAGCCATGCTAGCGATCTAAATCCATGCCAAAGCTAGATATGTAAAGGTGAAAGACTCACACTCACAGCCATGCTGATTTGGCAAAATGACATCCAGCTGTTTTTGTTTGAAACTACTTTTAGTCAGGGGAGTGTCATGGTTTCTCCATAGAGCCCGGTCTTCTTTTTTAGCTCAGCAGCTCGCGTAGGTAGGGGTCAACTTAGTCACGTGACTCGGTTGGTATTGCTGATTGGCTGTGTTTGTATACAGCGAACAGGTCTAATCAGAATTAGTGTTTCAAATTAGGTGGCGAGTTTACTGTATTAGGAGTTTACTGTACTGTATTAGGATAACTGTATTAGGAGTTTACTGTATTATTTAGGAGTTTACTGTACTGTATTAGGAGTTTACTGTACTATATTAGGAGTGTACTGTATTAGGAGATTACTGTACTGTATTAAGATATTATTAGAGTGTACTGTATTAGGATATTACTGTACACTGTATTAGGAGATTACTGTACTGTATTAGGAGATTCCTGTACTGTATATTAGGAGTGTACTGTATTAGGAGATTACTGTACTGTATTAGGATTTAGGAGATTACTGTATTAGGAGATTACTGTACTATATTAGGAGATTACTGTATTAGTATATTACTGTACTGTATTAGGAGTTGACTGTACTGTATTAGGAGTGTACTGTACTGTATTAAGAGTTTACTGTACTGTATTAGCTATTAGATATGACTGTATTAGGAGTTTGCTGTACTGTATTATGAGTACTGTACTATATTAGGAGTGTACTGTATTAGGAGATTACTGTACTGTATTAGGAGTGTACTGTATTAGGAGATTACTGTACTATAGGAGTGTACTGTATTAGGAGATTACTGTACTGTATTAGGTAGGGATGCACCGATATGAAAATTTGCCACCGATACCGATTGTTCAACTAACACAATCGGCCAATACCGATATTTGTGGAATTTTTTTTTTTAGTTATTATAATTTTTTTGTAATTATTTTTTATTTATTTTTTTAATATATATATATTTTTTTATGAAACGACTGTATTTGTGTTACAAATTGTGCTCACCGATATGAACATAGGCCTCTTTACTTACTTAAAAAAAGGAAACATCAAGAAATAGCACTATCTCTCTCCCAGTATGTTCTGCAGGGCTGCAGCTAGATACTAGTTCTCCCAGTATGGTCTACCGGCTGGGCTGCAGCTGGATACTATTGTCTCAACCAATGAAATTTTGATTGACACTGTCGATTCTGCCAATTACGTCACACACCGCTTGCACCCGCCTCTGCTGTTACCACCAATCGGCAAGCGCGTATACATTTTTTACTTCCGCTTTTGTCCGCCATTGATTTTGACGAGAGGTATTCTACAACAACAACGGCGGCGCGGCCGACGTTTAGCTTTTAGCTCCGCAGGATGACTTAAAACGAGGCATAATGATTTTACTGCAACGAATGTTATAATAAAACAAAGCCTTTTTATACATGCGTCTGATTGAAAACTTTATTAACAGATTGCAGAATGGGTAAAACTCAGGGCTCTATGAGCAACGGAAGGAACTGAGCTAGTATGAACGCATAATGCTTGCTACATTCGGGTAAATAATATGCTGATGTTATTGAACGTGTAACACTAACTATATAACGTTAATTAGGGGTGCACCGATATGAAAATTGGCCACCGATACCGATACCGATTGTTCAACTAACACAATCGGCCGATACCGATACCGATAATTGTGGCAAAAAATAAGTATTTTTAATTTTTTTTAATATTTTTTTTTAATATATTTTTTTTTATTTTTTTAATGAAACTACTGTATATTTGTATGTGTGTTTGTATTTGTAGGCCTCTTTACTTACTTAAAAAAGGAAACATCAAGAAATATGTTTATGGTATCACTGATCCCTCTCCCAGTATCGTCTGGCGGCCTGCAGAGGGATACTATTTTCTCAACCAGAGCTTTCAACCAATGCAATGGAACCATTCTGGCGGCCTGCAGCGGGATACTATTCTCTCAACCAGAGCTTTCAACCAATGCAATGGAACCATTTTGATTGACAGTCGATTCGGCCAATTACGCCACACCGCTAGCACCCACCTCCTGCTTACCACCAAGCGTTTATTCATTTTTCTACTTCGGGGCATGCCGCCATTGATGATCTGCTTGCGAGAATGCGAGTCAAACTCAGAACCACAACAAGCTAATACGTTAGCTGCCCGGCAGTGCCCGCCGACCAGCGCGCTCCACAGGATGGCCAAACGAGACACAATGATTTTACTGCAACAAATGTTATAATAAAACAAAGCCTTTCTATACATTTGTCTGGTTGAAAACTTTATTAACAGATTGCAGAATGTGTAGTTGTGTACGGAATGAGCAACGGAATGTAACCGAGCTATGCACGGCTTGCTTGCTATCTTCGGGTAAATACTATGCTGATGTAATTGAACGTGTAACTAACTATAATAACGTTAATGCCACAAAACGAATGTTTGTGTCATTTTAACAGCAGATACTTTCTTAAATGCCATCCTCCCGACAGAGCGGTGTTGATGGGGAGCTCTGATGGATTCGCTTGGTTGTGTTATTACTATGCATTGAACAGCTAACCGAAAGCTAGGGTTAACTAATGTTAAAGGATTAGCCATAACGTTACGTTGGCTAAAGTTGGGGCTATTCTTAATCCAGTAATAATGGCTGCAGACCTGCAAGCAAAGTACAGCAAGTTGGCAAAGGAGTATTCCAACGTAAATCACATTTTCACCAGTAACGTTAGTCTTCTGCCTCCCGGCTATGAACGGACTCGGAGTAATGCCTTGCTGCTATGGGTAATAATAATATGCTGATGTTATTGTCCGTGTAACACTAACTATATAACGTTAATGCCACAAAACGAATGCCTTGTTAATCATAAATAGTAACTTTGATGCAGTAGCTTGTGTGTGTGTGGGGGGGACGGCGGGCGTTGTGCAGGTGGGTCGCGAGTGAACTTTTTTTTTTTTGCCTTTTGACGCTACACAAATGGATGGTTAGTTATCGGCGACTGCTATCGGCACATTTGAGCTTATCGGCCGATAGGCCGATAGCAGTCAACAAGGCACTTATCGGCCGATACCGATACCCGACCGATATATCGGTGCACCCCTAACGTTAATGCCACAAAACGAATGCCTTGTTAATCATAAGTAGTAACTTTGATGCAGTAGCTTGTGTGTGTGGGGGACTGGGGACGGCGTTGTGCAGGTTGCGAGTGAACTTTTTTTTGTCTTTTGACGCTACACAAATTGATGGATATTTAGCGGCTACTGCCATCGGCACATTCGAGCTTATCGGCCGATAGGCCGATTGCAGTCAACAAGGCACTTATCGGCCGATACCGATACCCGACCGATACATCGGTGCACCCCTAGTATTAGGAGATTACTGTACTGTATTAGGAGTTTACTCTACTGTATTAGGAGATTACTGTACTGTAGGAGTGTACTGTATTAGGAGATTACTGTACTGTATTAGGTAGGGATGCACCGATATGAAAATTTGCTACCGATACCGATACCGATTGTTCAACTAACACAATCGCCCGATACCGATATTTGTGGCAATATCTTTTTTTTTAGTTATTATTATTTTTTTTGTAATTTTTTTTTTTTTTGTAATATATATATATTTTTTTATGAAACGACTGTATATTTGTGTTACAAATTGTGCTCACCGATATGAACATAGGCCTCTTTACTTACTTAAAAAAAGGAAACATCAAGAAATAGCACTATCTCTCTCCCAGTATGTTCTGCAGGGCTGCAGCTAGATACTAGTTCTCCCAGTATGGTCTACCGGCTGGGCTGCAGCTGGATACTATTGTCTCAACCAATGAAATTTTGATTGACAGTCGATTCTGCCAATTACGTCACATAGAGCTGCCGCGGTATTGATGTTTTCCTTACCGCACAAATTTGCGAAATATTTCCTACAGCTGCGGTTATTACCGCACACACACAAAAAAAAAAGTTTGAATGCATTTTCTTTTGTAGTCTACTCTTTATAGCATATAGCCTGCCTCTAGTCTAAATGTCTATCTTTAGAGGATGACTTTGCAGCATGAATATTGTTTGGGATTCGGCAAGCACGCATTTGTTATTAAAAGTGAAACACGGATTCGAAGTCTCCCCTCTGTGTCGCGGGCAGGGGTGGTAGCGGTGCGCCCGCCGGTTACCCCCCCGACCCTTTCTTCTTCTTATTATTATTACGTTACTACTTATTAGGGGTGGGAATCACCAGTTTCATCATGATACGATACGATATCGATTCTTTGGACAACGATACGATATTTGCCGATATCACAAAGTCTCTCACGATACAATACGATACGATTAGATTCAGGTGCCTGCGATCGATATGAGATGATATCATATGCCCATTTAACACAATCAGTAACATTTAGATCAACAAAAAACAGGTAATGAAAATATCATTTGACATTTGTATTTTTGAGCTCTTCCAGACATTTAAAGGAAAATCAATCTATTGTTTTTAATACAAATAGACCTCCTGTTCACTGTAAAGTGCCACGTTTTTATATATTGAGCTTTAAACTTTAAGCTACATTTTTTGGAACTCAAAACTCACAACCTCCCTCTCCCAAACCGTTCCTACAACAATTTGTTGATGTTGCATGATCATGTATAGGCCTACATTTATTATGTATTATATTGTTTATGTTTAAATAACATTTAAACATCAAACTCCTCTGACCTCATCTGGTCTTTCCAAAGACGCGCGCGCACACACACACACAGAAAGGGAGAATGCTATGCTGTAACATCTACACACACGGAGCTACTGCTGTTGTTCTTGGGCTGATATGAGACTCGCCACAGGATTTTCAAAATAAGAGTATCGATATGAATCGATCTTATTACATCGCATCGATCCGATTCGATTGTTGATAATTACATCGATGTATCGATCTGGATCGATGTATCGTCCCACCCCTACTACTTATGATTACAAAGGCATTCGTTTTGTGGCATTAACGTTATATAGTTACACGTTCAATAACATCAGCGTATTTACCGGACCATAGCAAAGCAAGCGTTACTCAATTCATCTCTCAGTTCCTTTCTTTGCTCAGAGCGTGCCGAGTTGTACCCATTCTGCGGTCTGTTAATAAAGTTTTCAATCAGACAAGTGTATAGAACGAAGGGCTTTTATTATAACATTTCGTTGCAGTAAAATCATTATGCCTCGTTCCCTGAGGAGCGACGGTAATCCACTCCGGTCTCCGGTGGGAGCTAACATATTAGCCGTGTTGTGACTGTGAGCTCTGATCAATGGCTGACATTCAGGAAGTAAAAGCACTGCAAGACGCTCCAACGTGTGACGCGTATCTCTTCTGACCAATCAGTGGTCTGCAGTGTTTCATGTGACTTTTCTGGTACCCAATAGGGTCGCTTGGAACCTCGACAGAGAAGTAGGGTATATCTGCGGAGCCGCAAGCCCAACGAGAGCAGGGTACTTTATTATTATTATAAAAAACAGCGGTGATGCGGTATTCAGCCCAACTCTGCGGTGGGCATGATGTAACAGCGATACCGCGGTAATACCGATACCGCGGCAGCTCTAACGTCACACACCGCTTGCACCCGCCTCTGCTGTTACCACCAATCGGCAAGCGCGTATACATTTTTTACTTCCGCTTTTGTCCGCCATTGATTTTGACGAGAGGTACTGTATTCTACAACAACAACGGCGGCGTGGCCGACGTTTAGCTTTTAGCTCCGCAGGATGACTTAAAACGAGGCATAATGATTTTACTGCAACGAATGTTATAATAAAACAAAGCCTTTCTATACATGTGTCTGATTGAAAACTTTATTAACAGATTGCAGAATGGGTAAAACTCAGGGCTCTATGAGCAACGGAAGGAACTGAGCTAGTATGAACGCATAATGCTTGCTACATTCGGGTAAATAATATGCTGATGTTATTGAACGTGTAACACTAACTATATAACGTTAATGCCACAAAACGAATGCCTTGTTAATCATAAGTAGTAACTTTGATGCAGTAGCTTGTGTGTGTGGGGGACTGGGGACGGCGTTGTGCAGGTCGCGAGTTAACTTTTTTTTGTCTTGACGCTACACAAATTGATGGATATTTATCGGCTACTGCCATCGGCACATTTGAGCTTATCGGCCGATAGGCCGATTGCAGTCAACATGGCACTTATCGGCCGATACCGCGGCGATACCCGACCGATACATCGGTGCACCCCTAGTATTAGGAGATTACTGTACTGTAGGAGTTTACTGTACTGTATTAGGAGTTTACTGTACTGTATTAGGAGATTACTGTACTGTATTAGGAGTTTACTGTACTGTATTAGGAGATTACTGTATTAGGAGTTTACTGTACTGTATTAGGACTTTACTGTATTAGGAGTTTACTGTACTGTATTAGGAGATTACTGTACTGTATTATAAGTTTACTGTATTAGGAGTTTACTGTACTGTAATTAGGAGTTTACTGTACAGTATTAGGAGTTTACTGTACAGTATTAGGAGATTACTGTCCTCCAAAGGGCTGTTATCTTGTGGGTTTCTTTCAACCGTGCTGCTCTGCCAAAGCCTCTGCAGGGAGGACACTCTGTGGGGAATAAGGCCAGTCAGTCATTTCCCAAATAGGCTGTTTGTCTCAAGCCACTCCTCTGCCTCTCCTCCCCGCAGACAACCTGAGCGAGGCCCTGGAGAAGCTGAAGCTGGCCTCGGCGGACAGCGCCTCGGTGGACCGCGCCTCCGACAGCGTGGAGAGCTGTCTGGACTGCCTGCTCAAAGCGCTGGCGCACAACAGTGAGTAGAACCCAACGACACCCAGCGTAGAGTAGAAGTAGAACCCAACGACACCTCGGGTAGAGGGATAGAAAATGAACATGGCAGCATGGCGCCCCCGGGCTACAATATTAGGGGTAAGCAACGGCAGCGCCTCTGTTTTAAATTACTGCAGGTTAAAAACTTTTGTAAAACTGAGTTATTGTGAGCAGCCCATTAAAAATTGCATGGGATTTTATTATAAAAATAGTTGTATGCTCTTTTTGACTCGTATGCTCTATCTATTTTATTCCTTATGATTTTATTAGGATCCCCATTAGCTGATGCAGAACATCAGCTACTCTTCCTGGGGTCAAACACACAACATGATGACAGATGATACATTTACAGACTAAATCTAAAATGTAATTCCTTACGTAAAGCACTTTGAATTACCTATGTGTATGAAATGTGCTATAAACAAACATACTTGCCTTGCACCAGTGGTTCTGAACTCTTCATGACTAGAGATGTTCCGATACAATTTTTTCCTTCCCGATCCGATTCCGATACCTAAGCTTTGGCTATCGACCGATACTGATCCGATACCAGTGCATACATAAATAATAATAACTAGACAATTCCGCGCAGGGGAAATTGTGAAAGTGTGGGTGACGCCTGTGCACCGCCGGCCAATGGGAGAGGGTCTCTCGCGAGTCTCTATGACAAACTGTTCAAAGGATACAAAAAGGGGGCGTGGCCTAAGGATCGGGGGAGTGGTCAACATAGACCAATGAAAGAGGATATCCCTACTGAGTACAATGACACAACCCGCAAGTCGCATAGCACACTATTACACACTATTACACACTTACACACTTACACTATTACACACTATTACACACTATTACACACTATATTACACTATTACACTATTACACACTATTACACACTATTACACACTATTACACACTATTACATTATTACACACTATTAAACACTATTACACTATATTACACTATTACACACTATTACACACTATTACACACTATTACACTATTACACACTATTACACTATTACACCAAGTACAATGGCACAACCCGCAAGTCTCTACGACAAACGGTTCAAGAGATACACTGAGGGGGTGTGGCCTAAGGGGGCATGGTCTAATGATCGGGGGAGTGGTCAACATCGACCAATGAAAGGTGGTCAACATCGACCAATGAAAGAGGATATCCCTACTGAGTACAATGACACAACCCGCAAGACAGAGGGCGCTGTCAAGCAATTCAGTACTGCAACACAGGGGCAATGAAGGGTTAAGTCGATGAGGTCATTGGCAGGTAAGCTGAGCCATGAGCCATGAGCCTCACAGCTGTTAGGCTGAACCAATCATGAGCCATGAGCCACACAGGTGATGTAATCACGAATGACTTTGCATTTTCACTTTGAATGTATTCCAATGGAGGCAGATGCATGACTGCATTGTCACGTTGATTAAAAGAAAACTATACGAGATGAAGCGTTGTGACGCGCACGTGAGCACTTCAACGAGTAGGCGAAGGGTTGTGTGCGATATTGTGGCATTCCTTCGACAATTGTGGCCTCGGTGGCGATCGGAACAGAAGGGGAAAAAAGCTCAAAAATCATCGGATTCCTAGAGTGGGATTACATTGGGGTCTATGGGGAAGAGACCCTTCAAACAAATGGTCATCAGTTGAGATAGAAATGTCCAATTCCATTTATTTTTCTTTTGTGAGCGAACAGACAGCCGTGTCATCGTTTTGATGTGTTTGTTTTTTTTCTACGTCCAAAATTGAGATCACTCTCGCAATTTACCCAAGGTAGTGGAAAAAGAATTATTTCAGCTACCGTACTCTAACTTGCAATGCATTTTCAATGGGACCGAAATTTTCCCGTTTAAAGTCGATTCGTAGCCAAACGGTGCGGTGAAACTTTCAAGTCAAGTCAAGAGTTTGAATAGCGATGTTGCCATAGGCAAGCTGGTCGTTTTGATACCTTTCACGTGTATGGGGCGCAAACGCTCTGGCAAGAGTAGTTGTTGTGAAGGGCCAGATTAAACCGAATATATATATTTATTTATATATATATATTTAATTGTATTTGTATATTCTCTAATATTCCCTGATATCCCTTGTATATTCCTTGTACAATATGCATTGAATATCCATTCTAGCCTACTGAACATCCCATAATAGTCTCCATTCTACTATTGGTCGAGACCTTGGTGCCAGGCTGCCATACCCCTCAGACCCAGTTCAAACGTACCGCTCCACATGTACGAACAAGTCCTAGTTCCGCGTAGGAATCTGACTACCGCACCACTAATGGGACTATTTGTTCATAGTGCGTATATATACTGCGCTACTAAAGTAGGACTTTCTTTTCAGTCCAGTTTCTTACCCTCCAATAGAGTCACAGACGTAAAGCCTCCCCGCGACGCCACGTGTGGGAGTAAGGCCAAGTTCGCCTACCATCGGTATTGAGACATCGTGTATATTAATATTTGAATAGTCATATTTGGCACTATATCGTCGAGTTGGACGTAGTCTATTAAGCTAATAATAGTCTGTTAATATATAGTGCTTCGTGCGGTGAGAATACTACCGTAGTCAGTACCCCATCGTTTCGGGCAGAGAACTGGCTGCTTACCCAGGGTGGTTGACCCTATGTGAAGCTGCACCCGAGGAGCCCCAGAGCCGACGAGCGAGTGGACCTGTATACCGGATTATTCTACCGATGACAGCCCGCCTTCCCAGGCACGGATTATGCTTTGTATACTTCGATTATTCCATGGATAAAGACCCCCGACACTGCCGTGTGTTGGAACCCCCCCCCCTGGAGAGGACGCAAGGTGAGGAGACGCTCTGCAAGACGAGGTCGCTTCACGTCTCTCCCCCGTGGACCGGAGAGAGCCGGCCCACAAAGAGTCCACCTGCTTTCATCTGTGGTCCAAGGATCGCCGGCGCATTGAACGGCACTACAGTGGGTTCACCTGGGATACCCTTGGCCGGACGAGGCAGCCGGATTCTACCCCCCCCCCCTCCTACTCCTGTCGGCTTACAAGCGACCGGATTAACCCCCTCTAGTGTATCTAGTATATAATCATTAAAGTATCATTGCTGTTATTCCTTAACTATTCCAGGTCGTATATTTACCACCTGCGCCTTCAGAGATTGGACATTCTCTATTGATATACCGACGAATACTCTTTGCCATAAAAGTGCATACTATTTCAATTCATAAATGTAATTAAGTGATTAAGTGCTTGTTCTACACACCATCGCTGTGTAGAAATAAAGACCTGTTTCGACTTCGTACATTTGTGTTGGATCCGTTTCATCTACGTGAGAGTGTTTATGATAATATATTTATGCCGTGTACTGGGTGGCCGAATATTAAGTACAAAGGTAGTGGTAGTAAGTATCATATCTAGTAATACAGTCAGGGAATTGTACCCCTCAGTTACAGTAGTGTTTGCAAAATCGGTGGAATAAAGAAAGAAAGAATAAAGAATAGTATAGATTTCTATAGTGTGGGTGGCAACCTAGCTTCGCCAGGTCACCCACACTAATAATATTTATGATCCACCTTTTCTCCCATTTTCTATATTTTCTCCCATCCCAATTTCGTATCATCCAATTCAACCCTCCCCTGTCACGGACGCTGTTTCTTGCCTCCCACAAGCCGGCTGCAATGTGGACTAAGTCATACATAGCACAAGTCCCCTCCGGTACTTGAGGTAACAGCAGTCGCATCTTTTCACCTGCGCAGCTCGATCTCTCAGTGGCGAGGAGTAACGCGTGGGAGGCTCACGCTGCCCCTGACACTTCCTGATTCTACTGCGCAGGCGCACCAACCGACCTGTAGGAGTCGCTGTCCACAACACCGATCCCCACCCATCAGTTTCCCACCCCCTAATACGGCCAATGTGTATTAGTACGGACGACCAGCTAAACTGAAAGCAAATGTGGAGCGCTGGGCTCGAACTGATGAGCCCAGCGTCTCCAGCATTTCGTCGCGAGTGCCTTGCCCACTACACCACGTAGCCACCCTAATATATACTGTTTTTTAGTAATAACTATAAAGTAATGGTATTTATTCAACAACAGGTGATTGTATAGATTAGTATTAGTATCAGTAATTGAAAACTATCTCAATGAGTTCACCCACGGAAAGGTTGTTGGCACATTGGTTCCACACGGATGTTATACGTTGCTGCACTTGCTTCCACAAGGCTCCGTTTAGGTTAGCTACTGTAGTAGTAGAGGCTCTTTTGTGATTTTTGCACAATAAATATTCAACATTCTCTTTTGAGACTCCGCCTCAGACTCTTATCATTTGGCACTAAAAGCTAAACATTGTCACCGATATGGCTGTGCGCATTATGTCATTAATTGTGTGCGAGAGGTAGATCAGTGACAACGTTAGCGTGAGCTAGGGTAGCTAGCATGAGCTAACGTTAGATGGAAACAATGTAACATTACTGGTGAAAAAGTGATTTACCTTGGAATACTCCTGTGCCAACTTGCTGTATGTTGCTTGCAGGTCTGCAGCCATTATTGCTGGATTATGAATAGCCCCAACTTTAGCCAAGGTAACGTTAAGCTAAAACTTTAATGTTAGTTAACGCTAGCTTTCGGTTAGCTGTTCAGCTAATGCTAATAACACCAGAGCTCCCCGTTAACAGCGCTCTGTCGGGACGATGGCATTTTAAGAAAGTATCTGCTGTTAAAATGACAAATGGCATTGACACTTTAATTCACGGTCGATTAAACACAAGTTTGTTTTATAATGCTCACTCAGCAGACCGCAGTGTTGATAAATTACGTCATATGGTATCGGAGTGCAGAATTAGAGGGTACTCGCTAGGGATGTCCGATATTATCGGCCGACCGATATTATCGGCCGATATCGGCAGTAAAATGTGATATCGGAAAATATCGGTATCGGTAAAAAAAAAGATTTTTTTTTTTTTTTTTTTACATTTATTTAACCTTTATTTACCCAGGCAAGCAAGTAAGAACCAATTCTTATTTTATTTATTGTCAAAAGTATGCATGTTGGTTTAATTCAACAACAAGAGATATGTAATGTTAATTTTTACTTTTTTAATTATCATATTTTGCACAGATAATGCTTACATTTAGAAAGCCTTTTGAATGCATCCAGTGAAATGATTAGTTACCTGAAATTATTCAGTTTTTTTGGGGGGAAACCCTGCATATATCGGTATCGGTTGATATCGGTATCGAAATTAAGAGATGGACAATATCGGAATATCGGTATCGGTAAAAAAGCCAATATCGAGCATCCCTAGTACTCGCCGATACCAGCATTTTAGGCAGTATCGGCGGCATTTCCGATACTTGTATCGGAACAACTATATTCGCGACCCTTAACACTTGAGTGCCAACGACGAGAATTCTCGTTATTTCATGCCAACCGTTCAGTGCCAAGGACGAGAAATCTCGTTATTAATCGTTATTTTTTTTATTAGCGATTTCCATAAATGTTTCATCAATCTAGCCTCATGTTACCACTGGGACTCTCTCTGAGCTCGAACAGGGAAAATACCGCCCCCTATCGTCTCCCGGATGGTAATGCACCCTTTGCATTGGACTGAATGAAAATGCATGGGGAAAAGAAAATCCGGAATCCACATTTTACTTCTCAGGCGTAGGGCTGTCTTAAATACTTCGAAGCTTCAAAGCTTCGTTCGATGGCACAAGCTTCGAACATAAAAAAAAAAAAAAAAAAAAATGTACTTCGATTTTTGTGTGTGTGTGGGGCCATTGGGTGGGGGCGGGGGACTAATACACTGGAGGAAAGTAACCCAGCTCAGCACTGCCCAAATTATATCATCACTATTGCCTGTTTGAAGGATATCATCCTCAAACACATACACCTACATGCCTTGTAGAATTCCACACATAAGAAAGAAAGATACTGGGATGAATAAACAAAATAGGAAATAAAATGTAGAAATGCATGCAATACATAAATAAATATGAATCTCATATGAAATAGAACATTTAGATAAGGTGCTACTGAGATGTTTTGGTGAGTTTTTTTGTGGAAGTAGCCCTTCTTAAAAATGCATGAACATTCACTGATAATTGGTCTGTAGTGGAGTCTACATTGCCGGACCATGTAGAATCCAGACCTTGTAGACTGACATAATTCTGTGCATAGTTTAGTCTACTTACTTCATTCATCTTAAACATTCTTGATTTGGGGGATTGGTAGTTCCCATGAAATCTGAAGTTGTTCAAACGACAACAGCGATCCACCTTGAATTAAATCACACAGCCGAGTGAAACCTTGTTGGCTGCGTCACAGTCACGAAAGGGGCTACTTAATAAATTAATCCAATCCACTTTATTTATAGAACACAAACACACTTAAAAACAACGTTTACCAAAGTGCTGTACAAGTCCCACAACATAAGGTAAAAAAGAAAAAATGATTAAATTCTTTTTATTTTTTTTGAAGCTTCGAATTAAAATCGAAGCTCGGCCCCGAAGCTTCGATTGCCAAAAAAAGCTTTGAAGGTCAGCCCTACAGGCATGTAATCCGAGCCGATTGCAGTCTTTGTGGTCCCTCAGAACAGCATGGAATATGCGTTTCGAGCACCCAGCATTGGATCAATAAATGCTGATCAGGAATCAGGATCAGGAATTGGAATAATCTTTTTAGAGAACATCTGATCTGAGGTAAGGAATCTATTTTACCAGTCTTGGGGTAATCAGAGCTTTTTTCACATATATATCAACGTGTCCCCTATATATGTGTGTGTCTGTTCATCAGGAAATAGATAATCGATTTTCAGCCCGCTTTTCTAGCATGCATAAGTACACATATACTATCGATAATCTAGCGTTTATTTGAAAACGATTCATAAATAGGCCGAAAAATTACAACGTTTTTTGTGTATTCCAGTAAAGGGCTAGTCCTGTGGAATCTCGTTTTTCAAAATGGTATAAAATGGATCTGTTTCGACAATGTTGACTGCAAGCAAGTCATTGATAAGCGACGGGCGTATTAGATACATAGCCATAATTTAAGATATAGTTTATGCGTTCGCAAATGTGCTCGCCCTCTCATTGAATAGAGCGCTGGCACTCAAGCGCTAAATCGTGCTGGCACTGAAAGTGTTAAAAATGGAGTGATACTTGTCCACAACCCCCCCCCCCATAATCAAGCATATACAGAATGGTGAATGACCTTCATTTCCCCCTTTCAGGATATTTATCTAGATTAATGATTGGAGGAGGAGCTTTAGTCCAATTCGATACTGGATTCAGATTATATGAAATGCTATATGAAACCCCAACCCTAGTGGGAAATTGCTTGTCTTCTCCCCCCCTTACCCCTTCATCCCTGCCTCCCGTCCCACAGACACAGAGGCCAGTATGAAGATCCAGGAGATGGGGATCCTCCCCCTGATGCCCACCCTGCTCAGCCCTCAGTCCTCCTGCACCCCGAAAGTAGCCAACGTCATCGCTGAGGTGGCCAAAAATGGTGAGTCCATCCATCCAAGGAACATCCTCCGTTTGACTGCCTCCACTTGTCTGTATCCATTTATCTTTACACTTTCAGTTGCTCTCATCCTTGTGTTTTTGTTTGCCATACAATCGTCTCTGTAGGTCTTTTCAGTGGAATTCCGTTTGCAAGGGAAGCTGCTCGAGGCCCCAAGTAAATTTCCCCATCAGCTGTTGATGTTAGCAAAACACTGCAACAAGGAAACTATAAAAGAAGGAGGGGTCATCATGTCAGGGTACCAGCGTTCTACGCTATGCTTGGTGCAGTGTTGTAGGACTCGAGTCAGAGTCCTGGACTGATTTTCAGGACTCGTGACTCGACTTGGACTTGAGCACTGATTACTCTGACTTGGACTTGGACTCGAGCATTGACTGCATTCGGACTCGGAAGGTTCGGACTCAGACTTGTTAATTGATTATTTTCGACTGACTCTGACTCGAACACTGAGGACTCGAGACTCTACTCGAGATCTAGTGACTCGAGTACAACTCGCTTGGTGTCAGACTTTTGTGCCAGTTCTATTGAAGCCTATATTAAAATTTTAAATATACACACTATCTGAGGAAATATACATCAACCAATATATCAAATGTTAGCTAGTGAACAATGCAACAAGTTGCTCATGATTCTGACATCCGAGGTAATAACCTGTTTAAATGAACCGAGTTTCCACACTTGCCACCGATGTGCTAGACAGTGACGCAGCAACCCTTCCTTCTTTTATAGTTTCCTTGCACTGTGGAACGGGAAATAAACTTTGGCCCATTTTTAGAATGTTTATGTTGTCAATTTTGAAAAGGTATACATTACACATGTACTGTTTTTTGTATTGTTTCCCCCATAACCTCTTTAATTGATCTTGATTCATGAATTGTTGGATATGATGAGACTTCTCCTACTGCACTGCTTCTCAACCTAAGACTAGTGCTATTTAGATGTGACATGCAAACGCGGTGCGATGAATACACGTGCAGGAGAAAGTTATTTCTACGGTTATCTGTGGCGATATAGAATGTGCACGAGTACAAAATCTAAATTGTGCATGAATATAAAATATACATGCCGATATAGAAATAAAATGAGAAAATATATACATGAGTCATCTGTAAACATAACAGTAGGGAGGATAATTCCCTGTGAGTTATGTACATTTGTAAATGTCATTAATTAAAGTATAGAGCTGACAAGATATGAGCAGCTGGCAGCTATTAAGGAGCACAACTAATTGATTGTTTGGGGAAAGTGTTGCTATATGATGATTTCATTATTTTAATGGGAGGAAATGTAATATCTTTGTTTGACATTGGCCTTGTTTACAGTTGAGCAAAACCCCATGGCTCACCAGGGCCCTATTCCCCGTACCTGGTTCAACTAAGTCGATCAAAAGTCCCATTATCCAGATTCAATTAACCCGATGTTTGAATCCGGGCTTTCCTTGTTCCTCGAACGCTGATTCAGTCTTGTTCATTCAAATCAGACGTGATACTCAGGATAATTGCGCGCGGCCGCCTCACCTGAAAAGACAGCAGATGTCGATCGCCTTTGATCAATCAATGGCATTGATTGATTGATTGGGCCCTGTTCCTCGTACCTGGCTAACTGAGTTAGCCGGATAATTTTCAGGATAACTTGACTTAAACTAGACCTTTCGGTTCCCCGACGTGCGATTTTCTAAATCACTATGGCAACAGATAAAAAAGTTTGAACCAGGGCAGGGTTTAGGTCAGTTAGCTGGATAAACCATGGCCACGCCCTCGCAAAGAAATGCCAGCTCCCTTCCTGAAATAATTCTCAGTTTAGATCCCATTATACCATTCTGAATTATGTTTTGGTGCTTCGTTTTTCTAGAGGGGGCTTTTGAAATGTAAAATAATATACCTAAAATGCTGATAATAAATCATATTCAGCCTATGGATTTACTTACTAAATAATGCACATCGTATATGGCGCTCGCGAGGTGCGATGTACACACTATGTGGTTATTTTAATAACGTCGGAGCATTGCAAATATGAATCCTGCAGGGATGTTTTTAATGAATGAAACCCATCGGGTGTTTGGCTCTGATTAGTTTCATATTCTCGGCTGTGGATGTATTTGCGCCCGGATTGTGTTTCATTCAAGCATAAATTTAAGCGTCTTCATGCGTGGATTGTGGATATGAATTACGACGAATCTGAATATGTGGATTGTTGAATTGTGTCACTCTCACGTAGGGGTGTAACGGTACGTGTATTCGTCCCGCAAATTTACGGTACGGCCGTCACGGTGCGGTACGTGCAGCCATACAACGAATACATGACGGCGCAAACATACCAGTCGCGCATGCAGGCACTCGCAAGGTGCGTGCGAGAACAGCGCACGTGGCCGGGCACACAGAGTCCGACTTCAGAGCGAGCGAAAGTGCACGGAGAAAGGCACATTTACATTAGAAGAACAGCTGCAGCCTGCAGGGTCATTACAATTGTACAGTTTTTTTTCGTTTTCTTGTTCGGCCAATAATGTTAACCAAATGAAACCAATGGAAAGACACACACACACGGCGCGTGTCGCCAACACACACACATCGCGTGTCGCCAACACACACACGGCGCGCGTCGCCAACACACACGCCGCGCATCGCCAACACACACACACACACGCGTCGCCAACAAACAACAACAACATTCTCCCCCGTCGGACTCACGCTGATCAAAAAAAATAAAATAAACTTACTTTTTCGGACTGATCATCTGAGCTCCTCTCCAGTTGAACTGCTATTGTGTTTAAATCCAAATAATCCTCTGCCATTGTTGTGTAACATCTGTTCTCTAGTCTTCAGTCTCGGCTTCACGTGAAGTTAAATCCTCTCTAGAAGTGAAACTGAAACTTACCAAGCCTATAAGTTGTTAAAGGGGCACTAGGCAATTCATTTACTCTGGATGCCTGAACACAGAATGACACCAGTATCACTGACTACCACGGCAAGCCTATAGAAAATTATTCTATTTAATAATAATTATAATTATAATTATCATAAATATAATATATAAATACATTTAAAAAATGTTATATTAATAATTATAAATATTTGTTTTCTGTTGTACCGAACTCGTACTGAACCGTGACCCCAATACCGAGGTACGTACCGAACCGTGGCTACTGTGTACTGTTACACCCCTACTCACACGTTATTGTGATATTGTAACTGGGATTAAAATGTTTGAGGAGATGCGCTGTTTGACGGATTTGATGACATGGATGTGACTTGAGAAAATGAATGAGCAATTGCAAGCCTTTGACGTTTTGATGAATGCATTTGAGAAAATGCATTTATCTGTTCAAGCACTGTTAGTGTTATCTGATAATGAACAAGAAGGTGATTAACATGCCTGGTGTCACTGGTATAAACCAAAGGTTAATCAATTCAATGCATGTATGGATGATGTCCGAAACAGATTAAAACCTGATTAATAGTGAAACTGTATAGCCTCCAGCCTCTCTGACACGTTATTTCGGGGGTCGCGCCTTGAAAACTTTGGGAACCATGTATTTATATAGTACATGATACCTAAGCACATACAGTACAGATATCCTCATAAGTATCTATTAATTTGTATCAATTAGATACTCTTTGGGCTTGTTTTTGTCTACTTATTCTGAAAGAGTTTAACTAATTATTTTCGCTAGCAAGATCTCATTAGATTATTCATTCCATTAAGCCTACTGCCAGCAGGCACATTTAAAGAAATATAATCTGATTGATTGGTGTAATGAGGGACTTAAAATGAGCCTATAGATTATGCATTTAACTTGTCGGCGAGGCTATTGAGCCGTACTGTATTGTACCCATTCTGCAATCTGTTAATAAAGTTTTCAATCAATCAATCAATGCCGTTATAAAATCAGGATTTCTGCGATCGACACCTGCTGTCTTTTCAGGTGAGGCGGCCGCGCGCAATTATCCTGAGTATCAAGTCTGGTTCGAATTAACGAGACTGAATCAGCGTTCTAGGAAGAGGGAAAGCCTGGATTCAAACATCGGGTTAATTGAACCTGGATAATAGGACTTTTGATCGGCTTAGTTCAGGGGTCAGCAACCTTTACTATCAAAAGAGCCACTTTCCCCCCTCCCACAAAATAAAATGCTCAGGGAGCCGCACAAACTATTTACCCTTAAAATGAAGATAGCTGTGTATAACGTTTTATATATCCCCAAGCATACCCCACATTTAGCATAAAACGCCTGACAATTGCATACCCAAAGTAATTTGCGATTTATTATACTTTATACTTATAGCACACAGTTTGTTGCATTAATGGAATTATAAAGCAACAAAAAGAAAATGTTTTTTTTTCTTTTTATTGCTGTTTTTACCTGTTATAACAAAGGAAAACCTCAAACTCTTATGAAGAGGAGAAAAAATACTGGCTGTGTAGACCGACTTTGAAATAAAACCCTGAACTAGTCCTTCCCTTATTTGTGGAACATTTATAAAATAAAAAGTAGTCTACTTTGAAAAAAGACTACCGTACCATGTGTAGACCTACTTTGAAATAAAGGGAGCCGCAGCTGATTGGCTAAAGAGCCGCATGTGGCTCCGGAGCCGCAGGTTGCCGACCCCTGACTTAGTTGAACCAGGAATAGGGCCCTGGACTGATTTCAAGACACGCCCGTTGAAAACCACCACCTTGCCACCTAGCCGTTCTAATTAGATTCACACTTGTGACTTCATCATATAAGCTAAATTGTTGTGGACATTTCTATTAATGCTTTATATCTAGAAGAATGTGGGATTGTTTGAGATGCTATGTTTTCTTTTGTCGTATTGATCTTGGGAACCGGGTGGAAAGGATTCCCATCCTGAGCTTGGCATAAGAGCAAAATGGCCACTGTGTGAATGGTCAATGGGTTGTTCATAATTCATTATGCAGGATTGCTTGCCGTTATGGGGCTTAGAGTTCTACTGTATTTGAAGGTATATTGTCATGGATCCATGCAAAGGTATGCGCTTGTACACCAGCATCAACATTTTATGTTATATTATTATTTTCTTTTAATATTCAATCCAGTAGAAATTGTACATTGCAGCAGGATTTTTTATTTGAAACAATTGAGCACTGATGACTTGAGTATTGACTGAATTCGGACTCGGAAGGTGCAGATATAGGCCCTAATCATTTGGTATAAGATATTGATGGCTAGTGCATTTGTTTGGCTATTGTGTCACAAAGTAAATAAACTCCCTTTTGAAATGGTCACCGCTGTGTCATTTATGTTTAATGTAGACTTTTGACTGCCAGAGTGGAGTGGACTCACTCAACCTTGATGACTTGGGACTCGGACTAGGGTAATTGGGACTTGACTCAGGCTCTTCTTTGGTGACTCAACCTTGATGACTTGGACTCGGACTAGGGTAATGGGGACTCGACTCGGACTCGACTCGGGCTCTTCTTTGGTGACTCAGACTTGGACTCTGACTCGAACACTGGGGACTCGAGACTCGACTCGGACTCAAGATTTAGTGACTCAACTACAACACTGCCTGATGGATAAATTGAGGTTTAAGCGTTTGAGCTTCTTTTGCACCTTGTGACCCGTCTAGAGCTCACACGTCAGCGTAGATGAGCTGCTTCTGCCCTCCAACAGTATTCAATGTGTTTTAGTTATTTTGGTTTGATGTATTTATGTGGCTTTATGCCGGTTTGTCACACAGAATTACAGTGATGGGCAAGCTACTTGGAAAATGTAGCAAGCTACACTATAAGTTACTCTCGATTTAAATATAGCTCAACTACAATGGAAGCTATCCCCAGAGAAATGTAGCAAGCTACACTACAAGAACATGGCAAAAATAGCTAGCTACATCGGCACTATTTTTTTTTTTTTTTTTTTTTTTATATACTTCGTGATCAAGTTTCCACCAAACAAATAGTCAGGGAAAAAAATTCTCAGTTTGATTGTTTATTATAAAACTTGTTTATTATAAAACTGAAACAAGCCCTCGGTCTGGCTTTTTGTGTCAACCTTTTAACATGAACTTGTATTATGTACAAAATCCAGGAAGGCAAGTTTAGCTGGGTGCAGCCTCTACAAAAGAAAAGAAAGCGACCATTTGGTTTTATCAGGTTTTATAGTATAGTTTGTTGATTACTTTTGATGCAGTAATGGTATTTTTCTTTTCTATTCTATCTTTATGTATTATTTATCCCTAAACTCTGCATCTTCTGAAACCTGCCCACTTTATCAACCAAAACACACTACTTCAATATCTGAATTGTAACTGTTTTACTTCATTTTACTAGTATTATGCTACCATGTATATACTACTACCAACTATGCTAATATGTCTATACTACTACAGTATGTACTCAGAGTATAACACTCAAGCTTGACACTGACAAACAATACTACTTATCCTTGGCTGCTAGATATGTACCACTCCTGCTGACTTGTTGTACACAATTTGTAAGTTGCTTTGAATGAAAGTGTCAGCTAAATGACCAAATGTATTTAAATATGTAACTCACAAAACATTCCATGGCCCCAAAATCATGTGGGGACCCCCCCTGGGGGTCCTGTCCCACAGGTTGAGAACCACTGCTTTTCCCTCCTTTTTTTTCTTTTTCTCCACCCCCATAATATTGTTCATTTTCTGCCTACAGTGAAACATCATCATGATAGCAGCTATCTGTTAGTTAAAGCTGTTGACAAAAAGTGTACTGACTTGTGTGCTGTTTGGGAACAGTTGATTTTCATCAGCTCACCTGAATGTGTTCTCAAGTTAGTGCTGGACGTGTTGAGAGCAGCATATGTTTTAGCCGTTTTTTCAGTCAAACTCATAAAGGGAGAGGCATTGTTGTTATTGACATCTTCATCAATGTCATCGAACCCCTCTGCCATTTCGCGCGGACTGGTTCATGTAATCCGTTAAATTGCATTCATTCAGTACGTCTGTGTTTTGATTTTCACATCCTGCTTTGCGGGTTGGAGTCCCGCCCTATCCTGCCTCTGATTGGCCTACCCGTAATGTTTTGGCCTACCATACGCAATCGTGAGTCGTCATACTCATATCTAAACCAACCAACCAATCATAGTGGGTTTTTTACGGGGAGTTTTTTTTTCTCCACAAATCTTCTAGTCTAGACTGTTGCTCCCGACAGTAGCGTGTAGCGTTTCCTCGTCGCTACGTCACTACTTCGTTCTATAAATAGCTCCGCTACAGAGACCGCTACCCTGGTTAAAAAGTAGCAACGCTACCAGCACGCTACTGAGAATTGTAGTTAAGCTATGTAGCGTCGCTACTTTTAGCTAGCTACTGCCAATCACAGCAGATTTACAACATCCCTGTTTGTAGTGAAATGGGAGCTGCTCTGCTCGGGACAGATGTGACGCGAACTACACCGTCATCTCTCCCTCGCTGTAAAAAACCATGTCCGTCTACTTTGCTGCACAATATAACGTGATGCTTTTGGGCTTCAACATCTCACAATGTAGTCATCATTGTTGTATTGTGCCATAATAATAATTAACACACTTTTTTCCTATACTGTATATATTTACCTAGGGTGTTATATAGACTGTTATATAGAGCATATAAACTGAGTATACTAAATTTATATAAACTTAACAGTTATATAGACAGGGTGTTATACAGTGTTATAGACAAATGGTATTGTATACATAGATAGAGGGTGTTGTATAGACAGGGTTTTATATAGAGGGTGTTATATAGACGGTGTTATATAGACAGGGTGTTATATAGACAGTGTTATATAGACAGGGTGTTATATAGACAGTGTTATATAGACAGGGTGTTATATCGACAGTGTTATATACACAGGGTGTTATATCTAGACAGTATTATATACACAGGGTGTTATATAGACTGAGGGTGTTATATAGACAGTGTTATATAGACTATTATATACACAGGGTGTTTATATAGACAGTATTATATAGACGGTGTTATATATAGACAGTGTTATATACACATGGTGTTATATAGACAGTATTATATACACAGGGTGTTTTATAGACAGTATTATATACACAGGGTGTTTTATAGACAGTGTTATATATAGACTTGTTATATCAAATCAAATCAAATTTATTTATAGGGCCCGACAACACACGTTAATGTCCCCATGGGCCATACAGGTCTTCTTTAAACAAGTCAAGAAGAAAACATAACAATAAGTCAAGAACAGAACAAGAACACCATAAGGTCCAAACATTTTTAGATGAATGCAAATAAAAGAAAGAATGCAAGCACTCCCAGACATACCCCACGCGAAGGTAAGGAAAAACTCACTAAAACCTAACGATAGGGAAAAAAGCTCCACGGGCAGTGTTGAGGAGAGAAACCTTAGAAGGGCCATTCAAGGGGGGATCTCCCTTCTTAGATGTTGGTGATAATAGTGTTGCAGACGGACAGTTGGTAAGCATGCACTCATGTGTGTGGTGAAACACAGATGAGTGCATGCAATAGCAACTGTACATTTTGAAAGATTAAAGATGGAGCTAATAGCGATAGCAACTGAACATTTTGAAAGATTAAAGATGGAGTTGATAGCGGATCTATTTGAGGCACAGGGGCGGCGCAAAGAGGGTCACGTCCTCCCCGTCTTAGTCACGGGACATTCAACACTCCGGTCGTTGCTCAGGGACAGCCGGAGACAGGGAGATAGGGGGTGGCGCAGGGAGGGTCGCGAACTCCCCGACATCATCGCGGGACATCCGGCACTCCGGTCACCACTACGAGACCTCCGGAGACAGGGGGGCACGCAGAGGGGGTCGCAATCTCCCGGCCTTCGTCACGGGACGTCCAACACTCCGGTCAACACTCCAGGACAGCAAGTCATAGGGAGACGGGACAGGCGTTAGACAGCTCATGAGATTGTAGTAGGCGGACATAGCAATAGATACAAGTGGTAGGCATATATGTGAATGGAGTAGATATATGAAGTAAGCGTATTATGTGAATAGAATAGAAGTACTTAACCCAGCAATGAAACCGTGTTGACTGTTAATCTGTTAACAGTCTGTTAATACTGTTAATCAGTTGACAGGACCACGGACAGACGGCGGTGAATAACTGATCCAAGGCCTCGGAGGTGCATGTAGAGCAGTCACCACAATCTTGGCCAAGACCCCGAGGCATCCATCACCTTAGTCAGCGCCAGGAGACGGGCACTCAGAGAGAAGGGGGAGGGGGGGGGGGAAAGAGGGGGGGGGGGGAAGAGTTAGAGAGTTCCCATGTTTGTGGTGCTGCAAAGGAGCAGACATGTAGTACCCTGTAGTGCCATGTAGTACCCTGTAGTGCCATGTAGTACCCTATAGTACCCCGTAGTGCCATGTAGTACCCCGTAGTACCCTGTAGTGCCATGTAGTACCCTGTAGTGTCCTATGGTACCATGTAGTGCCATGTAGAGCCATGTAGAGCCATGTAGTACCCTGTAGTGCCATGCAGTACCATGTAGTACTCTGTGGTACCATGTAGTACCCTGTACCCTAACTAAACTACCCTATAGTAAACTACCCAGTGGTACCATGTAGTACCTTGTACCATAACTAAACTACACAGATTAATCTAAAGGTCAGTCCCCGACCAGGTGAGATCAAGGTAGGTTGAAGGAGAGAGAGAAAAGATGAGTCTTAAGCAGGGATTTAAAAGCTTCGACAGAGCAGGCGCCCCTGATGACGGCAGGTAATTTGTTCCACAGGTAGGGAGCGCGGTAGACAAAGGCTCTGTGGCCAGCGGATTTCTTTTTAACCCTAGGGGTCGATAGAAGCCCCGCATTTTGTGAGCGCAGAGCACGAGCGGGCGAGTATCGGGAGATGAGATCGGATAGATAGAGCGGTGCAAGCCCATTTAAAATTTTGTAGGTGAGGAGTAGCACTTTAAAGTCAGAACGGGCTTGGATAGGAAGCCAATGTAGGGCGGACAAAACTGGTGTGATGTGATCAAATTTTCTAGTTCTAGTTAGTATCCGTGCAGCCGCATTTTGCACGAGTTGAAGATTTTTGATGCTTGAATTAGGTAGGCCTGAAAAAAGTGCATTACAGTAGTCCAGACGTGATGAGACAAAAGCATGAATCAGGGTTTCAGCATCAGCCAGAGTTAAAATGGGGCGTATTTTTGCGATATTACGAAGATGGAAGAATGCAATTTTGGTGAAATTTTTTATATGTGCATTAAATGAGAGGGAGGAATCAAAAATGACTCAGAGGTTTTTTATGGTGGAGCTCTGGGATACATGACAGGTATCAAAGTTGAGGGAGATGTCCTGAATATATAGACAGTGTTGTGTAGACTGAGGGTGTTGTTCCAACACTGTACTGTATCTGCTTGTCTCCAGAGTTCATGCGGAGCTCCTGTGTGGAGGCCGGCCTCATCCCCCCTCTAGTGCAGCTGCTGAGCGCCTCAGACCAGGAGCTGCTGCTGCAGACCGGCCGCGCCCTGGGGAACATCTGCTACGACAGCCGTAAGTAGCAAACACTACCCCCCCCCCCGTAGGGAGCCCTCAAACCCCACTTGGGGCCCCGTCCTCATTTCATAGCCTGGACCTGTGGTTCTCAAAGTGGGGTCCGGTGACCCCCAGGGGTCCCTGAAGCGATTCCAGGGGGTCAACTTTGCTATTATGTGTCTATTCACAATGACGACATGTACTGACTGTTCTGATCAGAGGTTTCCGTCTCTCCTCGATGATCTCCCCACCTACAGTGGGCTATCGACGGTAATAGAATTCGGTACAAAAATAAATGTATCGTTCTCCCAGCGGTTTCCGTGGTTTTCATTTTGGGGATCCTTCGAATGAAAAGGTTTGGAAACCCCTGGCCTGCAGATGAAGGTAGGAATATGTTTGGTAACACTTTATAAGAGGGGGGGGGGGGGGTACAGCCCTGTCTCATGCCTCATAAAGAGGAGGAAGAGGAGGGATACGGCCCTGTCTCATGCCTCATAAAGAGGAGGAGGAGGAGGGGTACAGCCTATAACATGCTCCTCCTGTCAGCCAAGTCTGTGTATAGTGGGAGGGAGGGGTTTTCCCTGATGGCCTAGAGCTTAGCAAGGTTCCTCCTCTCCGCCACCCTCGCTAGAGTCCAGCTCCACCCCAACCACGCTACTGGCCTTCTTGACCATTTTATCCAGCCTGTTTGTGTACCCTGATCTCAGTCGGCTGCACCAGCAGGTCTGTTATATATATCCGTTCAGTCTGTTTTTGTATAAGTGAAAGTTCTTAAGATAGAGAGAAAGTAGATTTTCCAATTGCCTCTCTGCTGTTTAGTTCAGCACTGTGGGCAGCGCCAAGCAAGCCACAGCGCTGCTGTCCCAGCTGAAACGTATAAAAGGGAACCTGTGTTGAAAAACCATTGTGCCCCCCCGAGAACATTTTATGCCCCCCCACTAATTTGTTTCTGCAGCCTGGTCTGGACACATGCCTGGTGGAGTAACTGTCTTTTTATTGTGAATTGTATCTCGTCATATAGACAAGCAGGTTTTTTCTTCTTATATATATTTCTAAAAAACATTATGATATTTACATTTAGTCTTTGTAGTAGGGGGCACATGCGTGCAACGACCAGGTAGGGGAGGGGGGAATTGGCATAACGACTAAATTGGGATGGGAGGAAAAACACAGAAAAATCAGGAGGAGAAAAAGAGGATACAAAAAATAATAATAATTAAAAATAAACCATACAAATAATTTTTTTAATACTAATAAAAATATCGATAATTATCGATATCGAACGATGTGAATATTTTTTGTGATTACATTTCTGGCCATATCGCCCAGCCCGAATGCCTCATAGGAGGAGGAGGGGTACAGCCCGACGTATGCCTCATAAAGAGGAGGAGGGGTACAGCCCTGTCTCAAGTCAAGAGTTTTATTTGTCACGGCATACAAGTATACAATGAAATGCGGGGGGTCTCATGCCTCATAAAGAGGAAGAGGGGTACAGCCTTGTCACATGCCTCATAAAGAGGAGGAGGAGGGGTACAGCCTTTTTTCGCCTCATAAAGAGGAGGAGGAGGGGTACAGCCTTGTCTCGCCTCATAAAGAGGAGGAGGAGGGGTACAACCCTGTCTCATGCCTCATAAAGAGGAGGGGTACAGCCCTGTCGCATGCCTCATGGCTCTTCTGTGATTACAGTAGGTCATGGTTTCTTTTTCTCTCATCATGGGATCCTGACTCGACAAACATTACACATAACAGACATTAGTACTGTTAAGGTTAGGGTTAAATGTAGAATCTGTAATGAAGAGCCCCGCTTGGTATTGCACTTTCTTTGTTTTTGTTTTGGTCAGACATATGGTTAGGAATTTAGTAACTTATTGTAAGTTCTCCAGACCTCTCTTGCTAGAGCCTGCACATGTGTGGCCAACACATTCACATACTAAACTATTTCACATAATACACATACAAACATAAAAGCTACACAAGGGAGAGAGTAAAAGAGAGGCATGCAGCCCATACCAGCAATATCCATAACAGTCATACCAGCAATATCCATAACACAGACATACCAGCAATATCCATAACACAGTCATACCAGCAATATCCATAACAGTCATACCAGCAATATCCATAACACAGACATACCAGCAATATCCATAACACAGTCATACCAGCAATATCCATAACACAGCCATACCAGCAATATCCATAACAGTCATACCAGCAATATCCATAACACAGCAATATCCATAACACAGCCATAACGGCAATAGCCATAACACAGCCATACCAGCAATATCTATAACACAGCCATACCAGCAATATCCATAACAGAGCCATACCAGCAATATCCATAACACAGCAATATCCATAACAGAGCCATACCAGCAATATCCATTCCATAATTGATTCACACCACCAAATAAGCAAATAGCACATTTATACTGGTGATCACACAGCCCATGCCACAGTAATTATGAATAAGCCATGTTTCAGTCAGATTAAATTAGTTTTAGTCAATAAATGGCTAGAAGAATGTACCACCCATACGTTATGTTGTGTGAATGCTTGAGCCAACTATTACATCGGTAGCTCTTATTGGGTTATTTGTAGGGGTGGGGAAAAAATGTATACGTGGTAGTATCGCGATACTTTGCGTGGCGATACTGTATCGATACAGGGACGCCAAGTATCGATATTTAATTCATTAAAAAAATTAAAAATAAAGTTTTTGTTTTTTTTGTATAAGGAAGTTGCATTGTTAATTTCAATACCTGTAATAGTACAGTAGTCCACACACATGTGCATTCAGTTAAGTCGGAATATGACTGTAATACAAACGGTTCAGTTTGTCAGGTACATGCAACACAGATTACAGTGTTGACATCTGTCTGCTTGAGAAAATATGATTGAAGTGAGATGAACAGACTGAACTTTATTTTATTAGATAAAACATGTTGACAAAACATGTTTGCAGTTGAAAAAAGGTAATAAATCGCAATATTAATATCGCAATACTCAGCATATCGCAATATATTTAGTATCTCAATACTATCGTATCGTGACTCAAGTATCGTGATAGTATCGTATCGTGAGGCCTCTGGTGATTCCCACCCCTAGTTGTTTGGATTAAGAATGTATTTAGCCCATAAGAAAGACAACATAATCTGTACCGGTAGCTCATGTTAACACTTTCAGTGCCACCAGGTGGCGCCAGAGTTAGCGCTTGAATGCCACCATCCACTTTAATGTTAACGTTAATATCGCCTAATCTATGTTTTAAATTATGGCTATGTGTCTAATCTGCCCGTCGCTTATCAAAGAATCATTTTCCAGTCAGTGCTGTCAAGGCAGATTGGTTTTTTATCGCTTCATTTCCGTTTGAGAGCATTTTGAAAAGCACCCGTTTTGAGGTAAAAAACAGCCCATTCTGGGCCATTCTGTGATAATCGTCTTTTACTGGAATATTCCAGAACGTTGATATTTGTCGGCCTATTTATGAATCGTTTTCAAATAAACGCTAGATTATCAATATTATACGTACACGCACGTACATTCGAGGCGCGCGCTGATAATAGCTGCTTTCATTTCCTCGTCGATTTTACAGTGAAACCGATAGAGGACATTTCACAAAACAGCTTATATCTTCATCAAAATGAGTCTGATTATGCTAACACTGATAACATAGATTCCTTACCTGACATCAGATGGTATCCAACTGGTATATTCCAATTCCTGATCACCATTCGGAAAAAATCGATAAGTGTATAGATCTAACGTGATACAGTAGAATTCATGATCCGCGGCGCTCAGAGGATCCATAATGAACTGTGGTAACCCCGGCTGCATCAGTGGACTGGAAAATGTGGAGTACAGGATTTTTTTCCCCATCCATTTTCATTGAGTCCATTCCAAAATCCCTTATGTCATCTGGGAGACGATAGGGGGCGCTTTTTTCCACATCTGATCGCCGGCGGCTCTCGGGTAGACTAGGGTAGGCTTGCGTGATGCAATATGATTTCAGATCGCTAAAAAAAAAAAAAAAAATCCGAGAAATCTCATGAGTGGCTTTCAACGTAATATTAATCATTCCGAGAAAACTCGTGAGTGGCATAGAAAGTGTTAATATTTTTCTTTTTTTTAAAGTATCTTTCATAAACAAAGGTTTGGAGACCCCAGCTCTACAGTAATGAGACCACTTGATTATCTGAAGATCGGCATGTCCACAAAAGGGCTACATCTAGTGATGCACCGATGTGAAAATTGTGGCAGATACCGATAACCGATATTAATATTGCTGTTCTGGCCGATACCGATATTTACCGATGTCGATATCTCTGTATAGAAAACACTTTTTTATGATAATCAAATAAAGAGCTATTTTCCAAAACGCATTTTTTTCTTACTTTTGTAACTTATTTTCAGAAATGACTGATATTTTGAAACTATTTAAGACCAAAACATGAAGAAGAAAAAAAAAGATACAAAAAAATAAATAAATAAATGTTTTTTTTATATCGGCCCTATCTTGATATCGGACCGATATCGATGTGTAAAAAAATTACCATCGGCCGATATATCGTGCATCACTAGCTACATCTGTAGTATCCCTAACTGATGTAGAGAAGAGAGTAGCGTTGAGGTGTAGGAGAGTATCTTAACCACCAGGCTACATACACATTAATCACAGCTGTCTGATCAGCCGCATAGTTTGTGTTCTCGTTGAAAAAGGCTCCTTATCTGTGGCATTTGATAGGGTTGGACATTTGTTTGAGTTGTGGAGATCTCTGGGAATTTAAAAGGCAGATTGTGGAGCACCTGCTGGGAGAGGTTTGGGCAGCAGTTGCTCTCGTCCTTTAAAGAGACATACACTCTGTAACATAAAAACAAAGAAGGAGCTTCCACTGCTGGTTCCGTTTCCATATTGTAAGTCATTGTGTTTATCAAAGAAGCGTGTGCTCAAGGAGTGTTTGTGTCAGGCCCGCCTCTCATTTTGAGTGAAGTATCTCTAAACCAATCGGTTTGCTGTAACTGGAACAAGGTATCGTTGGTGGTATCGTGCCTGTTTTTGGTATTGATCGATTTTAAGCCATCAAAAGGGTCGGAAATGTTTGATTCTCACAACATGGGCTCGACCTTTCCTCTAGTTTATTCTATTTGGTAGGCAATAGTTTAAAAAAAGCTTTTCTTCTTCTCTTTGTAGAGAACTCTTGATGAGGTTCGAGAGTGCATGCGCAACGACCAGGAAGGGCATTGGGAATTGGCATAACGACTAACATTGGGAGGGGAGAAAAACGGAAAAAGAAGGGGGGAAAAGATAAAAAAAAAAAAAAAAGTCTGGACGAAGCATTCTTGATGCAGTTAAGAAAATTAAAGGGATTTGCAAATATACTGGCCTTGCAAAAATCCCACTGGAGATTGCTTTTATCATTGAGTGCTTTTCTAAGGATCCCTCTGCCTGCTCTCACTCTCTCTCCCCCTGCCTCTCTAGTTATTTTGTTCTCTCACTCTTTCTTCAGTTCTTTCTTTCTTCAGTTATTTCGTTCAATCTCTCTACTTCTCTTTTGTTCTCTCACTCTGTCTCCCTTTATTCAGTTCTCTCTCTCGCTTGTTTCTATCTCTCTGTCTCTCTCTCTCTCATCCCCCCCCACACATTTCTTTGGCTGCTCTGCGGTGCAGACCTGCTAAGGAATCAGGCAAGCGTCCCAGACTTGCTATGGGGTCAGGGATGGTGCCTGGAGACTTGAGAGAAAAATCCACCCTAAAACAGAATTCATAGTGTCAGTCAATATCTATAAACACAAGACAACTGTGTCTCCCTTGATCAGAGCATCAAGACTGGAATCTGTGACGTCACCAAGAGACACGTTTTGGACTTGGTCCTCAATGAATTAGTGACTTTAGTGACAGACCATACCTACTGTAGTCTCAATTCCCCCTGAATAATCCCCATACTTCCAATCCCCCATAATCAATTCCTTTGTGTCACCACCCTTTGTGTCACCACCCTTTGTGTCACCACCCTTTGTCTCTCACTTCCAACACCTAAACCATCTCCCTTCTGGCCCCTTCCTTTGTGTCTCAACCTCCTGCGTCTCTACATTTCGTAGCTCCAGTTCTGCAGACCCCTCTCTGATTGGTTGAACTCCATTTCTGCAGACCCTTCTCTGATTGGTTGAGCGAAGCCCCTCTCTGATTGGTTTAGCTCGTCACGCGGTAAAAGGCGGATGTAATGTTATCAGCTCAAGAAGATAAAAAGAAATGTACTACCAGATTCGCATATAACGTTATTTCGCGTGACTTCGCGGTTTATTCATAACGTTATGCACATTTCACAACACAGCCAGCTGTCAGAAACTGTACATTGTAACGTTATAGGTTTATTCACATAACGTTATTCACAACACAGCCAGCTGTACTGTACATTGTAACGTTATAGGTTTATTCACATAACGTTATTTCACGTGACGCGTTCAAATTGTTTACACTCCCCACTTACTGTACAATGTAACATTTAGGCAGAGGTTACACCTTTCGTATCATCTTCGTATTGTTTTCTTATGCGTATCGCCGCGACGTCGTGCGCCTGAGTCACACTTTCGTTTTTTTTCCGTTTTTGTCAGCCGAGCACACTGATGTAGTACACTGCCAAAGCAGTAGGTGGCAGTAGGTGGCAAACATGAAGGCAATTTCAACCAATCAGAACGAATGTGCCAATACACTTCCTGGTGGAAGCATAGATATCTATATATATCTATGGGTGGAAGCTCCAGCAAAGAAAATGTCAATAAGGCAGGCGCCTATGCCGCGCCACCATCTTGCTTGCTCACTCAATGCAGCAATTCTTTTTTCAGCAAAGCCTAATAAAAGTGCAATAAACAAAACGGATACATTCACTGTGTGTTCTGCCTGTCATTTGTTGATGAAACAAAACTAACATCAACACAAGTGACCACCAAGAGCGGATAGTTTAGTCTAAAAAACGATCGGTAGCATTGTTAGCTGCATGCTAACGTCAATGGAGTATGCCATTATAACAATATAGCATTGTGGCTAGAAGCTAACGTTAGCTCACGCTACTTAGCCAGCACGAAACTGATGATATCGCGAGCTATCAGTAGTTAGATAACATTAGAGACAACGCTGTGTGTATTAAACAAAGGTGAATAGATGACTGGGCCATTTTGTTTAATGCTTGTTAAGTTGAAAGAGGAACTCTGAGCTAACAGGGTCTGAATCCTGATAGCTCACGTTAGCCAGCTGCTCATGCAATCGGTAATGCTAGCAGAATGAATGGATGTAAACTTTATTTAACATATTGCATATGGGTACAATACAATACGGCTCAATACAAACAATTGTTAAGGGAATGCAGACTGTTGTAGCTTGGACTGGGGTCCTTATAACAATAACTTGACAACACATGGTAGCTGAAGCTATTTGGGACACGGAGCTCTGCCTCTGTCCCAAACACACACACTGTTGTCACCGGAAAGGCACGCAGATGGTATCTACTGCGCATGGGCGTTTTCGCAACAACTGCTCCGTGCTAACTACACGCTGTTGTCGACTCGTTTTTTTTGCGTATCTCCAAACGCAAACACAATTTTGCGTTTCAGCCGTATCCACAAAAAAACGCCAAAAAACGCATTTCTGTGTAGATAGGACATGAAACGTCGTCAAAAACGTATAAAAAAACACCAGGAATACACTAGTCTAACCATAGCCTCAGTTAATGCTTTAGACAGTTACAATGTAACATTTAGATTAACACAGTTAATGCCTAACTGTACTGTCTATCTGTATGTCATATATGTTACGATGAATTGAAAATGGGGGACCCTGATGTAAACAAGACAAAAGTCTTTCTCTGGGGTCTGCATTATTGCACAATGTCATTCTATTGACAGGACCTAAATAACTTATGTACATATACCGATATGCCCTACTCTGTTTACTTGTTTTATTGCACAATGTCGTTCTATTGACAGGACCTAAATAACTTATGTACATATACCGATATGCTCTACTCTGTTTACTTGTTTTATTGCACAATGTCGTTCTATTGGATTCTATTATATGTTATTACTATTGTATTATGCACATCGTTGCGGGCAAGACCACCCGCATTTCATTGTAAACTTGTATGCAAATAAACAACTTGTGACAAATAAAACTCTTGACTTGATTTGACCACCAGCCTCTCTCTCTTAAGGCATTAACTGGGTTAATTAATCTAAATGTTATATTGTAACTGTCTAGTTAGGCATTAACTGTGTTAATCTAAATGTTATATTGTAACTGTCTAGTTATTGATTGATTGATTGAAAACTTTATTAACAGATTGCAGAATGGGTACAGTACAGCTCAATACATACAATTGTTAAGGGGATGCAGACCCCAGAGAAAGACTTTCGTCTTGTTTACATCAGGGTCCCCCATTTTCAATTAATCGTAACATATGACATACAGATAGACAGTACAGTTAGGCATTAACTGTGTTAATCTAAATGTTACATTGTAACTGTCTAAAGCATTAACTGTGTTAATCTAAATGTTACATTGTAACTGTCTAAAGCATTAACTGGGTTAATCTAAATGTTACATTGTACAGTAAGTGGGGAGTGTAAACAAGTTGAACGCGGCACGTGAAATAACGTTATGTGAATAAACCTATAACGTTACAATGTACAGTACAGCTGGCTGTGTTGTGAATAACATTATGTGAATAAACCTATAACGTTACAATGTACAGTTTCTGACAGCTGGCTGTGTTGTGAAATGTGCATAACGTTATGAATAAACCGCGAAGTCACGTGAAATAACGTTATACGCGAATCTGGTAGTACATTTCTTTTTATCTTCTTGAGCTGATAACATTACATCCGCCTTTTACCGCGTGACGAGCTAAATCAATCAGAGAGGGGCTTCGCTCAACCAATCAGAGAGGGGTCTGCAGAAATGGAGTTCAACCAATCAGAGAGGGGTCTGCAGAACTGGAGCTACGAAATGTAGAGACGCCAACCTCCCACCCCCTTCCGATTCAGCCCCTCCCCTTGAAGCACCCACCCCCACCCCCAATGTCTCATCCTATCTAATCACATCCTCCTTCCCACCTGGTCACATGGCCCCACCCCTTCCTGTCAGGTATAAATATCTATGTATTCTGTGATTCTAGGCACTCATCACATGTACCTATATCCTAACTAAATCACCATGGTCAATGGAGCAGCTCCACGGTTGGTCTCTTGACGAAACGCCTAGGATCAGATATCGAGGACCGGTTCCAAATTTACAAGAATCACGTATTCAGTAAGAAATGCGGGTTTCAAATCACCTTGAGAGTGAACCACATTACGCATCTTGGTAAATGGGACTGCATTTCATCCTTATGCCTCTCATTCACCCATTCACTCACATTCACTCACGACGGCGGAGGCAACCATGCAAGATGCCAACCTGCTCCTCGGGAGCAGTTAGGGGTTAAGTGTCTTGCTTGAGGACACTTCGACATGCTGCCGGGAGGAGCCGGAATCAAACTGGGAACCTTCAGATTACCAGACCACCGCTCCATACCTCCTGAGCCACTGTTGCCGCTCCTCTTGCCAAGTTGTAAAATGTGCCCCGTTGCCGGGACCTAGCGCCACGTTACACGCATGCGTCGGCAGGACATGGGAGCAGAGACTTTTCGTGTCCTTACTGGACCATTGCTGATAACAGCAAACGTAAGTTTTGCCAAGCTTCACCAATTTTCTTTATTATACAGCAAAAAGTGTATTTTAACTAGTCGTTATGCCAATTCCCTTCCTGGTCATTGTGCGCATTGCCCCACTGTCGGCCTGGGGAGGGTGTAGAACTACCACACGCCTCCTCCGATACATGTGGAGTTGCCAGCCGCTTCTTTTCCCCTGACAGCGAGGCGTTTCACTGGGGGAACGTAACGCGTGCATAGGTTCACGCCATTTCCCCCAGATCCCCTCCCTGCTGAACAGGCGCCCCGACCGACCAGTATGAGTCGCAGTTTACAACGACCAGGAAACATACCCCACCGGCTTCCCACCCGCTAACACTACCAATTGTATTAGTAGGGACGGCTGACCAAACTGGGGGTACCACTGACAGCTGGATTCTATCCCAGAGTCTCTGCGGTGGTAGGCAAGTGCTTAGTCCACTGCGCTAACCAGCTGCACACAAATATTTTATTTTTTGCATAGGAGGAACAGCACCTCTCATACCATAAAGCACCTCCCATACCATAAAGCACCTCCCATATCATAAAGCACCTCCCATACCATAAAGCACCTCCCAGGCTCCCATACCATAAAGCATTTGCTTCAACGCTAATTTTCTATGTGTCACAATCTCCCAGGCGTAGCGCCAGATACAGTTGACATTAATCTTTTTATATTGCAACTACCAGCAAATGAAGAATAATCCTAAATGCAAGTTCACAGAGCAGCACCCTTCTACCTCCAGTTCATCCCCAGATGCCCCCCCATTAATGAAAACTCCGTCCATCTCATCCGTGAAGGGGAAGATGAGCACAGATGAGAGTGGATGAAGAGCCGGGCTTACATCGCGCAACAGCTGTCTCCTTCTTTACGTACTAGGATCATTATTACACAATTATCCACAGCAATATTCATCAATTAAATAAGCCTTCTTTGATATTTTCCTGCGTAATGCATCAGAAACCAATGACGATAACTATGAGCTACAGAAAATCGAGAGCAAAAGATTCACAATGTACTGATTATAGCCTAAATAGAAGAAAGAATAAAAGGTAGACTGTTCTTTGTTTTTTTTTATTTAAAATGTTCTCCCACACCAGAGATATTTGATTCGGAACCAAGCAGAATCGTAACGCTAACCAGAATTGTCAAAAATCCAATCCAAACCATACCTAATCCTCAGTCGTGTCTCTCTGTTGTTCAGCTTAAGGCAAGCCTTGTTCATATTCGCAAATTGAAACTAGGGCTGTATAAATAATAATATAGAAATAACGTGAATTATGTTTTTAGGGTGGATTCTTTTCTCTTTTTTTTTAAGCGTGAGCCAGGCATGCAGAGTGGGATGACTCATCGAATGCTTCTTTTGTCAGCTACCTTCCATAACCCCGTCACCCCCCACCCCCACCCTGTTGCCCTACTGTCGGCCCCCATATATGTTCTCATGGGAGTGTTTCTGAACGCCGTTTCAGGGTTGTTTTTATTTCCCAACTGTTAGGTCGGATGTTGTCGGATCTCTTGGCATTCAGTGGAAGACTCCAAACAGAATGACCCTCCCCCAAAAAAAACGTTTGTTTCATGCAAGACCTTAAAACGCTGTCCTGGATCTAGGGTTTGGTACCGTTCACATTTGAACCGATACCGGTACCAGTTCCTGGAATTCGGTATCGGTACCCAGCGGTACCTTTTTTTTGGTACTTACCGTACTTTTCGGACTATAAGCCGCACCTTTTTTCCCCATTTTTCGACCCTGCGGCTTATATAACGGTGCGGCTTATATGTGACTCGACGTGACCAAACCCGAAAATGTAAAAATCGAAATATTGCTTTTTTGACTGCATTGACATTTTATTTATCTGTTCCCTTATTTGCTAAACTTAATACAACTTGTAAATGAGGTAATTCTTGTTATTTGTCCGACAGTATTGTGTCCCAATGCTAATTACATATGGTAATTAAACATTAAAACACCTGCGGCTTATAGTCCAGTGCGGCTTATATATGTACACATCATTCAATTTAGCTGCTGCGGCTTATATTCAGGTGCGGCTTATAGTGCGAAAAGTACGTAACTCTTTCTGTAATAACAAATTCTTTAATTTCAGTTTTTTTTTCTCAAATTATTAATTTCAACATTGTTATTTATTTAGAACATTTTATTTATTGTTGTAACACACCACACAAAATAAATCGCATGATCATGTGTTATGTTTTTAAATGTTTATCAACATTATCTCGCCATCCAAAGACCCAAGGGATGGGACAGTAATGTATATCTTTTTTGGAAAAGGCTCCCTCTTGTCTAGTAATATTACACTCTTATACTAAATATGTAAAGGTACCGCAATTTGGTACCGATTGATCTAGTGTGAATCAGTACTTGGTAGTACCGATGTAATTCGGTCGGTACCATTAAAAGTACCGAGTTCGGTACCCAACCTGAATCACGTTGCAATGTAATGCTCGCAATTTGTAACCCTCTTATTTTCCTCCATCCACAGTTCCGCAGCGCACCATCACACACATCTTCGACAGGTCCTTGTGTCCAGTGCACAGGGATAGCACAACAAACACTAGACAGTAGAAGATGTTCCGCTATTACACTCCATATATATATATTTACTGCACTAATGTATGTAGTATTGGCTGTGTGTCCTAGTATGTTTGCAGAAGTAAAGTTTACAGGATATTAGGCCTGTTATAGGCTAGATCTGGTCATTACAGTACGGCGGATGGGAATGACGGCTTTTTATCAAGGTAGTTGGCAGTAGGTTTTTGAGTTTCTATTGCCCAAGGCTGCTTCAGGCCTGCAGCATGGAATAAGCATGAGATGACCACTGCCTGCGAAGGCCAAGCCACGTCGAAACCGATCTGCCACAGGTCTATTTATTTCATGGTGGCACAATTACATTCATTCTTTTTTAAATTTAATTAATTTATTTATTTTTATTGTTTTACCTACCTGAGTTGTGGCTTTCATAATTTTCTAGTCTGCTACATCCAACTACCTCAACCCCTTTTGTTTGAGCCGTCTTTCTCTTTTTCTACCTCCCATTGTTCTTATCCTTATGATGAAGATGATGATTATTATTTGTGATTATTATTAATTACTGTGACCCTTTTTGATATCTTATTTGATATTGATTTAAAAGTGCTATAGATAACATTCACCCACTAGATGTCGTACTAGAGCATCATCGTGTTATTTATTTAATCGGGTGCATTCCACGTGGGGGAAATGGGAAGTAGGGAGGGGATACATGCAACATGTAAACGACAACATTCAATTTGGACCCGCCACATTTTTTTATTATAAATTCACTAATCAATAATTTTTCTGGGGGAAAAGCAATACTTTTATTCCCCATATTTCTAAAAATCTCTGTGAATGTATTCTTTTTAAATTTTTTAGATGATTATTCAACACACAAATGTTATCTATTGCACCTTTAACATTTGTGTTTTTTTTTTTTCTATTTCTTTCAGGATGTGGTTGTTGTGTGTGTGTGACTTATTTTGTTTATGGTTTGATTTTGTTTTGCAGATCAGGGCAGGAGTGCCGTTGACCAGGCGGGAGGGGCACAGATAGTTGCTGCACACATTAAGGCCCTCTCCCAAAATACACATCCGGCCAATCAGAAGCTCTTGACTGTGTTTTGTGGCATGCTGATGAACTATTGCAATGATAATGGTAATGACCCCCCGTGAAGAAGAAATGTTAACTAAACAAAACACGATAGTTCTAATGGCACAAGAAAACAAAACTTGTCTTCACCTTACTCAATGGTCAATTGTAAATAACTTTGGAATAATTGCAATTATTATTAATACCATGGCGATACATGATTTAAAAAGAAAAAAAGAGAGTATTATTATTATTATTATTCTAGATCCTCTTAAACTGCTTGTATCCACTGTTAGATTATTCAAAATAGTTTTTATAAAAAAAAATAATAATAATAATTTCATTCCTATCAAGCCTATTAAACTGTATTTATCCACAGTGATTAGAGTGATGGTGGTGGGCTGTACAGCAGCATATCTTGCGTTGGGGTCTGTCTAGTTGTGTTGTATTCTATCTTGCTTTCATCTTCCTGCTTGGCCTTTGGAGTTCTCTCCGTCGTTTGTTGTCGTTTGCAAAGAAGCGGCTCTTACACACTGGATAACACGGAGACTCAGTAGGTCGAACGGCCATCATTTGCGTTCTTCAGTCCTCTCTTTGCTTTTCATACATGAATGGCCTTCCCCTAGCCGTGAACGAAACGCAACGCAACACACTTTGAGTTAAACACTTTTATTTTGAACGGCAACTCGATGAACACGACATTTCATTTTGATGTATTTGCGCTGGGGTGATGCACTTGGGCAACCGGTTTGTCTACCGCTGGATGATACTAGTTGAAATACGTGTCAAAGGTTTCTCCCGGTTACTTCTCACACATGTCGCCGAGCTGCGAACAGTCGCTCACCAATTAATGTGGGTTTATTGAACGTTTCTGAGTTTGTCCACCTGTGAGGACATGGGGCACTGAATCCTTACTGTATTCAATAGACCTGTTCGCTGTTTACAAACATACCGTGTTTCAGCCAATCAGCAATACCAACTGAGTCACATGACTAAGTTGCCCCCTACCTGCACGAGCTGCTGCGCTAAAAACGTATGACGGGGCTCTATGGAGAAACCATGACACTCCCCTGACTAAAAGTAGTTTCAAACGAAAACGGCTGGATGTCATTTTGCCAAATCAGCATGGCTGTGAGTGTGAGTCTTTCACCTTTTACATGTATAGCTTTGGTATGGATTGATTGTTTTGATCGCTAGCATGGCTAACAAATGCAAATATATTGTAGTCTGCCCCGTTGTTCTGACCAGGATTATGTTCCTTTTGCCTCCTTGATGCACACGATCGCGGAGTCTGACGTATACAGCGAACGGGTAATCTATCTTGCGAGAATTGGTGGGAGAAAGGTTGGGACAAAACAAAGAGTTCAGATCTGAATGCCCCTCACAAGGCGAAATAAATAAATACAACATTTACAATTATTACTTTTTAATTAACAATACCTGTAATTGGCCATTCAGATTAATTTTCCATTTTAATGTTATCGTGATCATTGCTCTTTGTGCAACCCTGCCATGTATTGGGGATTAATTGTATTGTTGGTCCTGTATCTTGGCATGTGGCAGGTGGCGCTCATTTAGCAAAGTATTTACCGACATTCCACATTTATCCACCGGTCTCTCATTTCTCAAGGTTTTTCTCTAGGTTTCTACCCTTAGTTCATGGGTGGACTAATTGCTTTCCCAGATGCAGCAGGTCAGCACAAAATGACGTGAGACGGGACTTCCTGTTTAGTTGGGTTTATATGCTGTTATTTTGAAGGAAAACAGGAAGTCACTAAACAATTTGTCCACCCACTGCACTGTCTTAATTATACCCCCCCTCCCCCTCCTTCATTCTGTCACATGCTTCCTCAATTCCCTGACATCAGTTCATCCGCTTTGGTTTCTGAATATCAAATAAATCTAAAAGCTTCTTTCCTTCTTCTCCAGGCACTTCTAGTTGCTCTACCTCTTCCTGTGGCGACCAAGGAAACACATCTACACATTTCCATCTTTTTTTAATTTATTTTCTGGTCCTTGTTTTATCTACAAATCAGTGGTCTAATTTCTCATGTGGGGAAAGTGTAGATTTGTCTCCTGGGTTCCTACCTACAACCCATCTTCCTCGTTCTCTTTATTTAATATTGCAATATTTAGTATTGTACTCTACACCAGGGTTGGGGTTCTCGGGTTCTCATTTTATACAGTCAATTTATTTTATTTGTCAGTCGACTTAAATCGTCAAGAATAAATACTTAACCATTGTTGATGGTATTTATTCTGATTATTTCTTCTTTGAATAATTGGAACAAGGTCTGACATCAACCCTGTTTTCTTACGTTCTCTTGTCGTGCCCATGTTGATGACAGATTTTGTTTTGTGTGCAGGCCGACCATGTTTGCATACACACGTAGATGCTTATAGTACGCACGGGTAGCTAAGCAGATGTCCGTGTACACGGAGCTTAGCTGTCGTCCCGCCCCCTCCCTTCTTAGTTTCTACACCAACAAATACCATAATATTGTGTTTAGCCAATTTGCTCAAGTCTTAATAGTTTGTGTTACCGAGCCCCTTGCTTTACCAGCTTAGAGAGTGGAACAGAGCTCACTGTAACATTATAGTGTCACCGTGGTTACGGACTGGGGAAGGTTGCAGTGCCTTCAGTAGACTCAAGTATATGTGTATATATGTAAGTAGACTCAAGTCGGGAGCTGTGATCAAAAGCTCATGCTGACTGGTGAAATGGAACAATATTAAATATCTTAACACTGATCCATACATTCCATTAGGGCTGCCCAATGTGACCAAAATATCACTATTTGTCTTAGTGTTCATGGTGTACCAGTATTTGATGGTATAGTTTTCCAGTACAAATTAATATATGATATTTATTTATGTCTTTGTCTTATACAACAATTGTCGATTTGCATATTCATGATCGACGCATCGTATTCTTAATTGTATGTGCACAATGTGTAATCTAACTAATGCGCAGTGAATCACGTTAAAAATATAAATAACTTCTCTTAAACCACTATTTGTGATTCTGCTTAGAGCCAGGACTCGACAGTCACAGTGCGCTCCAGCTGGAAGGGAGGGGCTGAGCCCGATACCCTCACCTTAAATTTTAGAAGCTACAGTATGACATCTAGCTCTTCAGCCCTGCGTTCTACAACCTGTGACGACTCCTCTTGTGAATCGCGATGTTTCTATGTAAACTCCGTGAGCAACGGGTCCAATAAATGTGTCTTAACATGCTTTACATCCTCGCCATTCCTGTATGCCCGTCGCGGTAAAAACCTTAACCAATGGATTAGGCTAATTAGCTTTAACAATGCTGATTCCTGAGCCTATTTTATTCAAAAGGAAGATATTGATTGAAATATGTATATAGCCTATATAAAAAATACATTTTAATCATATATCCTGTGCTGGCACAAGCACTACCATAGCGTGGAGTGGAGAGATACACAATACATATAATAATTCATGGAAATATACTAAAAAGCCATTTAAAATTTTTGGCCAGTAAAATATCTCTGGCTGGTCGTTTTGATTTTTTTTTATCTAAATCTAAAAAGGATGAGGATACGCGTTAAACATTTTGAAATATTCAATTGCAAATAGAATCAATTGTTGATTTTTCTGGTAAATTAATCGTTTAGATTAATTGACTAATGATCGATAAAATAATCAACAGATTAATCGATAACAAAATAATCGTTAGTGACAGCCCTATCAAGGATGAGGATACTCGTTAAACATTTTGAAATATTCAATTGCAAATGGAATCAATTGTTGATTTTTCTGGTAAATTAATCGTTTAGATTAATTGACTAATGATCGATAAAATAATCAACAGATTAATCGATAACAAAATAATCGTTAGTGACAGCCCTATCCATTATACAAAATATTTGCTGTAGTAAATGACAGCAACTCCTTATATAGTGATCTCGGTTTGAAATAGAATCGTATGTTTTCACATACCGTAATTCCTCTAATAGTAACCCCGGCTTGTATTTGTTTCAACCGTAGCTGATACCAGGCTTGTATTAGGAGGAGGCATGTATAAGAGGGAGGCCTATATTTCTAATTTTCAAACAGATCATAATGAATAAATCAACATTTTGTGTCATTTTGAACCCAGTAAAATGTACTGGGTTCATTTATTGAAACCAAGTACTGTATGAAATACGGTAGTAAACAGTGCAATTTTACAGGTGGTCAAAAAAAGTAAAATAAAGTAAAATAGTGCAATCACAATACTGGTATAATAATAATAATAATAATAATAATAATAATAATAATAATAATAATAATAATAATAATAATAATAATAATAATAATAATAATAATAATAATAATAATAATAATAATAATAATAACTTCGTTTTATACAATTCTGAGGTAGGCTTACTCTCTTGGTAAACATTAACACCATACCATTATATGGTATTTACTGCACAGCCAGGCCAGCATATAACAACAATAACAAAATATATTGCCTATGGTAAATCCGTTGAGGGAAATACCGCAATTCCTCTAATATACATGAAACCCGGCTTGTATTAGGAGGCCGGCTTATAATTGCTTAGCTCAACAGCGCAACCGGTCATTAATAGAGACCCGGTTTTTAATTGAATACCGGTTACTATTAGAGGAATTACGGTAGTTGGATGAGGTTAGTTGAAGCCACTTATATACAAACTTGGTATTTACTACTATAGTTTCAGATGTACTACATTTGACGATTTATATACATTTTCTAGATACCTTGCGGACGTGAGAAACCAAAGTAATAGGTCTGCTTTTAAATTAGCGATATGTGCTTTCAGTCACAACTTCATGATGCTTTTTTCTTAGATCTCTCCTTAACATTGAAGACAGGAGTTTAAATAGCTCTCTCTCTCACTCTTTCTCTCCCCCCTCTTCCCCTCTCTCTCTGTATTTTCTACAGATTCCTTGCAGGCCCAGTTGATCAATATGGGTGTGATCCCGACCCTGGTGAATCTTCTGGGTGTCCATGGTCACAACACGGCCCTGACGGAGATGTGCCTCATCGCTTTCGGGAATTTAGCTGAGCTTGGTGGGTACATCCGGATTGCACATGCGTCATTTGCCCAATTTAACAATACTGGACAGGAATCTTTCTTGGTATAGATAGATAGATAAATAGAACGATACATTCGATTAGATTTTCAAATGTATTGTCATTATACAGCACAAGTACAGTACAATGAAAAGTTTGGCATCCAACCACAGTGCAAATGTAACAGTAAAGTGCAATAGTAATGTATGATGTACAGGCGATTAAACTCTGGGTGTAAAATATATAAATGAGTACTACTGGGTGTAATGCTAATCAGATGTATGTACAGAGTTGTAATGCCAATATGTACAGTGATACAGGTATAAAGATTGCAGTGTAACTAGTAAGTGTATGTAAGGGTAGGTAGGTAGGTTTACTTTATTTGTTCAAGGGGGACAGTGTACATTAATAAAACATTTTACAAATGTAAATGCACCCAATTTTAGCCAAAAGGCTAATTTCCATTGGTAGTCCCCCTGCCAGAAGGTACAGGCTAAAATCCTGTGTACAAAAAGGGTTAGCAATAAAAACAGAATAAAATCAAGATAAATATATTAGAATAAAAACACAACAAAAGCACATGGACATAGTAGGGATACAGGTCACAATACAGTCATGGACACAAGGACAGAGCACATCATGACATATTAAGAGACCCAGACATAGACAGACGCACCATATCCATATCCACACACACATATCCACATACAGACACCTCAGTGTTGACAGTTCTGGTTATCAATGAGCCATTCCCTAACCCTGCACTTGAATGAATGGTATGATGTGGACTCTCTAATTGTTTGAGGAATTGAGTTCCATTGGTGGGATGCTCTGTATGAGAAGACGGCCTGGCCAAATACACTTTTTTTGAAAGGGATTGTACAGTCCCCCCTTGCCGCACCTCTAGTGTTCCTGGTTGAGGCAGACTTGAGGTTGATGAAACCGGACAAAGGAGGAGGAGCCAATCCACACTTTATTTTAAAAACTAGACAGACGTTTTGATATAGGGTCAGGTTTTCCCAACTGAGTAGATTATATTTTTTTAGAATGTGACAATGATGGTACCTGAATGGTTTCTTGTCTAGAATTTTTATTGCTTGTTTGTAAAGTGATTGAAGTGGTTTCAGAATGGTGGAATGTGAATTGGACCAGGTTATCAAACAGTATGTGATGTGGGAAAGAACCATTGAATGAAAATATAGCTTTGCTGCCTCTGTTGAAAGGAAATTTCTTATGTACCTGAAGTTTGATAGGCTGAACTTTACCTTATTGCAGACTTTTTTTATGTGATTTTTGAAGCTAAGGTTTGGGTCTATGTGTAATCCTAAATACTTATATTCTGATACTACCTGTAATTTCTGACCGGAGATGAAGATATCCTGCTCTGCAACTTCTCTGTGGCCCTTGGAGAAGAACATACAGACAGGTGTTCTTAAGCCAGGATGTGACATTCACCATGACATTAGACAATTTTGTTGCAACCTCTCACTGTATCATCAGCACATTGGCCACACACAGAAGGCAAATCGTTAATGTACATGCTGAACAGGATTGGACCCAAGACAGAGCCCTGCGGGACACCAGTTGACATACAGATGGCAGTAGATTTATGATTTTCAATTTTGACAAGTTGGGAACGGAATGAGAGGTATGATTTGAAGAGGTTGAGGAACTCTATGGAGATAGATATGTACAGATATTATAATAAAACACAAGATACTTGTGCCCTAACAAGGATAAACGCTAAATGATAAACGCCCATTGGCCATCACAGCCCAGCGTACAGATAGATGGGCAGCAAGAGCCAGCAGCAAAAGCAGCAAGAGCATATCACCAGGGTTATCAAGTGGGCACCCCCCTTCACTGGTGTTTCGTCAAGTTAGGCCCACGACACATCTGGAGGGCTCAGCCTGTTAGTTCCAGCGTCCCAGAACCACCCCATCCATGCTAGCTCCCACTTTTTTTGCAAGCTTCACACATGAATCCCCAACTCTCCCAATAATGAAAAAGTTGATTGTGCCATAAATTCTCAACATCCTACTTCTACTGGACAAACCCTAGCTTTCCATCCTCGCTGTTCAGTTTCTGCTGCCAAGTCTGCATATCATAGTGTAACAGAGCCTAGGGTGTAGGCAATGGAGTCAAAGTCAGGCATGCATTCTTCATGGGACGGGGTTGCACTCTGTGCAACCCCAGATAAGTACTCGCTATTTGCATATCAATAGCGCCGGTCGTCAGGTGTGTTAAATACGTTCTCAGATACATTCACACCTAACTTGTTGTGAAGACATGTGTTACATTCCATTCGTAGAGGCAATTAGGCACTGTCTTTAGTCTGTGCTCAAGCGTGGGGACAGTAAATGCGCATTTGCGGGAGCGCAGCCCAGATGATTTCAATAAACGCACCACTGGTCAGAGTTCAGAGTTTATATCATAATGGAGGGTTGTCAATGTGGGACAGAGTTCAGGGAGATGACAGCTGAGGGAAAGAAGCTGTTCCTGAGTCTGCTTGACTTGGGAGCGGAGGTTCCTGTAGCATCTGCAGGGGAGGAGGGCAAACAGTCCATGGTTGGGATGAGAGGTCCGTGACCATGCGGTGTGCCTTCCTCACACACCGTTTGTGATGGATAGACTCAATTGCAGGCAGTGGTGTACCGGTGATGTTTAGGGCGGTTTTCACCACCTCTGCGGTGCTTTCCCGTCAGTGGCAGTGCAGTTGCCAAACCAGACTGATGCAGTTGGCGAGTATGCACACCGGTAGAAGTTCACAGAATCTGAGGAGACAGGTGGGCTTACCTCAGTCTCCCCAGCGCACTACCCTGCCAGGTTCTGGACCTCCTCTCTCGGCCAACTCATCGTTGTTTTTTTATGAGGCCCACTACCGCTGTGTCGTCTGCAAACTTAATAATGGTGTTGGTGCCATGTATAGGAGTGCAGTCGTAGGTGAAGAGGGAGTAGAGAAGGGGACTCGGCACACAGCCTTGTGGGATGCCGGTGTTCAGGGTGAGGGTGGAGGAGGTGAGATTGTCTATCCTAACAAACTGGGGCCTGTTAGTTGCAGACAGAGGTGTTGATGTCGAGGTCCTTGGTTTCCACAAGGTCGCCAAGTTTTGGAGATGAGTTTTGGGGATGATGGTGTTGAATGCTGAGCTGAATTCAGCAATACATGGAACATGGGTATTGCTCTGATCCAGGTGGGAGAGGGGCAGAATGTAGCGCTGAGGAGATCCTCTGTGCTCCTTTTCTCACGGTCGGCAAATTGGTGACTGTCCAGTGAGGGTGAAAGGCCAGATTTGAGGTGAGGACCAGCCCCTCGAAGCACTTCATGATAATGGGGGTGAGTGCAACAGGGCAGAAGTCATTAAGGCTCGAAGCAGAGGAGTGTTTCAGCACTGGCATGATGGAGGTAGTTTTAAAGTACGCTCGCTGGGACAACTGCCTCTGCTAGTGATGTCCGTTACGACCTCAGTCAGCTGCTCAGCGCAGTTCCTGAGGACACGGCCGGGGATGCCATCAGGGCCAGCTGCCTCATGTCCATTCGTCCTGCTCAGTGCCGTACACAATCAGTGGGGGAGAGATTGAGGGGTTGGAGGTTGGCAGGGAGGGCAGCCTTGGTGGGTGCCTCCTGGTTGTCCCTGTCAAAGCGGGCATAAATGTATTGAATAAATGTATTTTGGCATGATCGAACGGTTTCTTTTCTGAGATTCGTTCATAGCTATGAACAGGATTTACGAACGCGGAAAGGCAGTCGTAGGACAGACTGGTGTGCACCCGTGTTCTTAAGGGCTTCATTTGGGAGAAATCATTGGTGATTACATTCACGTCGATTCTACAGACATCCTCGGAATTAAATAATTATAATAATAATAAATACGACAATATTTGTATCATTAACAATTACGTTTTACATTTATAGTCACTCATGACTCAACGAGGCATCGTGATGTCCGAAAATAAATAAAAGCACTACACAAACACTGCAAATGACGGTGAATAAATAATAGCTCTATAGTGGAATAGACTGTATTAATATTACATATACTGTCTTGTTCTCTATTGTTATTATTTATTGTTGGTTTTATTTATTTATTACATTGCTTAGTGTGCACATCATAACAACCATCTTACTGTTGGTACACAAGTTGAACCCACACAAGTGACAACAGATACAAATGATACGTTTAATGAATTCCATATAAATCAATAGCTTATTAGTTTCTGACCGAAGAATAATTGCCAACTTATACTGGAGGCAGAAGGCTAATGTTAGAATAGGAAAGGAGAAATCAAGAGACTTCCCGGTGGAGAAGGGTGTAAGACAAGGATGCATCTTGTCCCCTGTACTTTTTAATATGTACAGTGAATCACTGATGAAAAAAGGTCTGAGGAGGGAAAGGAGTAAAACTTGGTGAAGAGAACATCACCAATATAAGATACGCTGAGGACACCGCTATAGTCTGTAACTGTCAAGAAGATCTACAGGACATGATGAATAAGCTGAATGTCGAATGTAAAAACGATGGAATGTTGCTAAACACAAAGAAAACAAAAATAATGATCATTGAAAAAAACACCAGGAACTGTTTGTAAAATACAGGTGGATGGAGAAAAACTTGAACAAGTGAAGGAGTACATGTACCTTGGAAGCTGGATCAGTGAAGGTGGAAGAGCTAACATGGACATTAAGAGAAGAACCGGAATTGCAAAGAGCGCATTCTGGAACCATAAAGAATTATTGAGACGAAACATAAGTTGGAAAAAGAAGACCAGGATTTTGGATGCAGGCAGCTTGGTGAGGATGCATACGGAGCTGCACGCTCCTGGGCAGCTGCGCTCAGCGTGCACACACACACACACAAACACAATATGGCATATCTACTGCTGCTGGAAGCTATCGCTGATCGTGAGGAGTGAGGACCAGTACTGCGACCATGCGCACCTAGCCCCTTTCGGGATTGTGATGCACAGAGTGAATACACCGTCCCTTATACCTCCATTGAAAAATCCTACAATTAAGTCTGTCTCGCTTTTCTATATCAAAACACTTGTCATACAGGTGTCGCAAAGAAATTTCAAAGGTACTCATAGTTGCACAAGGGTTTTGGACAGACAAAACGCTAGGGTTTGAAAGCTTGGCGTTGCTAATAAACATTTTAAATAATTTTTTGAAACTGGTTAACACAGTGCTATTCTTTTTTTGGACTCTGATTTCACATGAGCCCATTTCTTTTTCACTTCAGCTACTGTGCGCTCCTCTCCTGACACCACGTTAAACTCACCTGTTATTTCGTCCCGTGCGCTTTTTTGGGGTGGCCTTGGCTTGTACCCCTATTGACACTACTAAATAAGATGTCACGCTAAGATGTCATGTTCTACAGTATGACTTACTACTATAGTGTCTGTATCCCTGTATCACTGTACATATTAATACTATAACGCTGTACATGCTTTATTATATTATCATATTATATTAAACTAGAGATCTTGAGGAACGCAAAGGTACCAGCCATGTCATGGTAGCTTACTGGCAAAGGGGGTAGATTTTGCTCCAAAGTTGAGCTATTCTAAAGGAATACGTTAGCCTAGCTTAGCACAATGAATGGAAGCCGACATTCATTGTGCTAAGCTAGGCTTAACATGCAGCCAGATAGCTTTCTACTGAACGCACAGAGAGAAAACTAGTATCTATCTATCTTGTCGATACGCTAATTTAGCCAAATGTTGGTGTGTTCCTTTAAGCTATCTTAAATTTGATGGGAGGAAATATACATATATAAATATACATTATAGATCCATGGTAGAATATACATTACAGATACATGGTAGAATATACAATACAGATACATGGTAGAATATATATAATATATATATATATAATATGCAATTTAACTGATTGATACACCAAATGTATTTATTTATGTTAATTGCATTGTGTTGATGTTTTAATTTCTGCAAAATAAGTATGTACATTTTGTTTGGTTTGGTAAACATTGCACTATGAACAGTCTAATACATGTACTGTATGTGTGTAGGGGCAGGTACATTGTACCTGTTCCTTTCGGCCATGGAATTAGTGGATCATATTCAGTGTTTCCCCTTGGATTTCTTTCAGGGGGGGTGGTAGGCCCCCAAAACTACTAGTGTTTTTTGCGGGGCATGCGTGTCACGGATACGTGGCGTCAACAGTGTCGTCATAGACGCGCGCAGTAAGGCGGTTGTTAGTATCGGTGCATTTCTCTACACTGAGCTGAAATGAAATGATTGCACATAAATTAGGTAAATAAATATGAACTATTTATTTACAACACATAAATTTACTTATTTACAATTATACATACAGTAGTGACAACACACATATGACCTATTTACAATACAGGGAGGCACATACAACGCTCAAGTTGTTCGGAAATTCTGAGGGCTCAGAGTGCACACTGGACGCTCTGACCAAAGAGTCAGTTTATCGGAGCGGAGCAGATTTTCAGAGTGAATTTATTAACTCACCTTAACTAGGGCCCTATGAAATCCGTTTTTATCTTTTCCTGTTTTCGGATATGAATTTACCTGTTTTCGGATTTCTCAAAAAAAAACTATACAAAATTATGTTTTTAACTAACTTTAATAACAGTCTGCAAACAGTGCCAGTGTAGTTCAATGTCAGTTAGGTTATGAGGTTTCTTTTTTCCAATTCAGTTCAATGCAGTTCAACTGCCAGTGCAGTGCAATAACTAAATAATAATTAAATAGTTAAATAATCCAAAATAATCATTTGTTTAAAAGAAATCAGTCAAATGTAATTTATTTCAAAGAGATGTCCTTTAACACTATGGCGACCGGCGGGGCCCGGCGATTTAGGCCTCAGAGGACAGCAGATTGTAAACAAACCGATGTACTTTCTAAGAGCTTTATATATCATTTATAGTATTGCTATCTGTCCATTCTCATTGTCACTTGAGTGCATAAACCGTGCCTTCATAATGGCTTAAAGAAAATAAAAATCCATCGGTTGGTTGTCATTTTATAGCGTCGTGAATATAAGGTATATCGCACTTTTCGTCTAGGCTTTTCTGCAGGAGGCTGCCAAAAAGGCTAAACGTTGGCGCCGTTATATCAAACGCCATTTCTGCTGTATATATATGAATGAAATAAAACAAACTGCGTAGCATCCGGACTATTACAGAGCATCTATGGATGAAATGGGGGCGGCGGGGAACGATAACGTTACGTTATAAAACAATGTCCAATCCAGCTGTAATTTGGGGTAATATTATCCTACCGTCAGGCCATGTGATCGCCGGCAGCATTTCCTCACCAGTCATCGGATTCTGGTAGATCGATATGCACATTGGCTAATCATAAATCCCATTATTCCACGCTGAAAAAAACGCTCTGCAAGCTGATCCAAGATGGAGGGGCTTCGTTTGGAATCAAGGAACTATGATCCGCCCACAGAACTGTACTTGCATTTTATTTTTTTCACATAATGATACTGCAGTGGAGCAATGACGCCCCTAAGCGGGTCTGGCCGGTACTGCATGTTTCGAAAATCAAACATGTGAAAAGATCCTGATAGTGGATCGGGTACCTAAGAAGCGTTATATATATGGAATAAAACAATAACAACTTGTCACGTATATACTCGTGGCTCTGGTCCACAACGCTCTTTTTCGAAACACGTATAGGCCTTTGTGTTTTCCTCAGTGAGGGATTCTCTTTTGTTGGTCAGCAGCGTTTTGTACTTGCTGAAGCTTCTCTCTGTATAATTATTTTTAAAGTTTAAATATCAACATTATCTGGCCATCCTCAGTAAATGGTAAATACTATCAAACTTGCCAAAGACCAGAGTGGGCACACACACACACACAGAAAGGGAGAATGGCTTATATGAACTATCCAGTTCGTTTTTATAGTGTAACGTTTGGCTACTTGAAGGAGAGAGGGAGAGAGAGACTGAGACTTGCGACGCTAGTCAGTCTCGGAGTTGTCTCGGAATGGATTTGGTAGGTTTTTTCTGCGTCTCCGTAGACCGTGCCGCACCACCATTTTAAAATCTTAGTGAAGATTGATTTATATGAAAACCGATTTATGTATAATTTAGCTAGCTCACCAACGTTACTGTGATTAAAGCAACCTTTAATAATAAAGTTTTTTTTTTTTATTTTTTTTTTATTTTTATTTTTTTTTTTGCGTGGTGTCCCGTTGGCAGCAATGGTAATGGTAGGGGAAACACTGATATTAACACTTTGGGTGCCGGAAAACGCTTTACAGCGTCATTCCCGGCCATGCTCAAGTTGCCGAAGGACGCTTTACAGCGTCTTTAATATCAATATTTCAAAAATCTGTGATCGGATTCATATTTCCCCTCCGCTGGCCTGAGATCCACCAGGAGGACCCACTGAGCTCTCTGGCGGTTCAGGAGCGCCATCTGGTGGCCGATCGGCGCAATCGCCAAACAGGAAGTGCTGTGGAGGTTGTGCTGGTCGGCCATATTACTTCCGGGCACTCGGTTTGGCTCCCGGCACTCTGGCTCGTCACAATATATAGCGATCCATTGCCAATAACTCGATAAACAACATGATTTGGATGTATATAGTATTATACAAGCTGGAAATGGTTCATCAGGATAAACATCCCATAATTGAAAACGGTCTACACCACGCTGATCGTCCAACGGCGCGAGGAAGATCCGGTAAGATTCAGCGTTATTTTTGAACGTGTTCCATATAAACTGTTATGATGAACATATGACCCACACTAGATGAATGATATAACGCTGCCCACGGAATTATAAACGATCCCCCGCCCATCCGGTCATCATCAGATCATACGTAGATCATTCTAGAAGTACGTCCAATTGACATTTTTTATATCGCCCCGATTGCCATCAAACTGTATTTCATCATCAATATAATGCATTTGGGGCTATAGATCACGTTCTGGAGAAAGCTGCAGAAAGAGATGAAAACATACTTATACATTAGACCATACTTTACTATGAATATGTGAATGAAAAAGTGTAACGTTGCTACACAATGAACAATACATAGGACTTTGAATGGGCCCTAATAATGACAATGTAGCAATAGAATTTAAAAAGTTATAGCCATGCAAAGAAGGGGTACTTCTCCATAGACAAATAGAGCTGGCAATCTATGGTATATCATGAATTTAACCCATGGCACCCAAAGTGAACTATATGTATTTTTTTTTATCTACTTTTTTCTCCCATTTTTTTTTATTCTCCCATCCCAATTTTCGTATCGTCCAATTCTACCCTCCCCTGTCTCGAACTCTGTTAGGCCATGCCTCCCACAGGCCGGCTGCAATGTGGACTAAGCCTTGCATCACGTGTCCCCGCCTCCGGTACTCGAGGAAGCAGCCGTCGCATCTTTTCACCTGCACAGCGCGATCTCTCAGCGGCGGGGGTCTGCGTGGGAGGGACACGCCGCCCCCGTCGCTTCCTGATTCTGCTGCGCAGGCGCACCAACCGACCTGTAAGAGTCGCTGTCCACAACGTCCGATCCCCACCCATCAGCTTTCCAACCCCTAACACTGCCAATTGTGTTAGTATGAACGACCAGCCAAGCTGATGGCAATGCGGAGAGCCGGGCTCGAACCCAGCGTCTCCTGCATTAGTGGCGAGCGCCTTGCCCACTACATCGCCTAGCCGCCCCGTGAACTATATGTATTGAAGACACTGTTGGACTGTAACAATTCCATGTATGAATAAATAAAAAAATTTAATTAAATGAATATACATTACAGATACATGGTATAATAATATACATTACAGATGCATGGTAGAATATACATGATCACTCTGTGCTCATATTGGCCAACCCATTTGGTAAAGTACTCTGTTCTTAAAATGCCAGATTGACTACGTATGTCATTACAGATGGCAGGCTAGATAACAGTGTCCTAGTGTCTTCTCTCTCCACAGAGTCCCGTAAGGAGCAGTTTGCCTCTAGATAACAGTGTCCTTGTGTCTTCTCTCTCCACAGAGTCCCGTAAGGAGCAGTTTGCCTCTAGATAACTGTGTCCTAGTGTCTTCTCTCTCCACAGAGTCCCGTAAGGAGCAGTTTGCCTCTAGATAACAGTGTCCTTGTGTCTTCTCTCTCCACAGAGTCCCGTAAGGAGCAGTTTGCCTCTAGATAACGGTGTCCTTGTTTCTTCTCTCTCCACAGAGTCCCGTAAGGAGCAGTTTGCCTCTAGATAACGGTGTCCTTGTGTCTTCTCTCTCCACAGAGTCCCGTAAGGAGCAGTTTGCCTCTAGATAACGGTGTCCTAGTGTCTTCTCTCTCCACAGAGTCCCGTAAGGAGCAGTTTGCCTCTAGATAACGGTGTCCTAGTGTCTTCTCTCTCCACAGAGTCCCGTAAGGAGCAGTTTGCCTCTAGATAACTGTGTCCTAGTGTCTTCTCTCTCCACAGAGTCCAGTAAGGAGCAGTTTGCCTCTAGATAACAGTGTCCTTGTGTCTTCTCTCTCCACAGAGTCCAGTAAGGAGCAGTTTGCCTCTAGATAACGGTGTCCTTGTGTCTTCTCTCTCCACAGAGTCCCGTAAGGAGCAGTTTGCCTCTAGATAACACTGTCCTTGTGTCTTCTCTCTCCACAGAGTCCAGTAAGGAGCAGTTTGCCTCCACAAACATCGCAGAGGAGCTGGTGCGTCTGTTCCAGAAGCAGACGGAGCATGAGAAGAAAGAGATGATCTTCGAGGTCCTGGCTCCGCTCGCAGAGAACGGTAAGAGCACAGCGGGTTTAAAGGGGTAGTTCTGATTTTTGAAACCCTAGCCATATTGGCTACTTACTTACCAATGATGTTGATCAGTAGAGTCCTCTCTCTCGGCACAATCCATGCTGTTCCTCGTTAAAAAAAAAGAATATCAGATTTCTAGACTCGTCCATGTCGTCGTTGGACTCGTCGGTCATGCTGGACTCGTCCTTGGACTCATCTATGTCATCCTTGGACTCCTATGTTGTTGTCCTCCTGTGCTTGTTCCTCTCTGTGTTATGACTCTGGTCAGTGTGGATCTCGTGTTTCCAGTCATTCTGTGGTCGGCTGACTGCTCAGTCACGCATTGGTTCAGCTGCTCTTTTTCGAACTTGACAGAATGAGAATGAGACGCTGTGAGGTGTGTGCATGTTTGTTTGCGCCCCTTTTTTCCTACCGCTGTGGGGACATTGGTTGGACCTGCGGTAAGGTAAAGGGGCAGAGATGCATAATAAATGGGAAAAGAGACGTCAACATTCAACAGTGTGTTTGTGAGACTATAAATACTGTTTTTTTGTGCATGATCAGAGATGAACATAAGAGATTGTTTGTGTATGTGGTCATGGGAGAGAGGGAGAGCGAGTGTCTGTGTGTCTGTCTGTGTGTCTGTCTGTCTGTCTGTCTGTCTGTCTGTCTGTCTGTCTCTCTCTCCTGTTGACAGAACTCTCCCCTGTTGACACAGCCCTACTCTGTTGACACAGCCCTACACTGTTGACACAGCCCTACTCTGTTGACACAGCCCTACTCTGTTGACACAGCCCTACACTGTTGACACAGCCCTACACTGTTGACACAGCCCTACACTGTTGACACAGCCCTACACTGTTGACACAGCCCTACTCTGTTGACACAGCCCTACACTGTTGACACAGCCCTACACTGTTGACACAGCCCTACACTGTTGACACAGCCCTACTCTGTTGACACAGCCCTACTCTGTTGACACAGCCCTACACTGTTGACACAGCCCTACACTGTTGACACAGCCCTACACTGTTGACACAGCCCTACTCTGTTGACACAGCCCTACTCTGTTGACACAGCCCTACTCTGTTGACACAGCCCTACTCTGTTGACACAGCCCTACACTGTTGACACAGCCCTACTCTGTTGACACAGCCCTACTCTGTTGACACAGCCCTACACTGTTGACACAGCCCTACACTGTTGACACAGCCCTACACTGTTGACACAGCCCTACACTGTTGACACAGCCCTACACTGTTGACACAGCCCTACTCTGTTGACACAGCCCTACACTGTTGACACAGCCCTACACTGTTGACACAGCCCTACTCTGTTGACACAGCCCTACTCTGTTGACACAGCCCTACTCTGTTGACACAGCCCTACTCTGTTGACACAGCCCTACTCTGTTGACACAGCCCTACTCTGTTGACACAGCCCTACACTGTTGACACAGCCCTACTCTGTTGACACAGCCCTACTCTGTTGACACAGCCCTACACTGTTGACACAGCCCTACACTGTTGACACAGCCCTACACTGTTGACACAGCCCTACACTGTTGACACAGCCCTACACTGTTGACACAGCCCTACTCTGTTGACACCATAGATATATATATAGAACACTAGATAGCTTGCCCGCGCTGCCGGCCAATGGAGAGCGACGTCACTGAACCGCCGCCATCTTGCCAGGGGCAGCCTTGAGTGAGAGTGAGTGAGCTGCACAGACAAAAATACTCATAACTCGCTGAAATATTGACGGATTTACAAACGGTTTGGTTTATTACAAGCATTATTAACGTGGCTATGATTCAAGCGGTTTGTAAAAAAAAACATCTTTAAATTTTTTTTTATAAGTATGCAGTATCATAACTACATCTTTGATGTTTATAGCAAACCAACCCGTTTGTAAATCCGTCAATATTTCAGCGAGTTATGAGTATTTTTGTCTGTGCAGCTCACTCACTCTCACTCAAGGCTGCCCCTGGCAAGATGGCGGCGGTTCAGTGATGCTGGTGACTCCGCCTTAAGCTATCTAGTGTTCTATATAGATATCTATGGTTAACACAGCCCTACACTGTTGACACAGCCCTACACTGTTGACACAGCCCTACACTGTTGACACAGCCCTACTCTGTTGACACAGCCCTACACTGTTGACACAGCCCTACTCTGTTGACACAGCCCTACTCTGTTGACACAGCCCTACACTGTTGACACAGCCCTACTCTGTTGACACAGCCCTACTCTGTTGACACAGCCCTACACTGTTGACACAGCCCTACACTGTTGACACAGCCCTACTCTGTTGACACAGCCCTACTCTGTTGACACAGCCCTACTCTGTTGACACAGCCCTACACTGTTGACAGAACTCTCCCCTGTTGACACAGCCCTACTCTGTTGACACAGCCCTACTCTGTTGACACAGCCCTACACTGTTGACACAGCCCTACACTGTTGACACAGCCCTACTCTGTTGACACAGCCCTACACTGTTGACACAGCCCTACTCTGTTGACACAGCCCTACACTGTTGACACAGCCCTACTCTGTTGACACAGCCCTACTCTGTTGACACAGCCCTACACTGTTGACACAGCCCTACACTGTTGACACAGCCCTACTCTGTTGACACAGCCCTACTCTGTTGACAGAACTCTCCCCTGTTGACACAGCCCTACTCTGTTGACACAGCCCTACACTGTTGACAGAACTCTCCCCTGTTGACACAGCCCTACTCTGTCGACTAGGGGCGTGACTGTGATGGACACCTCATCCCCTACAGCAGTCTTCATGGGCCCCGCCGAGGGTCAGGTTTAAGCCTCTCACATAGACCTCACCTCGAAATGACACAACCTAACCCCGGGCTGCTGCTGGGCAGCTGTGACGACACGGGCTTGGGGTACTGTCTGGGAGCAACAAGGTTGCCAATAGGGTCTTCTGCAGCCTGAAACGTCGGTTCCCAGACCGGCTCTTGTTGTGCGGCCCATGCTTGGCTGTTGGCGTCGTCTGAGCGGTAGGGCGAGCCTGGGCATCGTAGCGCAACGGTTTGGACAATCTGCCGTCTCTGGGAGACGTTGGGGTCGTCGGCCCGTCTCACATAGGAGACCACCCAGCCCTGACCACGGACTCCGTACAACTCGGTGGAGTTGCTGATGGACAACCGGTGCCGCTTGGTGGTTGCGGTCGAGGGCGAGTGCAAGATCCGCTTATGCCCAACGTACATCGTGGCACGGCGCGTCTCCCCTGGCCCACAGCTCACAGCACATCTTGCCTTCTCCTTGTGCCAGGCGTGGAGTCGCAGGCGGCCAGGGGGCGAGCCTCCGGCAGTCCAACCCGTAGAGCGGCTTGTTGCGCTCTGTGTAGAGGTTCCCAAAGGCCCTGCGGATGCAGCCGGATGACGTCGCTCGTCGCGGTCTGTCCTCTGAGCCTGTCCTTGGGACAAAGTCTGGTGTCCGAGCCTGTCCTCGGGGACAGAAAGTCTGGTGTCCGAGCCTGTCCTCGGGACAGAAGGTCTGGTGTCCGAGCCTGTCCTCGGGACAGAAGGTCTGGTGTCCGAGCCTGTCCTCGGGACAGAAGGTCTGGTGTCCGAGCCTGTCCTCGGGACAGAAGGTCTGGTGTCCGAGCCTGTCCTCGGGACAGAAGGTCTGGTGTCCGAGTCTGGTGTCCAAGCCTGTCCTCGGGACAGAAGGTCTGGTGTCCGAGCCTGTCCTCGGGACAGAAAGTCTGGTGTCCGAGCCTGTCCTCGGGACAGAAGGTCTGGTGTCCGAGCCTGTCCTCGGGACAGAAAGTCTGGTGTCCGAGCCTGTCCTCGGGACAGGTCTGTTGTCCGAGCCTGTCCTCGGGACAGAAGGTCTGGTGTCCGAGCCTGTCCTCGGGACAGAAGGTCTGGTGTCCGAGCCTGTCCTCGGAACAGAAGGTCTGGTGTCCGAGCCTGTCCTCGGGACAGAAGGTCTGGTGTCCGAGCCTGTCCTCGGGACAGAAGGTCTGTTGTCCGAGCCTGTCCTCGGGACAGAAGGTCTGGTGTCCGAGTCTGGTGTCCAAGCCTGTCCTCGGGACAGAAGGTCTGGTGTCCGAGCCTGTCCTCGGGACAGAAGGTCTGGTGTCCGAGCCTGTCCTCGGGACAGAGTCTGGTGTCCGAGCCTGTCCTCGGGACAGAAGGTCTGGTGTCCGAGCCTGTCCTCGGGACAAAGTCTGGTGTCCGAGCCTGTCCTCGGGACAGAAGGTCTGTTGTCCGAGCCTGTCCTCGGGACAGAAGGTCTGGTGTCCGAGCCTGTCCTCGGGACAGAAGGTCTGGTGTCCGAGCCTGTCCTCGGGACAGAAGGTCTGGTGTCCGAGCTTGTCCTCGGAACAGAAGGTCTGGTGTCCGAGCCTGTCCTCGGGACAGAAGGTCTGGTGTCCGAGCCCGTCCTCGGGACAGAAGGTCTGGTGTCCGAGCCTGTCCTCGGGACAGAAGGTCTGGTGTCCGAGTCTGGTGTCCAAGCCTGTCCTCGGGACAGAAGGTCTGGTGTCCGAGTCTGGTGTCCGAGCCTGTCCTCGGGACAGAAGGTCTGGTGTCCAAGCCTGTCCTCGGAACAGAAGTTCTGGTGTCCGAGCCTGTCCTCGGGACAGAAGGTCTGGTGTCCGAGCCTGTCCTCGGGACAGAAGGTCTGGTGTCCGAGCCCGTCCTCGGGACAGAAGGTCTGGTGTCCGAGCCCGTCCTCGGGACAGAAGGTCTGGTGTCCGAGCCTGTCCTCGGGACAGAAGGTCTGTTGTCCGAGCCTGTCCTCGGGACAGAAGGTCTGGTGTCCGAGCCTGTCCTCGGGACAGAAGGTCTGGTGTCCGAGCCTGTCCTCGGGACAGAAGGTCTGGTGTCCGAGCTTGTCCTCGGAACAGAAGGTCTGGTGTCCGAGCCTGTCCTCGGGACAGAAGGTCTGGTGTCCGAGCCCGTCCTCGGGACAGAAGGTCTGGTGTCCGAGTCTGGTGTCCAAGCCTGTCCTCGGGACAGAAGGTCTGGTGTCCGAGTCTGGTGTCCGAGCCTGTCCTCGGGACAGAAGGTCTGGTGTCCGAGCCTGTCCTCGGAACAGAAGGTCTGGTGTCCGAGCCTGTCCTCGGGACAGAAGGTCTGGTGTCCGAGCCTGTCCTCGGGACAGAAGGTCTGGTGTCCGAGCCCGTCCTCGGGACAGAAGGTCTGGTGTCCGAGCCTGTCCTCGGGACAGAAGGTCTGTTGTCCGAGCCTGTCCTCGGGACAGAAGGTCTGGTGTCCGAGCCTGGTGTCCGAGCCTGTCCTCTGGACAGAAGGTCTGGTGTCCGAGCCTGTCCTCGGGACAGAAGGTCTGGTGTCCGAGCCTGTCCTCGGGACAGAAGGTCTGGTGTCCGAGCCTGTCCTCGGGACAGAAGGTCTGGTGTCCGAGCCTGTCCTCGGGGACAGAAGGTCTGGTGTCCGAGCCTGTCCTCGGGACAGAAGGTCTGTTGTCCGAGCCTGTCCTCGGAACAGAAGGTCTGGTGTCCGAGCCTGTCCTCGGGACAGAAGGTCTGGTGTCCGAGCCTGTCCTCGGGACAGAAGGTCTGGTGTCCGAGCCTGTCCTCGGGACAGAAGGTCTGGTGTCCGAGTCTGGTGTCCGAGCCTGTCCTCGGGACAGAAGGTCTGGTGTCCGAGCCTGTCCTCGGGGACAGAAGGTCTGGTGTCCGAGCCTGTCCTCGGGACAGAAGGTCTGGTGTCCGAGCCTGTCCTCGGGACAGAAGGTCTGGTGACGGAGCCTGTCCTCGGAACAGAAGGTCTGGTGTCCGAGCCTGTCCTCGGAACAGAAGGTCTGGTGTCCGAGCCTGTCCTCGGGACAGAAGGTCTGGTGTCCGAGCCTGTCCTCGGGACAGAAGGTCTGGTGTCCGAGCCTGTCCTCGGGGACAGAAAGTCTGGTGTCCGAGCCTGTCCTCGGGACAGAAGGTCTGTTGTCAGAGCCCGTCCTCGGGACAGAAGGTCTGGTGTCCGAGCCTGTCCTCGGGACAGAAGGTCTGGTGTCCGAGCCTGTCCTCGGGACAGAAGGTCTGGTGTCCGAGCCTGTCCTCGGGACAGAAGGTCTGGTGTCCGAGCCTGTCCTCGGGACAGAAGGTCTGGTGTCCGAGCCTGTCCTTGGGACAGAAGGTCTGGTGTCCGAGCCTGTCCTCGGGACAGAAGGTCTGGTAAGTAAGTAAGTAAGTATTTATAAAGCACCTTTCATACATGTCATGTAGCTCAAAGTGCTGTACACAATTATAGGCATATATAACGATAAAAGCAATAAAGTCACAGTGATCAGTTAAGATCAATGTTTAAAAAAAAAAATAATAATAATAATAGTAACGTAAAAATGAAAATAACGTAAAAAGTCATTTGCTTACCAGTTTGGGAGAACAGGTCTGCACAAACATTTCCGCTCAGTGGCAACCGGAAGTGCACTAAACCAATGCACTTGTATGGTAGGTAGCAATGTTTAGCTCTTATAACGCTAGTGTAGTTACGTTTTTATCAGTGGTCATAGTTGGGTCCATAGTGCTTTACCAAGTCCCATGGATCCATCAGTGGCCGTGTATTGTGGTAGAAAGAAAGAAAAAGAAAAACGTATAAAGAAAACAGTCTAAAGTTTGAAAGTTTGGGAGGTCCGCAAAAACACGACCGTTCAGCTCAGAAGCTGAGGCGTGTCAAAAACTTTTGAAAAACTGGAGGCGTGTCTCCTATGTACCCGTTCCTTCATCTAAAAAGTTGGGTCCACAAGGCTTATCCTAGCCTCATGGATCCATCAGGTTTTTCCAAGCCATAACTATTTGTAAGCTAGACTGTATAGGTACGTTTTTAATTTTCCTTTAAAAATGTGTATAGAGCTGGCGTTTCTGATGTGTGTTGGTAGTGTGTTCCATAGTTTTGGGGCATAGTTGGCAAATGCCATACTTCCTATCCTTTTTTGGTTTCTGGGCGTGTCTAGTAAACCTGTAGTGGATGACCTGTAGTGGTGTCCGAGCCTGTCCTCGGGACAGAAGGTCTGGTGTCCGAGCCTGTCCTCGGGACAGAAGGTCTGGTGTCCGAGCCTGTCCTCGGGACAGAAGGTCTGGTGTCCGAGCTTGTCCTCGGAACAGAAGGTCTGGTGTCCGAGCCTGTCCTCGGGACAGAAGGTCTGGTGTCCGAGCCCGTCCTCGGGACAGAAGGTCTGGTGTCCGAGTCTGGTGTCCAAGCCTGTCCTCGGGACAGAAGGTCTGGTGTCCGAGTCTGGTGTCCGAGCCTGTCCTCGGGACAGAAGGTCTGGTGTCCGAGCCTGTCCTCGGAACAGAAGGTCTGGTGTCCGAGCCTGTCCTCGGGACAGAAGGTCTGGTGTCCGAGCCTGTCCTCGGGACAGAAGGTCTGGTGTCCGAGCCCGTCCTCGGGACAGAAGGTCTGGTGTCCGAGCCTGTCCTCGGGACAGAAGGTCTGTTGTCCGAGCCTGTCCTCGGGACAGAAGGTCTGGTGTCCGAGCCTGGTGTCCGAGCCTGTCCTCTGGACAGAAGGTCTGGTGTCCGAGCCTGTCCTCGGGACAGAAGGTCTGGTGTCCGAGCCTGTCCTCGGGACAGAAGGTCTGGTGTCCGAGCCTGTCCTCGGGACAGAAGGTCTGGTGTCCGAGCCTGTCCTCGGGGACAGAAGGTCTGGTGTCCGAGCCTGTCCTCGGGACAGAAGGTCTGTTGTCCGAGCCTGTCCTCGGAACAGAAGGTCTGGTGTCCGAGCCTGTCCTCGGGACAGAAGGTCTGGTGTCCGAGCCTGTCCTCGGGACAGAAGGTCTGGTGTCCGAGCCTGTCCTCGGGACAGAAGGTCTGGTGTCCGAGTCTGGTGTCCGAGCCTGTCCTCGGGACAGAAGGTCTGGTGTCCGAGCCTGTCCTCGGGGACAGAAGGTCTGGTGTCCGAGCCTGTCCTCGGGACAGAAGGTCTGGTGTCCGAGCCTGTCCTCGGGACAGAAGGTCTGGTGACGGAGCCTGTCCTCGGAACAGAAGGTCTGGTGTCCGAGCCTGTCCTCGGAACAGAAGGTCTGGTGTCCGAGCCTGTCCTCGGGACAGAAGGTCTGGTGTCCGAGCCTGTCCTCGGGACAGAAGGTCTGGTGTCCGAGCCTGTCCTCGGGGACAGAAAGTCTGGTGTCCGAGCCTGTCCTCGGGACAGAAGGTCTGTTGTCAGAGCCCGTCCTCGGGACAGAAGGTCTGGTGTCCGAGCCTGTCCTCGGGACAGAAGGTCTGGTGTCCGAGCCTGTCCTCGGGACAGAAGGTCTGGTGTCCGAGCCTGTCCTCGGGACAGAAGGTCTGGTGTCCGAGCCTGTCCTCGGGACAGAAGGTCTGGTGTCCGAGCCTGTCCTTGGGACAGAAGGTCTGGTGTCCGAGCCTGTCCTCGGGACAGAAGGTCTGGTAAGTAAGTAAGTAAGTAAGTATTTATAAAGCACCTTTCATACATGTCATGTAGCTCAAAGTGCTGTACACAATTATAGGCATATATAACGATAAAAGCAATAAAGTCACAGTGATCAGTTAAGATCAATGTTTAAAAAAAAATAATAATAATAATAATAGTAACGTAAAAATGAAAATAACGTAAAAAGTCATTTGCTTACCAGTTTGGGAGAACAGGTCCGCACAAACATTTCCGCTCAGTGGCAACCGGAAGTGCACTAAACCAATGCACTTGTATGGTAGGTAGCAATGTTTAGCTCTTATAACGCTAGTGTAGTTACGTTTTTATCAGTGGTCATAGTTGGGTCCATAGTGCTTTACCAAGTCCCATGGATCCATCAGTGGCCGTGTATTGTGGTAGAAAGAAAGAAAAAGAAAAACGTATAAAGAAAACAGTCTAAAGTTTGAAAGTTTGGGAGGTCCGCAAAAACACGACCGTTCAGCTCAGAAGCTGAGGCGTGTCAAAAACTTTTGAAAAACTGGAGGCGTGTCTCCTATGTACCCGTTCCTTCATCTAAAAAGTTGGGTCCACAAGGCTTATCCTAGCCTCATGGATCCATCAGGTTTTTCCAAGCCATAACTATTTGTAAGCTAGACTGTATAGGTACGTTTTTAATTTTCCTTTAAAAATGTGTATAGAGCTGGCGTTTCTGATGTGTGTTGGTAGTGTGTTCCATAGTTTTGGGGCATAGTTGGCAAATGCCATACTTCCTATCCTTTTTTGGTTTCTGGGCGTGTCTAGTAAACCTGTAGTGGATGACCTGTAGTGGTGTCCGAGCCTGTCCTCGGGACAGAAGGTCTGGTGTCCGAGCCTGTCCTCCGAGCCTGGCCAACGTGTCTGTGCTCACATAGCCTCCAATCATCACAGACCTGGGCATATCAAACCAGGGGAGGGCTCACACTGACGACATCCTAATTAACTACGAGAACTACTTGCTCTCTCTTTCTCGGTTTCTCTCTCCCCGTCATTCTGTCTCTCTCTTTCTGTCATTCTGTCTCTCTCTCTCGGTCATTCTGTCTCTCTCTGTCATTCTATCTCTCTCTCTCTCTCTCTCTGTCATTCTGTCTCTCTCTCTCTCGGTCATTCTGTCTCTCTCTCTCTCGGTCATTCTGTCTCTCTCTCTCTCTCTCTCTCTGTCATTCTGTCTCTCTCTCTCGGTCATTCTGTCTCTCTCTCTCTCGGTCATTCTGTCTCTCTCTCTCGGTCATTCTGTCTCTCTCTCGGTCATTCTATCTCTCTCTGTCATTCTCTCTCTCTCGTCATTCTCTCTCTCTCTCTCTGTCATTCTCTCTCTCTCTCTCGGTCATTCTGTCTCCTATCTCTCCCCATCTTTCTATCTATCCGTCTTTGTCGCTCTGTCTCTTTCTCACAGTTTCTCGATATCTCATCTCTGCTGTGTGTCTCTCTCTCTCTCTCTCTCTCTCTCTCTCTCTCTCTCTCTCTCTCTCTCTCTCGTTACTCTCTTCCTCTCGTTCTCATGTCGGTCATTGTTCGCCTGCTGTGGAAATTAAACGGAACGGCTTCATTCAGAGAACATGACAGGATCCATTAACAGGCTTTGAATTAACCTGCATCTAAACAAAACAATGACGTGATGATGATGACAATGACGAAATTAAAACGAATCTCTCTGAGGCGTCCATAATGCTTTTCTCGCATGTTTTAAGTCTCTATTATTCACTCTTCCATCTCCCACTCCCCCCCATCACCCCCTCCTAGATGTGATTAAGCTGCAGCTGGTGGAGGCGGGGCTGGTGGAGTGTCTCCTGGAGGTGGTGGCCCACACGGTGGACGGGGAGCGGGAGGAGGACGTGGCTGAACTCAAGACGGCGTCCGACCTGATGGTGCTGCTGCTGCTGGGAGGTACACACACACACACACACACACACACACACACACACACTACGTACACGCACACACACACACACACACACTACGTACACGCACACACACACACTATGTACACGCACACACACACTACGTACACACACACACTACGTACACGCACACACACACACTATGTACACGCACACACACACTACGTACACGCACACACACACACACTACGTACACACACACACACTACGTACACACACACACACACACACTACGTACACGCACACACACACACACTACGTACACACTAAATACACCACACACACACACTATGTACACACTAAATACACCACACACACACACACACACACACACACTACATACACACTAAATACACCACGTACACACACACACACTACGTACACACATACACACACTACGTATACACATACACTATGTACACACTAAATACACAACACACACACACACACACACTATGTACACACTAAATACACCACACACACACACTACATCCACACTAAATACACCACATACACACACACACAATAAATACACTACATACACACACACTATGTACACACTAAATACACCACGTACACACACACTACGTACACACTAAATACACCACGTACACACACACACACTACATATTAGGGCTGCAACTAACTATTATTTTGTTATCGATTCATCTGTCGATTATTTGATCGATTAGTCAATTAATTTGAAACGATTCATTTACCAGTGTTTTTCAAGTGCCGTACTACTATCCTTAGGTCACATGGGTAGTTGCCTCTTTGACACCACCTCCTGAATACCCAGAGTAGGAGATGAGCCATGAAGTTTATTTATGTCTATAAATGCTGTGTAGTGTGGATGCCTACTGTACATGAGTAGGGTGAGTAACCTTACATGCCATTACTGCTTTTTATCTATTGACTCATTATAGCTATTTTATTATCTTGAAATAAACACCCGCCCATTACTATGACATTGTTTATCATTACATACAATGTATCTATGCCTGTAGCTAAATGCTGAAAAACGGGGAACAAAATTAACTTTTTTGCTTTTAGATTTAAAAAAGAAACTACCAGCCAGAGATTTTTACGGGGCTAAAAATGTAAATCGCTTTTTAGTATATCTTCATGCGTTATATGTATTGTGTGTTATCACTCCACGCTATGTTAGTGCTTGTGCCAGCACGGGAGATAAGATTATAAAAAGGATTATATATATGTAAATAAATATCTTCCTTTCGATTAAAATAGGCTCAGGAATCAGGATTGTTGAAGCTAATTGGCTTACTTCATGTCAAAAAGTGTGTATCGGGCTCAGCCCCTCCCATTCCTAACTTAAACAGTGATTTAACCTGGCCCTAGCCATATTTTCAGAAGATTTGCCTAAAAGTACATACCCAAGTAAATGGAAGATTGCTCCACTTCTACAAGGACCATTTGCATATTCTTGGTATCTATGGACCTCAGGGAATGTATTCCCAGTGTCTGTTACTAGGCTTGAGTAAATTGTGATGAAACAAAGGAGAATATAAATTAAGATTTTTCTTTGCATCTTTGACGGTGAATAACACCATGCTAAAATGGCCAGACATGAAAAACTGCCACTGAGCTTGTTCAGCACCTTCTTGAGATCACGTGTACAGGTCATGTGTTGTGTTCAAACCTTTACTTATTCCAGAAAAGGACAATTGAGGTCACCCTCATTTTTCAATGTCGTCGAGACTTACAGGCATTTCAATGGATACTTATTTTTGTAATATAATAACAACTCTATCTATATAGCACCCTTCACCGCAGCCCAAAGTGCGCCACAGCAAGTAGCACAAAATTAACATAGGCATAAAATCTGCATACAGTCGACAGAATAAAAACAATGTATAAAATGCAGACATAAGAATAAATTAAAAGTAGTGCAATGTAGAAAGTGAAGACATAAGAATAGCCATAAAATAAGTACAGTGTTGCTCAAAGGCATGTGAACCCCCCCGGAACAGCCAGTCCCCAAACACCCCACACGTCAATCCCCACCACATCCCCATCCAAGACACTCTCCTGATAAAGCGTAATACTACGTTCAGAGAGAAATGTTGTCTCTCTTCACTCTCGTCACTTTGACAGTTGACGGCAGACCTGGTGCGAAGACATGCCAGTGCATTTAGTCTTGACTATAGCATTGTTGACATTTACAAAAACAAAACCGTTTCTAAATGTAACCTATTCAATATCAATAGGCTCTATAGGAACCAAGATGAGAGAGCACATCAGTCCAGTGTTAGCTACTCTGCTTCTGGTAACATTTAGAATTGATTTCAAGGTCCTCCATTAAATGGAACAGGTCCAAGCTACATTGCCAATTCTCTTGCCAACTATGTTCCCCCAAGAACATTACGATCATCTACTACTCGTTTATTGAAGGTTCCCAGCAACGGCCAACAGATAATTGGGGATGTAGCCTTTGCTAATTACGCATCAAAGCTATGGAACACATTACCTATAGGACATTAGGGAGGCTAGATCACTAAATATCTTAAAAGTAAGCTAATCTCGTCATCTTAGCCTTTTAAATACATTCTGCCACTTATACTCATTACATCCACAATGTGATTATTGTAAATGAGAGCTATTTTATTGCACTGCTTTTATTCTGTCATATTTATGCACATTTTATTTTATGCCTATGTCTATTTTACTGCTGTGAAGCACTTCTCACTGCTTCTTGCGTTGACCTGGCACAATATGGTGCAAAATATGGTGCAGAATGTGGGTGGAGCTGGCAAAATATGGTGCAGAATGTGGGTGGAGCTGGCACAATATGGTGCAGAATGTGGGTGGAGCTGGCACAATATGGTGCAGAATGTGGGTGATTTGGGTGGAGCTGGCACAATTTATGGTGCAGAATGTGAGCCTGTGTCGAGCACCGATATGGAGCATGAATAATTCAGCCTCTTTTGTAAATATTTTATTACAGCTGAATAGACCTGAAAAGTGTGTGTGTGTGTGTGTGTGTGTGTGTGTGTGTGCGCACACGATAATATAATATGTACTGACCTCTCTGTCAGCAAACCTGATCCGTTTAAATGAGCCTTTATTTACAGCCTTAGTAACAGCGGATTCATTCTGTGCATAGTTCCTGTCAAGTGTGTCGTCCAGCTCTCTGACCTGTGTGTCCCTGTGGTCCTGTGTCTCTGTGGTCCTGTGTGTCTCTGTGGTCCTGTGTGTCTCTGTGGTCCTGTTGTCCTCCTGTGTGTCCCTGTGGTCCTGTTGTCCTGTGTGTCTCTGTGGTCCTGTGTGTCCCTGTGGTCCTGTGTGTCCCTGTGGTCCTGTTGTCCTGTGTCTCTGTGGTCCTGTGTGTCTCTGTGGTCCTGTGTGTCTCTGTGGTCCTGTGTGTCCCTGTGGTCCTGTGTGTCCCTGTGGTCCTGTTGTCCTGTGTCTCTGTGGTCCTGTGTGTCTGTTGTCCTGTGTGTCTCTGTTGTCCTGTGTCTCTGTTGTCCTGTGTATCTGTGGTCCTGTGTGTCTCTGTGGTCCTGTGTGTCTCTGTGGTCCTGTGTCCCTGTGGTCCTGTGTGTCCCTGTGGTCCTGTTGTCCTGTGTCTCTGTGGTCCTGTGTGTCTCTGTGGTCCTGTGTGGCACCGCAGGCCATTTGAAGTCATATCACTATTAATAATCTATTAAAAATACCACACACAAAAGAAGTGTGCTGCGCACTAGTAGTAGTAGTCCGTTCTTCGGATGAGACGTTAAACCGAGGTTCTGACTGAATCTCGTCGTTAAAGAACCCAGGATGCCTATTGCAAAGAGTAGGGGGTTCCCCTACGTTCCTGGCCAAATTCCCAATCAGGTCTGACATCAAGGCCAACTAATCATCCCTTCCCCTTAACTCATTGGCTGCCAGCTATTATCCTTATCCTGTGGTAGCTACTGCCAAGCTGTAAACGATGGGAGTTAGTCACCTTGTTTGTAGAACTAAATCTATATTCTATATTATAGCCATGGATTCAATACTATAGTCATTTGACATTGAGTTTCTTCCGGTCAAGATGCAAAAAAGAGATAATTTTTCCATCCATACGTTCCCTTGTTATACCGTGGTGAATATAAGTATGGTTTTAGAGCGGTCTAGGGTAATTCATGAAATGCTGAGTTATAGCCCTACACGTCAATTCCATTGAAGACGCTGCCGTTTCTTGCCTGAACCCGCTATTGTTCCGGAATCAAATCTACAATATAGGTATTATGTTCCATCATGAATGCATGAAAGGGGGGGGGGGGCGGCGTTTCTGATTATTTGCCGTCAGTAACGGCATTCGCATTGAACACTAAAAACGGTTATCAACCCGATCTGTGTAAAAGCTTTGTAGGATCAAGCTAGAATTGACGTCAAATCGCCCTTACCTGTGGCCGGTAGTAATCCAAAAAGAATATTCCAATTTCTTGATCGCCATCTGGTAGATACAATGTCCATTTGCTCGACATCATAATCGACCATAACATAGGGATCGGGCATATTTGACGGGCTTCAATGTAACCGGCAGAACCGTTCGCCTCGCCTGAGAAGGAAAAATGAAACCCGAGACCTAGGGCCATCCCACAGCCCAGGATACAATGTTGGAAATGGTGCTCGATACTGCCGTCTAGCGTGATGCGGCCGGTATTGCATCTAGGCATTCTCAATGCGATTCCCAACGCAGAGTCAGTGGGCCTGTAATGAATAGAACTATCGAATAAAAGAAATAACGATCAAATAGCGTAGATATACGTGGTTGGCGTTCAACGGTTGTCTAGCAAACACGTATATAAACGTGGGCGGCGCTGAATGAGTTAATTGGCTATCAATCCCTGTCTCCTGAGCCGTTCAGCCATTGTGTAGTGTGATGTGTGCCTGGTGCCAGTGTATGGCAGCCATTGAGCCTGCGTAGCCCAAGGTTGGGTGCTACCAGTGGTGGTGAAAGAGGCAATTTCCACCCTACATGGAAGCGTGGTGGGGATCGCTTTGAGTGTCTAGAAAAGCGCTAAATGTAATGAATTATTATTATAGTAGTAGTAGTAGTAGTAGTAGTAGTATTCAGTCATCACAGGCAATACAATATGCACAATCATTCCAGTCTATAATTAAGGTCAACAGTGTTTGTTTTGTCAGTGAGGTACAGGCTCAAGCATGATACACACTGCAGCACCCACTCTCCACACTTTAGAACACCTAGACACACTTTATATTTATTGGCAAAGAATTTGCACTACAACCCATACCTCAGTACACCTTACTGTAAATTGTACCTAAATTGTACCTCATCCCATTTCTGCTTTGCACTATATAGTATATTGTATATTAGTATATTGCATAGTATATTGTATGGTAACTCAGTTACTTCTATTCTGCATTGAACATTGTACATATGTACATACTGAACACTTGTGTCTACGTACGTGACTTCTATTTTTTACATTCTATTTTTTACATGCTATACTTATTTTATTTCATACTTATCTTTTTTTTTTCTAGCACAGTCTCTGGAGCGTAACAGAAAGAAGCATTTTGTATAAAAGTATTCTGTACTTCTGTATGACAACTATTAAAGAAACTTGAGAAACTATATGATTACACTAAACATATAGGTAATTACAATGACTGTTTTCCATTTATTAGTCAAATGAATAAGTCCTATTTGTTCAATGTAAAAATCTGGAGTCAACGCAACGAAAACCATCCACTATAGTCAAATGCATACTTGGTTGTGAATAGTGGACCATTGGAATAACTGTCCACCCATCCCTACTGTCTAGATGAGTCCATGCAGAAGCTGTTTGAGGGGGGCAAGGGCAGTGTGTTCCAGAGGGTGCTCTCCTGGGTCCCCTCTCACAACCACCAGCTGCAGCTAGCCGGAGCCCTGGCCATCGCCAATTTTGCTCGCAATGGTAAGTTTTTTTTTCTCCCATTTATATTAATATATATAATCTATATATAACGTCAGTGACCAATCGCAGCCACTCTTATTGTCTGGGACCAAATACGGCCACGCCCCATTCCCAGTAAAAAGTGGGAATCTCTAGAATGGGTTTCGGGCTACGTTGTATACGGAAGTGACTCTAAAGGTGACGATACACAACACTTTCTGTTGTCAGTAGATGGCAGCATTGGTTTAAAATTTAAATGTGAAAATGTTGAAAACTACATGAATACATTTCCCAAAATCCTTAGCACAGGTCACAGGTCACTGGGATGCAGTGGAGGCTGCTGACCAAATTTGTAGGTGAAGCACAAATTATTATATTATATTATATATTAAATAATATTTTTAAAACATCCCCCACTGTGTGTCAGTGGTCAGTGGACACAGATGAAAACATATTAACATTAGGTGACAGCGGACCTGACCAGATGAAAACATATTAGGTGACAGCGCACCTGACCAGATGAAATCATATTAGGTGACAGCGCACCTGATCAGATCAAAACATTTTAGGTGACAGCGCACCTGACCAGATCAAAACATATTAGGTGAAGGTGACAAGGAAGCCACAGACTCATACCCCCCCGACACTCAACTAACCGCCTCGGACAGTCCTTCATACCAGTGGCCATCAGGCTCCACAACAGTGGGCAGCGACTGCTGCCAGACATCGACCTAGAACTAATAGGAACCCAAGTAGGACAATAACACTACCTTATGCATACTGCACCTTATGTGGATACTGTGATACTGTGAATAATGAATAATGTATATTTCAGTTAGTTAGATAGTAAATTATATTGACATTTGTTTACACTGCTTGTGTTGTTTTCACTACCTGTACCCCCCCCTTCCCCCATGCTGCTATGATGCCTGAATTTCCCCAAGGGGATCAATAAAGGAATATCTTATCTTATCTTAAAAGGAAAGATGAAATTACCTACCTGGGTTCCATCCTATAGAGGCAAATCTTTCCTGTGACAAAATGGGATCCAATGTAATAAAACTAAGTCAACCAACGAACTAGATTCCTGTACCGGATCTCCTCTCTGGTAAACAAGAATACCTTGAAGACTCTAACAGGAGCACTCATTCAAGGGTACTACGACTATGCTTGCACCTCATGGTACCAAAGCACCTCAAAGGCACTAAAAACAAGATTACAAACATCACAAAACAAACTGGTCAGACTACTGCTTGACCTTACTCCTAAAACCCACCTCACCCCTGTCCACTTTGACAACCTAGGATGGCTTAGAGTAGACGACAGAGTACAGCAACTTGCAATGGGCCTGGTCTACAAGATACACTACACCACTAAGATACCCATGTGCACGTCGAAATACTTCCCAAAGGTCAGTGAATACCACGACCACAACACCAGAGGGAGTTCCACAAATCATGTTCAACCCAGATAAAATAATTAAAAAAAAAAAAAAAAAACGTTTTTTTTAATAAAAGAAAATAGTCATAACTTAGAAATTAGATTGCATAGGTCTATGAATCGATATCGCGATTCTGTTTCAATTAATTGCCCAGCCCTACAGTGTGTACAGTAAGTTAGCTTGGTGATTATCATTGTGATGTAGGCTAAGCTGCCTAGCTACTGTTAGCATACAAGCACTGTAGCCTACTTACTTTTTCATCCACAACCTTTTTTCTGATCCAGATGCATAAATCCACTTCTTCATGTTGCTCAGTTGCTGGTTTATACTTCGGTCCTAATGTTGGCGCAAAGTTTAATTTAGCCTGACTTGTTATAGCTGTACAGCTTACTAACTACTAAACAACAACTTTCTCATAGTCTCAACTTTCACATAGTCAAAATGGGTCCAGCTGCATGTGAGGAGGATAGGTTTAGCTCGGGCCAATCTCAAGTTTCTCAAGTTTCTTTATTAGTTGTCATACAGAAGTACAGAATACTTTTATACAAAATGCTTCTTTATGTTACATTTCGTATAAAAGTATTCTGTACTTCTGTATGACAACTAATAAAGAAACTTGAGAAACTTGAGATTGGCCCGAGCTAAACCTATCCTCCTCACATGCAGCTGGACCCATTTTGACTTTGCAATGCAGAAATCTCTGATTGGATTTGCAAGGCTGCCAATCATATTCAACCTCCGTGTATTGGATGTCAAGGGCTGTCAACCAATCAATCCTCTATTCAATGGCAAGAGTTTAACTGCACAGACCGTTCTTAGATGAAGTTAATAGCCTATTTTGATTCGCTGTTATTTATTATTTATTTAACAATGGGTCAGACCTGTGAAGTTTTCTTCACGAATAATTACTGCAGGCAATACTGCAGTACAGGCCTGCTCAGAGCTGTCAATTTTGGCCATTTTTGAAGAAAAAAAAATTCACTGAAATTTTTTTTACAGAGGAAAACATTTATAATAAAAAAAAATAATAATAATAATTTAAAAAAATATATATATATATAGTTTTTTTTTTTTTTATATATATAGGTATATGTAAATTAATAATAATTATGAATTATGAGTGAATTTGTGTTTCACGTGTTGTCATAGAGAAACCTCCACTGCTGGGATGTGTCTATTCTTCGCCGTGATCTGAACAGCGGTAAACTATTACTGCAACCTCGGTATAGCGACCGCGAATGGTAAACTAATTATCTTAACAAAAGTGCGATGGTAGCGTTACATATGTTGTCTAAAGGGGGACATATGGTACAATTTAAGATTTTAATGATAATCGGCATATAAAGGACAACAGAAAGCATCGTTAATTTGTAAGAAACCTCAATGAAAACGGTAATATTCGCTATTGTTATGAAAATGTGCTAGAATCCTATAAAAATGTGGACGCATTTGGTCTACGTTCCGTTATACACTTGGGAACGATTTACAACAATTACATCTAGGAGCTGCCCAGTACAATCACCGCCTTCTACTATTGGTCACTGAGCAGCTCCACTCGAGTGGTTTTGAGTTGAGTGCCTTGCTCAAAGGCACTTCAGCAGTATCAGTCGAGGGAGGAGAGTGTTATCCATTCTCTCCCCGACGTCAGACTCTTATGGGCTGCAGTATGGCGTCGAGTGCCTTGCTAAAAGGCACTTCAGCAGTATCAGTCGAGGGAGGAGAGTGTTATCCATTCTCTCCCCGACGTCAGACTCTTGTGTGCTGCAGTATGGCGTACATTTATTTGATCTCTCAAGTACTCCTCTGAATTGCTCAAAATACCCATCCCGCTTCCGTCCGCAGATGGGAATTGCATCCACATGGTGGACACTGGGATCGTGCAGAAGCTGCTGGAGCTGTTGGACCGGCACGTGGAGGAGGGGAACGTCACGGTGCAGCACGCGGCGCTGAGCGCGCTCCGGAACCTGGCCATACCTGGTGAGACGAGAGCCTCGGTCACTGTGAAACCATGGGTTAAGTAGATGGATAGATGGATGGATGGATAGATAGATACTTTATTCATCCCCTTGGGGAAATTCAGGTATCCGGTAGCTCAGTGCAGTTGACAGACAATAAAAGCGATAAAAAGGGCAACCAATACAACAAACAAACATTGAAAGTCAGCGATGAAGTTAAAATGTTCCAATGAATGAATAAATAAATAGTGAGCACTATTGCACAGTGTTAAGTAAAAATAATAATAATTACAATATAAAATTGCACATTGTCCAATGGGGGAGGGCAGCCCAGGTCGACAAAAGCCCTGTCAAGAGCCTTAGTCATTGTGAAACCATGGCTTAAGTATAAGCAAAAGCCCTGTCAAGAGCCTTAGTCAGTGTGAAACCATGGCTTAAGTATAAACAAAAGCCCTGTCAAGAGCCTTAGTCAGTGTGAAACCATGGCTTAAGTACCGTATAAACAAAAGCCCTGTCAAGAGCCTTAGTCATAGTGAAACCATGGCTTAAGTATAAGCAAAAGCCCTGTCAAGAGCCTTAGTCAGTGTGAAACCATGGCTTAAAGGTGACATGTACTATAAATGTCATTTTTCAGTCTCTAGCATTGTATTATAGTAATAGGAGTTCGTATCAATGTGTTTTAGTGTTTAAATACCATATTGGCGGATTGCTCTGATTCAGCTCAGATCATTTCCTTCTCCAGTAAATTAGGCCATCCTGATTTGAAGGCCTGAATGACGTTACTCAGGCTCTGGGTAGCAGACAGTGATGTGATTGGCTCTGTGGTTGTAGCTAATGCCCGCCCACAATCTACATAGACTGACTGTACACAGCGAGTGGAAAACCACTTCCTCATACTCTGCATGCACTAGTCTGGAGGGAGAGAGAGAGAGATAGAGAGCATTCAGGAGCACTTGGGGGGGGGGGGCGGGGGGGCCTGCCGGCGCGACACACACCTCCGAACGGGAGAGTGATAGAAAGAAAAAAAGGAAGAGAGAGGGAGGAAGGGAGGGCCCCCCCCAGCACACCGAGAGGCAGAGAAAAAAAGAACGGCCTGTCTTTTTTTTTCTCTGTCTCTCTCTCTCTCTGTCTCTCTCTCTCTGTCTCTCTCTCTCTCTGTCTCTCTGTCTCTCTGTCTACCAGTCGCAGACTGTGTGGACTGACTGGCACTCAAAGTGCTTATGGGCGGGGCCATAACAGCCTGAAATCTTGAAGCTGAAAAATGATGGTTTTGAGTACTTGATTAGAAATATAAAACAATGCATATTTAAAAAAAAAAACGTACAGATGTCTTCAATACACTCACAGGAATTGTGTAAAGTTGCCCAAATAGTGCTAGGAATAGCAGTACATGTCCCCTTTAAGTATAAGCAAAAGCCCTGTCAAGAGCCTTAGTCAGTGTGAAACCATGGCTTAAGTATAAGCAAAAGCCCTGTCAAGAGCCTTAGTCATTGTGAAACCATGGCTTAAGTATAAACAAAAGCCCTGTCAAGAGCCTTAGTCAGTGTGAAACCATGGCTTAAGTATAAACAAAAGCCCTGTCAAGAGCCTTAGTCGGTGTGAAACCATGGCTTAAGTATAAACAAAAGCCCTGTCAAGAGCCTTAGTCAGTGTGAAACCATGGCTTAAGTATAAACAAAAGCCCTGTCAAGAGCCTTAGTCAGTGTGAAACCATGGCTTAAGTATAAACAAAAGCCCTGTCAAGAGCCTTAGTCAGTGTGAAACCATGGCTTAAGTATAAGCAAAAGCCCTGTCAAGTGACCTTTTAACTGTTGTCGTCATTTTGAAAGAAAATCTTGAAACTGCGGCTCCATTTTTAACCAATTACCCAATTGACCCGTCTCACAACTTTGTCTGTCTGAGGAAAGCAACAGTTGTGATTGGAGACGATCAAGAAAAGAGGGCTGAGTTTGAGATCAGTTAAATGACCCAATAGTTGCTCTGGAGATGAAGCTGAAGTCGCCTCCCCTCTCACCAGTGGTGAACAAGTCCAAGATGCTCTCCGCCGGCGTGTCGGACGTGGTGCTGAAGTTCCTGCCGTCGGAGATGCCTCCTGTCCAGTTCAAACTGCTGGGCACCCTGCGGATGCTCATCGACACACAAGGTAGCCCTCCGGACCAGTGTTGTGATTGATTGATTGAAAACTTTATTAACAGATTGCGGAATGGGTACAATACAGTACGGCTCAATACAAACAACTGTTGAGGGGATGCAGACCAGAAAAATACTTTAGTCTTGTTTACATCAGGGTCCCCCATTTCCAATTCATGACATTTGTGACATACACAACATACAGATATACAGAACTGTGTAGTAAAAAGAGATCATAAGAAATATATACATCCGAAGGGGAATAAACTGTACATTGGTGGGGGGGGGGGGGGGGGGGGGGGGGGGATTTGGACATTTACAGGGGCCAGTTTCTAATTGCAGCCACCCATAGGTGCTCTTTGAGAGCGTTTTTTAAGGAGGGTAGGGATTCACATTCCTTCACGGTTGTAGTACTCAAGGACTGATTTTCTTGAGGTCTGATTTTCAGGACTCGTGACTCGACTTGGGACTTGAATACTGATGACTTGGACTTGGACTCCAGCATTGAAATTGCTACATTGCTACAGACTTGCTACATTTTTATTTTGTAATAGGCCCTAATCATTTGGCATAAGATATTGATGGCTAGTGCATTTGTTTGGCTATTGTGTCACAAAGTAAATAAACTCCCTTTTTGAAATGGTGACCGTTGTGTCATTTATGTTTAATATAGATTTTTTTTTTTTTTTGTATGTCAGCTCTTTGACTGCCAGAGTGGAGTGGACTCAACCTTGATGACTTGGACTCGGACTAGGGTGATGGGGACTCGACTCGGACTCGACTCTGGTGACTCAAGACTCAACTTGGACTCGAGATTTAGTGACTCGACTACAACACTTCTCCTGACTGGCAGTCTCTCTCAGAATCCACCTAAATGTAATCATTTTGCATAGGAAGAGGAGGCAGAGAGTTACGTCTAGGATCAGTTTCTACTAGGGATGTTCGATATTGGCTTTTTTACCGATATACCGATATTGTCCAACTCTTAATTTCCCATACCGATATCAACCGATACCGATATATGCAGGGTTCCCCCCCCCCCCCCCCAAATTAATTTCAGGTAATTAACATTACATATCTCTTGTCGTGGAATTAACACAACATTATGCATACTTTTGACAATAAATAAAATAAGAATTTGTTCTTACTTGTTTGCCTGGGTAAATAAAGGTTTAATAAATATAATTAAAAAAAAAATTTACAACGATAATTTCTGATATTACATTTTAATGCCAATATCGGTAGGCCATACAAAGCATGTGGAAATGTGATAAGATAACTTTTACGGACGAACATTCAGCAGGTACATTTTTTATTCAACGGATAAAGCAAAGGTGTTCAGGGGTAGACGATGGGAAGCATGTTATTGTTGTTTTACTGAAACCCACCGCTGCGTCTGTGGGTTCAGCCGAGGCCGCGGACCGGCTGGGCGCCAAGGAGAAGCTGGTGCAGCGGCTGGTGGAGTGGTGCGAAGCCAAGGACCACGCCGGGGTGATGGGCGAGTCCAACAGGCTCCTCTCCGCCCTCATCCGCCACAGCAAGTCTAAGGTACGCCGCACGCATTGCACAAGAACCCTCGCTTTGGCCGTTGACTGAAACGCAGGAAGGAAGGAAGGAAGGAAGGAAGGAAGGAAGGAAGGAAGGAAGGAAGGAAGGAAGGAAGGAAGGAAGGAAGGAAGGAAGGAAGGAAGGAAGGAAGGAAGGAAGGAAGGAAGGAAGGAAGGAAGGAAGGAAGGAAGGAAGGAAGGAAGGAAGGAAGGAAGGAAGGGAAACTCTTTATAGGATAGCATAGAATAGAAATCCTTTATTTATCCCGAGGGAAATTCGGCACTACAGATCGCTCACGGTAAACATTAAACATTTCGGTAGTCAATAAGACTAAAATAAGAATAAATATTGTAAAAAAAAGAATTATAATAAAATACGGTCCGAGATATACATTCTGGTATGTATATACATTCAAAAATCTTAAATATAAACTATACAGTAAAATGTACAGTAAGAAGTGCATTTTTTTTAAGTGTCCAGGAAGATTATGCAAGTCTGATGGCTGTCGGAATGAAGGACTTCCTGTGCCGTTCAGTGTTGCATCTTGGTAGTCTTAGTCTGAACACTGAACATGCTCCTTCTATCAGCTAAGTCTGTGGGTGGGAGGTGTTGTCCATGATGGCGTGGAGCTTAGCAAGGCTCCTCCTCTCCGCCACCACTGCAGAGTCCTAAGAAAGTTCTAGAAGAGAGTCCTAGACACTTTTATTTGCAAGTACATTTACACATACAAGGGGGAATGTATATCTCCTCCGCGTTGAACCCATTCCAACTATTCAGGAGCAGCTGGCCCCATCCAGCGCCCGGCTGCCAGCTCCACTTCTAATGCCAAATGTAGGGTTCTCTCCCACACCGGTGTTACCCACCACTTCTCAGTCCGGCCCCCCTTGGGTAGTTGGAAACATTTAGCCTCCCCACATATACTGACTCACTGCCACTTTATTTTATTTTACTATGTACTACTGCTGCTGCTAGGAATATTTTCACTAAATTCTCTTTTACCTCTTTTATTTAATTCACTCATTAATTTCATTTTAGCTACTGTTTATATTGTACATGGTCCTGTATATTGTGTGTTGTATGTATATTATGTCCTATTATGTTACTTTTGTTTTTTATATTGTCTAGATATTTGTATATACTTGGAAGGGGGGAACGTTATATAATTTTTCTGTATGTCTCGCACAAATGGGAAAATGACAATAAAGTTGACTTTGACTTTTGACATAATATTTAGAGTTTTTTTACAGAGTTAATTTTCAGATTTTTTCTTTCTCCCCGGTTGGGTATAAGAATGTCTCTGGTTGGATATACAGTAGAATGTCTGGTTGGATATAGAATGTCTCTTGTTTGGTATAGAATGTCTCTGGCTGGATATAGAATGTCTCTGGCTGGATATACAGTAGAATGTCTGGCTGGATATAGAATGTCTCTGGTTGGATATACAGTAGAATGTCTGGCTGGATATAGAATGTCTCTGGCTGGATATAGAATGTCTCTGGCTGGATATACAGTAGAATGTCTGGCTGGATATAAAATGTCTCTGGCTGGATATAGAATGTCTCTGGCTGGATATACAGTAGAATGTCTGGCTGGATATAAAATGTCTCTGGCTGGATATAGAATGTCTCTGGCTGGATATACAGTAGAATGTCTTGTTGGATATAAAATGTCTCTTGTTGGGTATAGAATGTCTCTGGCTGGATATACAGTAGAATGTCTGGTTGGATATAAAATGTCTCTTGTTGGGTATAGAATGTCTCTGGTTGGATATACAGTAGAATGTCTGGTTGGATATAAAATGTCTCTTGTTGGGTATAGAATGTCTCTGGCTGGATATACAGTAGAATGTCTGGTTGGATATAAAATGTCTCTTGTTGGGTATAGAATGTCTCTGGCTGGATATACAGTAGAATGTCTGGTTGGATATAAAATGTCTCTTGTTGGGTATAGAATGTCTCTGGCTGGATATACAGTAGAATGTCTGGTTGGATATAAAATGTCTCTTGTTGGGTATAGAATGTCTCTGGCTGGATATACAGTAGAATGTCTGGTTGGATATAAAATGTCTCTTGTTGGGTATAGAATGTCTCTGGTTGGATATACAGTAGAATGTCTGGTTGGATATAAAATGTCTCTTGTTGGGTATAGAATGTCTCTGGTTGGATATACAGTAGAATGTCTGGCTGGATATAGAGTAGAATGTCTGGTTGGATATAAAATGTCTCTTGTTGGGTATAGAATGTCTCTGGCTGGATATACAGTAGAATGTCTGGTTGGATATAAAATGTCTCTTGTTGGGTATAGAATGTCTCTGGTTGGATATACAGTAGAATGTCTGGTTGGATATAAAATGTCTCTTGTTGGGTATAGAATGTCTCTGGCTGGATAGCTAACATAGTATCAGCTAGCTTTCCCCTGAAGCTAGATATTGGAGAAAAGCCTTGAATTTGATGCCCATCTGCATGTTAAATCATTGATTGTTCTATAACACAAGATATGATATTCCTTTATTGATCCCTTTGGGGGAAATTCAGGCGTCATAGCAGCATGGGGGAGGTCCTTGAAATACCAATGGCTCCTTTCAGTGATCATTTAAGTGTTTGGAATCATCAGTCTCCTCTACTCCGCTGTCAGACTCAGCGACGAGTCCTTTACCCTCCGACAGCCAGGCGCTCGCCAACATTTGGATTACCTTTGAAACGGGTGATCAAGCTCTGGGTTCTTATTTTAAGGGATCCTCTGTGTGTGGTTTCCAGGATGTCGTCAGAACAGTCATCCAGGGGGGAGGAGTCAAGCACTTGGTAATCATGGCGACCAGCGAGCACATGATCATGCAGAACGAATCACTGGTGGCGTTGGGCCTCATCGCTGCACTGGATCTGGGTGAGGACCACAAGCATCCTGTTGTCACCGTGTTCCAAGCAGGGTTATTATAGTTTTGTTATTTTTCATTTGTTTTAAAAATCGTTGTTTTCAATTCCGTTTAGTTTCAATTAGTTTCCAGAGTGAGTTTGCTAGTTTTAGTTTAGCTTTTGTTGTGGTTTTGGTTTTAGTTTTTTTTTTTTTTTTTTTGAGTATGACCAGTCTGGATACACGTACTGCATAACTAAGTAAGGGATAATGTATAGCTACGAGGTCATTGTCGCAAAATAATTGACCAACACAGAGTTTAGAATACCGAGGCGCCTCGCCGAGGTGTTCTTTAAACGTAGTGAAGGTCAATTATTTTGCAACAATGACAGAGTATAGCTATACATTATCCCGCTTATTACATGGCTAACTTACTAACAATATACCTATCGGTAATTCATTTTACACCATCGACAAGACGAGATCAAATGCAGACGCAGTTCTGTTCTGTCGCTCCACTGTCATCGCCGGCAGCCGGCAGGTGTGTCTGATCGGCTGCACTGATGCAGTGTGTCAGTGGGCTTGATTGCTACAGCTGTGCACAGTGGTCATTATTGCTCGGCAGAGGTCCGTTATGGAGTAATAACGGACCTCTGACGAGCACTATTGACCAATCACAATCAAGCATTTCGGCGAATGTTAAAACGCCATGTAATAATCAACTATAATAACCTTGGTTCGAAGAGTAGTGCCTGTATATACTATACGGTAGAGATGTGTTTGTATAATGACTTGGATCAGAGCTTCATCGTCGACTTTGAAAATGAATACGCTCATTTGGCTTCAAACTTTCAGACTTTGGAAGATTTAGTTGGACTATTAATGTTTAGCTTGAGAGAAAGAAAAGCTATTCCATTGTTACACAATCAGTAGATTGAATCAGTGCAGTTGACACAAACAACCATCTGTTATAGCTGGTAACAACTACGTAATTTAGAATGGTCAGATCATATATATATATTAGTGCTGTCAAAATTATCGCGTTAACTTTGGAGATTAATTTAAATGATGTAAAGCGTTACAAAAACTTTAACGCTGTTAACGCAGTTGTGTTTGCTTCCGGTCGTGTGTGCAGGCAGCCAAACTAGATGAAGCGAGCCGCCTGGTTAGCGGACAGTCACTCACTGTGTGCAGGCAGCCAAACTAGATGAAGCGCGCCGCCTGGTTAGAGGACAGTCACTCACTGTGTGCAGGCAGCCAAACTAGATGAAGCGAGCCGCCTGGTTAGAGGACAGTCACAGGCAGCCAAACTAGATGAAGCGAGCCGCCTGGTTAGAGGACAGTCACTCACTGGCGCAAAGATGGACAAAAGCGGAAAACTTTTAGGTGGAAAGTTTCCGTTTAAAAAGTTGCCTAACGGCTCATTGGATAAATCTAAAGCAATTTGCGCAATTTGCAAAGCTGAATTTAACTACCATAGGAGTAGTAGTACGTCTTTGGCGTATCATCTAAAAGCAAAAACATGCTGAAGTTCCCTCGACGGGGACACGTGGCCAATCTACGCTGATGGAGTGTGGTGCTCGTGGGCGGAGGGTAACTAAACATGCCAGTGAGAAGGTAACCGACTCCTTGGTTATGTGGATAGCAAAAAAACTGCCGGCCAATTAATGTAGTTGAAGACGACGGACTGAGAGGTTATTCGAGCGGCATCGGGAGATTATTCTTATTATCCACCCCCTCGCGAGGAACCATCGTGGCAAGAATACACACTTTGCATGTGGATGAGAGGGCTCTGCGGATGAACATGCTTGAGGAAGCAGCGGACATCGCTCTCTCTGGCCAAATGTCGCAAGATCGTCGGGCACTTCAAACGTAGTCCATCAAACGCCCAGGAATTAAAGGAGCAGCAAGTTGCACACGGACAGAAGCAAGAATCACTCGCCCAGGACGTTGCAACAAGATGGAATTCCACCCTGGAGATGGTCAAGCGGATCCGGAGAAACAAGTCTCCACTGACCGCTACACTGGCGCAGCAAAAGAGCACGATTGCCATGGTGACTGAACAGGAGCTTGCCAAACTGCAAAAGCTGGAGGAACTACTTGAACCATGCAGGTGAATTGTTTCTTTCTTGTTTCTGCGTGCATGCGTGTGTGTTCTCTCTCTCTCTCCATGTCTGTGTCCACCTGTGTTTTGTGTGTGTGTTCTCACTCCCTCTCCCCCTGTTCTGTGTGTGTTCTCACTCTCTCTCCCCTTGTTCTCTGTGTGTGTGTGTGTGTGTTCTCACTCTCTCCCCCTGTTCTGTGTGTTTTTCTGTGTGTGTGTGTGTGTGTGTGTGTGTACAGACAAGAAGGTAGTATGTGGTTTTTTCTGTGTTATACAAATTTACTGACATGTTTAAAACATCTTGTGCTTTCCATTGCAGATATGTGACTGAACTGCTGGGGGGAGAGCAGTATGTCTCCTGTTCAGTAGTGTTGCCAGCCTTGCGCTACTTGTTCAAAGTTATGGAGCCCTCAGACGATGACCCAATCTATGTTGTGCGGTTCAAGAAGGTCTTTACCACAGACCTAACTCAGCGGAAGAACAGCACCAACCTCACCTGGCTGAAGATCACTACTGCCCTTGACCCCAGGTTTAAAGACCTGAAGTGTCTCCCCAAAGATGAAAGGAGTGAGGTGTGGGCTTCAGTATGTGACCTGGTGACACAACAACCACCTGCTGTGAAAACAGAGGAACCATCACCAAAGAAGAGGAAGATGTCCATCCTCTTGCTGGGTTCGTCTGATACCTCGGATACAGATGAAGAAGAAGAGGCAGAGCGTTGTCTGGACCGCTACAAAGCAGAGCCCAAAATGGACATGGAGGGGTGCCCACTACAATGGTGGTCACAGAGAGAGAGCACATACCAGGCTGGCACCCATTGCACACAAGTACCTGTCAACCCCTGCAACCACAGTGCCTTGTGAGAGGTTGTTCTCGCTCTCAGGCCACATCGTTAAAAAGAAGCAAGCTTCTTTGTCCCCTGATAACGTAAACAGACTGGTATGCCTCAGTAACTGGCTGAGTGTAAAGAAGGACTAAGCCAAATTGTCTCTACACAGTAAATTTTACTCAAACTGAGTACATTTGACTCAAACCGAGTAAAATTTTACTCAGTTTGAGTAGAATGTACTCAGTTTGAGTAAAATTTACTCTGCGAAATTTACTGTGTAACAGTAAACACACAGAGCCCACTTGTGCACAAACCTCTCATTATTACTGTCTGCATGTTATATTATTGATCGTTGATATAAATGACCTTCAGGGAGGAATAAAACCTACTGATCTGAATAGAGCTCAGATTAATAATAATGAATAATGATGACTTTGATTTATATAGCGCTCTTCACTGACCCAGAGCGCTTCACAGAGTCCATTATTCGTTCATACACAGTCATACCGGTGGTGGTAAGCTACAATTGCAGCCAGAGCTGCCCTGAGGCAGACTCACGGAAGTGTGGCGAATAATCAACGCCTACGGCCCCTCCGACCACCACCAACATTCATTCACATACATACACATTCATACGAGGCAAGTAGGTTAAGTGTCTTGCCCAAGGACACAACGGCAGTGGGATGGACATGGGCTTGAGTGGGATTCGAACCACCAACCCTTCGATCATTGGACGACCCGCTCTACCCCTGAGCCACGCCGCCCCCGCTACCTCACACACACACACACGTTTCTTGTTTACTTTTTATTGTTTATTGTTTATTTATATAAAATGAATAAGGCATTAGAGTGTATCTATCTAGCCATACATACTAGATGTTATTGCTATTTTGATTTATGTTTCCAGTATAACAACAATTTTACTTTTAATCTTATATCTACATTTACCATTTGTATATTGTGGTAATTTCGACTTTAGTTTTTTCATCGGTTTTCCTCTTTATTACGAGGCTCAAAAAAAGAGTTTACGCCAAAGGGCGGACTTATTTACCCTAGGGTTCTTGTTTAATGTTTATTGTTTATATTTAAAATGAATAAGGCATTAGAATGTACCTATCTAGCCATACATACTAGATGTTAATTTTGGTTTTGTTTCTAGTATAACAATTTTATGTTTATGTATCTATTATCTATATTTAGATCTACATTTTTTATTTGTATATTTAGGTAATTTCGACTTAAGAATGGACTCTTGGCATCAAAGTACTTCCTGGGTCAAATTAGACCTTATAGCAATTCTCAACACACCTGTGGATGATGTCACTTCCTGCTTTTCTTGGTATAAAAACAATATTGTCGGTGAGAACATTTGCTAGCCATCAACACTGAGGAAGGAACATAATTGTTCCGAAACATGTTTGTTTCAGGCTGCCATTAAATATACCAAAATATATTCCACCTACCAATCCCAGTGTTCCTATTCCACCTACCAATCCCATAGTAGTTCCTATTCCACCTACCAATCCCATAGTAGTTCCTATTCCACCTACCAATCCCATAGTAGTTCCTATTCCACCTACCAATCCCATAGTAGTTCCTATTCCACCTACCAATCCCATAGTAGTTCCTATTCCACCTACCAATCCCATAGTAGTTCCTATTCCACCTACCAATCCCATAGTAGTTCTTATTCCACCTACCAATCCCATAGTAGTTCTTATTCCACCTACCAATCCCATAGTAGTGCCTATTCCACCTACCAATCACATAGTAGTTCTTATCCCACCTACCAATTCCAGTGTTCCTATTCCGCCTACCAATCCCATATTTTTTTATTCTACCTACCAATCCCATAGTCTTCTATCCCACCTACCAATCCCATAGTCTTCTATCCCACCTACCAATCCCATAGTCTTCTATCCCACCTACCAATCCCATAGTCTTCTATCCCACCTACCAATCCCATAGTCTTCTATCCCACCTACCAATCCCATAGTGTTTTATTCCACCTATCAATTCAACGCTGTGTTCCACACAGGATGTCGAGGTTCCTCCGGTGGTTTAGTTTATGTCAAAAGCCGTTCGTAGCGACATGACGACTCCGTCGTTCTCGCAGGTTTCCGTGTTTAAATGTTACATGGTTGGTGGCTCTTTCTGATAAGGGTGTGAAAGAGTGAGTCACGTTTCCTCTTTTGTTACATGCATTTTTAAGCGATTTGTCCTCCATTTTGTGGCTCGACATCATGTCCTAAAAGCGTCCATTACATCCACTAAATATACTGACACATCTACACAGGGAACCCAAGATGTTTGAGCATTTTAAATTATGCAGCCAATCTCTTTTTACAGTTCAGTAGATGTGGATGTCTCTCTCTCCTCAGTTTTTTTTTCCAAAGTAATAATAACTATCTATATAGCACCTTTCATACATGGGTCACAGCTCAAAGTGCTTCACAGCAATTAGCATAAAATGAACATAGACATAACATTTGCATACAGTTGACAGAATAAAAGCAATGCATAAAGTGCAGCCATAAGAATAGGTATGTAAGACAATAAAAGTAGTGCAATGTAGAAAGTGCAGACATAAGAATAGGCCTAAAATAAGTACAAAAAATAAGTATTGTTGCTCGAAAGCAACCACCAGTCCCCCAAACACCAAGTAGTAATAATAGTTCTGAGAAGGCTGCATATGTATAGGATTCGTATACAATCTGGGCGGCTAGGTGGTGTAGTGGGCAAGGCACTCGCCACCAGTGTGGAGACGCTAGGATTCGCGTGTTCGAATCCAGCTCTCCACATTGTTTTCAGTTTAGCTGGTCGTCCGCAGTAATACACATTGGCCGTATTACGGGGAGGGAAAACTGAAGGGTGGGGATCGAACGTTGTGAACAAGCGACTCCTACAAGTCGGTTGGTGCGCCTGCGCAGTAGAATCAGGAAGTGTCGGGGGCAGCGTGAGCCTCCCACGCGTTACTCCTCGACACTGAGAGATCGAGCTGCGCAGGTGAAAAGATGCGACTGCTGTTACCTCAAGTACCGGAGGGGACTTGTGCTATGTATGACTTAGTCCACATTGCAGCCGGCTTGTGGGAGGCAAGAAACAGCGTTCGTGACAGGGGAGGGTTGAATTGGATGATACGAAATTGGGATGGGAGAAAATATAGAAAAATGGGAGAAAAAGTGGATAAAAAAAAAGGATTCGTATACAATCTCTTGAAATGCTAACAAGATTGAAGCTCCCATCACACCCAGCACTATAATAGACCAGAGCTGCCCAATGTGCGGCCCGTGGGTCGAATTTAGCCCTTTCCAACACTCTTTTTGGCCACCAGAGGGTGAGATTGAACATTTTGAAATGGGTCTATTTTGATGCATTTAGTTTATATTTAAAGGGCAAATGGTATTTTTAAACCAGGCTGTACCCTATTTACATCATTTGGAAATGACTTAATGGGGATGTCCGCTTCCATTCATTGTGCTAAGCTAGGCTAACATGCAGCCAGATAGCTTTCTACTGAACGCACAGAGAGGAAACTGGTAGCCATCTTCTTGTCTCTCTCTGGAGAAGACGATGAGCTAATTTCCCAAAATGTTGGCGTGTTCCTTTGAGGCGTCATGATGAGTGTAAACCATACAGTGGTGTGGCTTCTCTAGCGTACACAGTGACGTTTCAACCTCTGTCTCTCACTCTCCTCATGTCGTCGTGGTTTCAAGTTGCGGCTGAGAAGGACTTTGCGGGAGCTGGCCTGGTGCAGGTCCTCCACAAGCTGCTGTCGGACGAGCGGAGCGCGCCGGAGATCAAGTACAACTCCATGATCCTCGTCTGTGCAGTCATGGGCTCAGGTGAGGCAGTGTCTGGAATACCCAAACCACTAGGTATCTAGCTCGCAGCGGTGGTGGTTGAAGTACACGGTTCCTTTTACTTAAGTAAAAGTAGAAATACTCGGATAAATGAGTACCGGTACTCTGGTAAAAGTAGTCCTCCATTAAAATTCTACTTAAGTACATTCAATAGCAAATACTTCTCCACTTTTACTTAAGTATCTAAAGTAAAAGTATGCATTCTACATGACGTTTGTGTATCCATTGACCTCTATATATGTTAAAGTGGTATGTGGTCCAGTTATGCTGCTCTGATTACGTCCTCATGAGGTTGACAGGCTTCAAATGTGAAAGTATATAATCTTCGATCTTCATACATTTGGTATATATTATGTTTTCTATGCAAAATCCTTTTCTTCAAAGTAACTAGTAACTGGTGGGTTCAGATAAATGTATTGGAGTTAAAAAAAAAAAAAAAAAAAGGACAATATTTCCCTTGAAATGTAGTGGAGTAAAAGTATAAAGTTCCCTAAAATGAAAATACTTGCATGCAAGTATCTCGAAATTGTACTTAAGTGCAGTACTTTGCACCACTGCTACCTTGCCTTATGTAGCCTGCTTCAACATGTACTTCTGTAACTGTGTGTTCGGAACACCAGACGGATGGGCTTTACCCATGTCTGGATTACCGAACAGGCATACCAGGCAAATGGCCTGGGGCCCCAGATCATCAGGTGCCCCACAACACCCAGCGGCCCGGGATTCCTGTGTATATTAATTGCATAATTTCAGTAATTTCAATTGGAATATGTGTTCATGTAAACATGATTTTAATTGAATGGGGCCCCAGCTACTTTGTAAAGTACAGGGGGCCAATTATGTCATATGTGTTGCCAAAAGGCCCTAGGAATTAGTATTACAGAGCTGTTTTTTGACAGATGCCCCCCTGGTTATGTCTGTGCCCTGTGGAACAGGAAGGGGGCCCCAGGGGACCCTGGTGGTAATGTAGAGACCTGTTCGCTGTAGACGTCATGCCAGTGTTGTAGTACTCTAGTCCGAGTCCAAGACTGATTTTCAGGACTCGTGACTCGACTTGGACTTGAGCACTGATGACTCGGACTTGGACTCGAGCGTTGACTGCATTTGGACTCGGAAGGTGCAGACGAGGACTCGGACTTGTTAATTGATAAATAATTTTTTTTCTTTTTTTTTTGTAATTGGCCCTAATCATTTGGCATAAGATATTGATGGCTAGTGCATTTGTTTGGCTATTGTGTCACAAAGTAAATAAACTCCCTTTGAAACGGTGACCGCTGTGTCATTTATGTTTAATGTAGTCCTTTTTCTATTTGTATGTCAACTCTTTGACTGCCAGAGTGGAGGTGACTCAACCTTGTTGATGACTCGGACTAGGGTAATGGGGACTCGACTCGGACTCTGGCTCTTCTTTGGTGACTTGGACTTGAACACTGGAGACCCGACTCGGACTGTAGATTTAGTGACTCGACTACAACACTGCGTCATGCATTTGTTAGCCATGCTAGCGATCTAAACAATCAATCCATGCCAAAGATAGATAGGTAAAAGGTGAAAGACTCGATCACAGCCATGCTGCTGATTTGGCTAAATGACATCCAGCCGGTCTCGTTTGAAACTACTATTAGTCAGGGGAGTGTCATGGTTTCTCCATAGAGCCCTGTTGTACTTTTTTAGCACAGCAGCTCGCGCAGGTAGTGGACAACTAAGTCACATGACTCAGTTGGTATTGCTGATTAGCTCGAACACGGTGTGTTTGTATACAGCGAACAGGTCTATAGTCAAGTCTACACTTTCTGGCACTTTTGTATAGTGTGGTGAGATCCATCAGCTTGTGGCCTTGAAAGCGGGTCAAAATAAGCTACAAATTGACATTCTATTTGGCCCAGGTCTGACAGTTGGAATTGTCCCCAGAGCCTTTTCATAACGATTTGGCCCTTAGACCCTATTCTGTCTACCATGTACCTGACGATCATTTTATTGATTGGTCCAGTATTGAGCTAGCTACACTCTCCCTGCATGCTCTTACTGGGCTACTACCTCACTACGCACCATCTAGCTAGTTGTGGGGAGGGGCGGGCTCTTACTGGGCTACCTCACTACGCACCATCTAGCTAGTTGTGGGGAGGGGCGGGCTCTTACTGGGCTACCTCACTACGCACCATCTAGCTAGTTGTGGGGAGGGGTGGGCTCTTACTGGGCTACCTCACTACGCACCATCTAGCTAGTTGTGCGGAGGGGCGGGCTCTTACTGGGCTACCTCACTACGCACCATCTAGCTAGTTGTGGGGAGGGGCGGGCTCTTACTGGGCTACCTCACTACGCACCATCTAGCTAGTTGTGGGGAGGGGCGGGCTCTTACTGGGCTACCTCACTACGCACCATCTAGCTAGTTGTGGGGAGGGGCGGGCCACTCGAAAAGCAGCTGATCACAAATCCTGACCTCACGTTGGAGTTTACTACCGTACTTTTCGCACTATAAGCCGCACCTGAATATAAGCCGCAGCAGCAGCTAAATTGAATGATGTGTACATATATAAGCCGCACTGGACTATAAGCCGCAGGTGTTTTAATGTTTAATTACCATATGTAAGGGTTCGTGCACAGAGGGGATTGTCGGGAAAGAGATGGCTGTTTGAGGAAGCTCCCATTTATTAACATTTTTGTTTAAACGGGAACGATAGCCAGTTAGCCAGCGCCGGGTACAGTAGGTAGCAACGTTAGCTCTCATAACGATAGCCAGTTACCCAGCGCCGGGTACAGTAGGTAGCAACGTTAGCTCTCATAACGATAGCCAGTTAGCCAGCGCTAGCCAGCACCTGCGAAATCGAGTGCCAAACTGATGATATCAGACGTTGATATCAGGAGCTATCAGCAGCTAGATAACATTAGACAACGCCTCATGTATAAATAAACTAAAGTGAATAGTTCGTTGACTGGGTCATTTTGTTTAATGCTTCAGTTATGTTGAAAGAGGAGCCCTGAGCTGCTCATACACTAGACTCTTGCCGTAATGGTTTGTTGACGTGAGGCGGAGGAGGAGGGGCAAGGCGTGCACTGCTGCAGCAGATTTAGGAGTCTGATCGGACGGTCACAGAGCTGAGGGAGCGAGCCCAGTTAGCTGTAAAAATCCATAGATTAGCCGCACCGTTATATAAGCCGCAGCGTCGAAAAATGGGGGGAAAAGCTAATAGTCCGAAAAATACGGTAAATGGCTGCATTTATATAGTGCTTTTATCCTCACATTTTACCCATTCACTCACACATTCACGCACCGACGGCAGAGGCAACCATGCAAGGTGCCAACCTGCTCATCGGGAGCAATTAGTGGTTAAGTGTCCTGCTCAATTCCACAGGAGAGCACACTGGTAGGAATACACCCTGAGCTTCCTGTCTGAGAAAATCACATTTATTGTTGTTTTTGCAAAGGATTTACGATTGCCCGTTGTCTGCTACTGTAGCCTGCAGGGGAATTGTAGCTCAATACTGGACCCATCATTTATATGTCTCTTATGTGTCTGGTACATGTGTCGGGGAGACGGACCACGAATAGGGTCTAGGGTCCAAAATAGAGAAGTTATCCTTTAAAGCCTATTGATATCTAATCTCTCCCCCCCCCCCCCCCCAGAGCCTCTCCATAAAGAGGTCCAGGGCCTGGCGTTCCTGGAGGTGGTGTCCGGGCTGCGAGCGCACGAGAACAAGACTGTGTCTCACCAGGCGACACTGACAGAGCAGCGGCTAACGGCCCCGAGCTAAAGGACTCTGACCTCCTCCTCCCATCCTCTGTGTGTCCCCATCGTCATGTGCCAAGCTATCCTGTCCCATCAACTGCCAGCCGGCCCGGCCCTGTCCGATGACGCTCACGTTACCCGAACCCCAGGCCCCACCTGTCCACCCGTGCATGCACCCCCCCCCCCCTCCACGCGCGCGCTACGAGCAGCTCCGTGGCAACAAACAAAAAGGCACTGTAGAAAAAAAATATAATAATAAAGCCTACTGCAATAGATAAAGAGATGACTCTTTTTAACGACCATAGCTGTGATGACCTGTACCGCCAGTTAACCTGTCCATGATGCAAACAAAACAACAACAAACACATGGTGTGCAAAAGGTTCTTTCCTTTTCTTTACTTTGTTTTCTTTTCTAAAGCAGTCATCCATGATGTCCCCAGTCGCCCTTCTCCCATGTAGCTTGAGTACTGGTTGACTTGAAAAGCCTGCATGTCTTTGTCCTGTTAATGGCGTGTCGATGTCCATTGTTACAGTACCATCTCTCACTTATTACCCAGACTCCCAACTACAGCCTTGCCCCCCCTACCCCTACAGTTTTAGTGAACTTTTTTATTTATTTCTTTTACCTTTTTTAGGAATCTCCCTTCAGATTCTTAACCTTGCCCCCCCCCCCCTTGTTCCTGAACAACTCACACCATTTAGGAATTCACAGGGTCCACAAGTCCCGCCCCCCCCCCCCCCCCCTCTCATCTCGCCCAATGAGAATCATGTATAATAGGACGTGAGCACGTGCTGTAGTAAATGATATACAGCGGTGCGGCCAATCATTCCTGTGTGTGCGTGTGCATGCGTATGCATGTGTGTGTGGGTTTTGCAGCTGGAGGTAGGCAGCGAGAAGCGAAGGCTGGGATGTCACGGTGCGGCCTGCGGTACAGACCCCGTGCCGCCTCACCCCACGGGAACGCCACGGGATGTGGGTGGGAAGTTGAGGCAGTCGCTACAGACACCGGTCGCCATCTTTGGAGGATCACATGACATAAATTTTGCGTTTGAGAAATCGCTAAAGCTGCAAATTGTATACGGAAACGGTGGATTTCTCCCACGATGGTTGTGAGATTTCCTGCGGCAGCTTTTCACACGAGGCTTCCAAACCATATTTTAACCCAAAGATCTGCCCGTCTGTCAACACATTCAGCTGGAGTGATTCTCTACATCTGCTTCCTGAGCCCCGTAGTCATTCCCTGGCTGTTTGTTTACCGTTCTAAAGGGGGTAGTCAACATTTTTATGATGCCTGTCTGATTGTCACAAACTCAGAATTTCTTTATTTGATTTTTTAGATGCCCAGTTGAGTTGAGTGACCATCAGATTTAGGCAATTATTATTATTATTCATTTTTTTTAACTACCCCTTTAACCCTTTCACTACAGAAGGTTAATAATAATAAGGTTAACCCTTCCACTACCACACTACATAACCGTCTGTAGTGTGGTAGTGAAAGGGTTAACCTTCTGTATTGTCGCAGTGCAAGGGTTAACCCTTTGGTAGAGTGGTAGTGAAAGGGTTAAGGTGGGGAACGGGAGAGGCGTGCACATCCCAGCATGTTGGGCACTGTATAGAACACTCCAACACGGCGGGACACCGTTCACTTTTCAATTCAACCAATTCAGCGAGTGGATTTTCCACTCGAATATTGAAAAGGTTGCACTATCCAACCTACGAATGGGACATTTGGTCGTCGCCGATTGAACGGCAAGTCCGCTTTGGCGTTTTTACAATTGATGTCATTAAAACAACGGGCCTATAAGGAAGTCCTCGTAACCTAAACGTTGTTCCAAAATAAAAACTAGAAATGTTTGAACCGTCAGGACGGTGTGTGCACTCACGCCGTGGTCTTCTCCAGTCCTGCCTGCATCCAGGTGTGCGAAAGCTCCACTGTCTTTGAATTGATTGGATGTAAAGTGAAGCGATCCCATCGCTGACGGGTCTCGGCCCCCCCCTCTTTTACGTCCGGTGAGAGTGGTTATTTATCAGATTTCTACCCTTCCAAAAAAAAAATATATATATATACACCATACCGATGAAGATATAACCACAGTCACTGCATACATGCTATATTATATACTTAAATGTTTGCTGTAAATGTCATATCAGTTGTACATTTGGAGGGTTGTAACTCAGCAGATAATTAAAAGAGGATTGCTGGCGATGAATATAGGTCTACTGTACATTTTGTCTTTATTGTGTTACATCATGTTTCCATCTTTTTTAAAGGTTGAATCTGTAATCAAAATGTTAATGGATGAGGTTCCCCACCGCTGATTGGACCCCATGGTTCACAAATGGAGACTAAAGTCAGACGAATGTGCCAACTAGACCTGGATCTAGTTTGTTTACGTTCTGTGTGTTTTGTAAAGACCCGATCTGTCATTTGAAAGTAGAAAAGGATTATTCCATTAACGAGACAAATTTAATACATTGTTAAATAAATTACAGAATGGACCTTTTTGAAACACTTTCAATTAATTCCAATTAATACCCGGCTAGTAAAATGGATAATGATTTAGAAATGTGTTTATTTACAAATAATACGGGTATTTGTGCCCTTCCTGATGATTTGTCATACAGAACTTGTAAGTCGCTTTGGATAAAAGCGTCAGCTAAATTACAAAATGTAAATGTAAGAAGCGAACCAGGCTTTCCTGCCAAGCACTCGTTGCGGTACAAAGTTAAGCATGGTCATTTTGTCATTACATTTTTCTTTATTGTTAATTATTAAAATGTCAAGTCGGTCAACATTTTAATGAGCGAAGGAAACAAGACGGGAGGTAGTCAGTCACAGTAAAATGCTGTCTTTGGGGGGGGGGGGGGGGGGGGGTGTACTTCCATCTGTTCATGGTACTGAAAGGAATGGACCGACAGTCCCACCACTCCTATAACAACCCAGGTTTTACGGCCTCAGTAGACCCTGTACTCTTGTTGATGTACAGGCGCACGTATAAATCAGAAGTGAGAAATTTGTTTTGTAGGGTTTGTTGTGACTACCTCGCCAGCTTGGAAATGAATACATGTGAAATATTATACACTCCAGTGCACCAAGATCACTACTGTAAATCAAATGCAAGTTTATAGTCTAATTTTCAAAAACGGGATATCGAACGATGTTTTCATGTAACGAAATACTTTTAGGTTCAATATCTGCACTGCATCCTACCTGAGACCTGACACCTATACAGAGATCTGACACCTATACAGAGGCTAAACGGGGACGCTGAGAAATACTGTACTACAAGCAAACTGACAATTAGCAATTTGTTTTTAAAAATAGCATGGCCGCCTTTAAACAAAGATACTGTGGATTTGCTCTTGTAGGTGACTCAGTACATTTAGCCTTGCAAGTGACGTCGTGCAAGTTTGCAAGATTCCCCTGGCTTGCGACGCTACACTGCAATGCGATTACACACCTGCGATTGTGGGGATGCAATCTTGCTCGTGTCAGGAATAATCAATTGCCATCTGAGCGATACGCTGTACATATCGCACGTAAACACTCCCGTGGGGCCTGGCTACATTGATCCATTGTGTAATGATTGTTCAAGTTTCCATTACGTTTGGATTTGCTGGGCTGACGGTGTGTCCATCTGCCAGAAGAGTGTCCATCTTGACAAGCGGAGAGGATTTAGCTTTTGGATCTGACATATGTCACCATCTATAACAAAACTAGTTTCTGTAAGCGCAAAAATCCGTTAGGTTCTAATTTCATAAAAACCAAACAAGAATAGTACCTTGCGTCTGTTTTATCTGAGTTTTGTGATGGATTAGTGTAGCTGGGCCCTTAGTCAACCAGTCAACTATTGACTGTCAACTTGGGTCTCATATGACCATAACATCTAAGTAATTTAGTCTTTGTTCCATTGTCAGGGTTATTTTTGGAACTTAAAAGGTTCATCTCTGGCATTTTAACATAATATTCCCAAACTAAGTTTGTTGATTAGATGGAGGCTTCAATTAGTCACAAAATGTTCTTTAGTCAGAAAGGCCCGGGACATAATAATGCTGCATCCCAGAAACATACAACTGATAACATGTTGACTAAAATAATTTGTATACATCACGGCCTCCACCTGAAACCAATAGAGTAATCTTAGTCAAAACAAGGGAATGTATAATATAAAAAAAAACTTTTAGTCTCCTTGGTCAAAACACAATCTAAAACTATTAACATTCAAAATCGCTGTACAGAAGAAAAGCCTTGTAATTTTTTATGGAATGAAATGTCATTTCAAGATAACTTTATTTTGTTTAACGTCTATGGCAAAAACCCCGCTCAACCGAGATTGTTCCTGTGTTCCACATTTTGACTAAACCACTATGGAAGTCTCGTGTTCGTGGGACAAAAAACTGTCCAAGTTGACCGTCCATCACTTTCTTTACAGCTACAGTTTCCTCAAGACATTAGACGGGGGAACGCACATATCAAACCCTGCCCTCTTGTCTTAATCCTCCAATCGCAACTGTGGCTCGTCAAGAGGAGAAAGAAACAGTTGCGATTGGAGGACCGGGGGAAAGAGCGGAGTTTGAGATTGCGTTAAATTGCTTAAAAGACTTAACTACTTCACAAGTCCCAAAATGAGTTTTACCCTTAAATTTCACAGTGAGAAATACCAGTCTAATATCAAAAAGCTGTATAAAAAAACTCCCTACACACTACGTGTAGCTATGAAAATGTGAGCCTTGTCATGATAGGCATGCAGTGCAACAAGAACCCTCCTCTCCTCAGATACCTATCCTTACAATATTCACACACAACATTGTATGCAGACGATTTTGTAATATTAGTGCATTAAAGATGTGCTGGTTCAAAGTATAAGTGGTGCAGGTGGATCAGTGAGCTTTCCTTCTGACCGGTCCCTCTTGAGTCTTGAGGAAGCCCTGTGGTGCGCAGGGTTCCTCTGTCCCAGAAGGCGCGCTGCAAAGACCTGGAAGAGACAAAAGAGCCTTGTTAATATCGGCGATAAGGCAAAGTCAACAGGTCACTGTTGTCTCGCTACCGTGGGTGTCCACTGTTGTCTCGCTACTGTGGGTGTCCACTGTTGTCTCGCTACTGTGGGTGTCCACTGTTGTCTCGCTACTGTGGGTGTCCACCACTCACTGTGTCCACACTTCTGGAAGTGACAAGTGTGATGGACGTTCAACGCCAGTCTCAGAGTAACATGCCCATTTAGATTAATTCCAGCTTATCGCCAAGAGCCAACAGGAGGGATACATCGTAGCCCATTGATTCGTACAAGAATAAATACTGTTTTTTTCTTTCTTTCATTGCTGTCTATAACCTTGTGAAACGAGGTGAGACCTCAGACCTGGCAGCTTAAAGCGAACACTGTACTCTTGTGTGACGGACGCATCAGAAGACATATATAAAATACATATTGCTGCTTTCAAATACATGTCATTCTATAATCACAACTCTGCTTAGCTACACAATGTTGTTGTAGCTAAGAGATTCACTGAATGAATACTTGTCAGCCAATGTGCAACATTTCATCCAAATCAGGCCTGTAGTTTGTGAGATTAGCTGTGAATACGCAACCAAACGCATAATCTCCCCAGGGCCTGATGGAGAAGATGATCATGAAACAACCTAAATGTCTTTAAATCGTCCCTTCAATATAAAGCTATTATGTGAACCTTTATTTAATCAGGGAAGTCGCATTGAGATCGAGATCTCATTTTCAAGAGAGACATGAGTACATAAGAATATATTTACTAAAACAATTGGAACCAATTTCCCTGTTTAAATTGAAAAGAATGAATCAAATTCATCTTTTACAGTTATCTGACTAACTGGGCATCTTGACCTGAGCCGTCTAATCAACGGGAATGTACTTGTTTTAATTTTAATTTTTTTATTTCACCCTTTCAGGATTTCTTTGCGAATGATTTCTTAAGAGTTTTCTCAGGATTCTCAAACTCCACAGCCAAGGGCCTCCAGTAGTCTGTAGTTAACACTTTAACTGCCAGAAGACGTGTTACAGCGTCCTTCCCGGCCATGCTCAAGTTGCCGAAAGACTCTTTACAGCGTCTTTAATATCAATATTTCAAAAATCTGTGATCGGATTCATATTTCCCCTCCGCTGGCCTGAGATCCACCAGGAGGACCCACTGAGCTCTCTGGCGGTTCAGGAGTGCCATCTGGTGGCCGATCGGCGCAATCGCCAAACAGGAAGTGCTCTGGGCGAAGTGCTGTTTAACCATATTACTTCCGGGCACTCTGTTTGGCTCCCGGCACTCTGGCTCGTCACAATACATAGCGATCCATTGCCAATAACTCGATAAACAACATGATTTGGACGTATATACCATTATACAACCTGGAAATGGACCGGGTAAATCGACATCCCATAATGGTAAAATTTCTACTCTACGCTGATCGCCCAACGGCGCGAGGAGACTGGGGTGAGTTTTAGCGTGTAAAATTACCGTCTTCGATACTAACTGCTATGATCAACATTTGACCCACATTAGATGATTGGTATAACGCTGCCCACGGAATTATAAACGCCCCCTAGCCCATCCGGTCAACATTAGATGACGTGTAGTAACTTCTAGAAGTACGTCTAGTTGGAATTTTTTTTATATAGCGCCGATTGCCATAAAACTGTATTGCATCATCAATATAATGCATTTGGGGCTATATATCACGTTCTGGAGAATGCTGCAGAAAGAGATGAAAACATACTTATACATTAGACCATACTTTAGTATGAATATGTGAATGAAAAAGTTTAACGTTGCTTCACCCTGAACAATACATATAGGACTTTGAATGGGCCCTAATAATGGCAATCTAGCAATATGATTTAAAAAGTTATAGCCCTGCAAAGAAGGGGAACTTATCCATGTTAAATATAGCTGGCAATCCACAGTCATTTTCCGGATTTCTGGCCGGCACCCAAAGTGTTAAAGTTCTTTATTTGTTAAATACACAACAATACAGGGGGCACTGCAGGTAATGACCTTCTTGTGATTCGAGCTCAGACTCAACAGTGCACAATTAAGAAACATCAATGAAGACAAGAATGGTAACGACATCAAATAAAATGAAATGAGATAAGATTTATTTTACAGAAAGTGTCTTGCTTATAGTGTATGTGCATGATGGGTGCAGTGCAGGGTGTGTCCCCAATAACAATAGTAGTACGATAAATAAAACGAATCAAAATAAAATGGTACATTTCTACAGAAAGTGTCTTGTGTAAAAGTATGTGCATCTTAAGGTGCAGGGTGCATGTGTGTTCAACATTAGACATTTCACAGTAGACATTGAGACATCCCCTTTCAGAATGTTCACTTCTCAAAACTAATCTCACATGCAGGATTGTACACCTGAAATGCTTAGTTATATGAACTGTAGGATTTGTAATAGAAAATTAAATATTAAAAAAAGGTTACCTAGCGACCGCTGCTGCAGCCTCAGGTGAAGAAACTGTAGGAGAAAGAGGAAAAAAAGAGACGTCAATAATCATGAACTGATAACATCCGTTATGGGAGACACCACGTTGTTATAGACCAGTGGTTTCTCAAGAGACCCCCAGATGTCCAGAGGGTCTCCAGAAACATGGGGCCAACAGCTCAATGAAAGAATACGTAAAAGTGCCCGTTCAGATCACAGGTTTCACTCCACGGTTATCTCAGCTACTGAACCCTGGACTTCATCATATCAACAACAACCAGGTTCTCAGACTGAGGTCCCAGAGACTAAACCTTCCAGTGGCGTGCACAGATGGGGCCGAAGGGGGCCTGAGCCCCTGCCCTTTTGCCCCAAGTGCCCTTCCCCCAAAGAAAAACAAAATGAACTTTGCTGACGCTTTTATCCGAAGCGACTTACAAGTTGTGTACGACAAGTCAGCAGGAAGAAGTAAAACTCTATCCGCTGAGTAACAATGTCCAAGTTTCAAGTTTCTTTAACACTATGATCGCCGGGGATGAGTTAAGACGTCATTCCTAGCCATGCTCATTCTGCCGAAGACGCCGTAACTCGTCTTTGATGTCAATATTTCAAAAATCTGTGACCGAAATCATATTTCCCCTCCGGAGCCCTGAGACACACTGCTAAGCTTCACTCAACTCTCTAGCGGTTCAAGAGCGCCATCTGGTGGCAGATCGGCAGATCGCCAACCAGAAATGAGCCTTTGAACCGGAAGTGCTCATCCATATGTGGTCCGGGCACTCGCTATCGTTAGAGACTCAGTCTTGACACAGTGAACATCGATCGGTGCAAATAACTCGAAAAAACAACATGATTTGGACGTATATACTATTATACAACCTGGAAATTGATCGGGCATTTCTCCATCCCATAATAGAAAAAATTCTGTTCCACGCTCATCTGCCAGCGGCGCGAGGAAGCCACGGTAAGATTCAGCGTTATATTCTAACGTGTTCCATATAAACTGCTATGATGAACATATGACCCACTCTGGATGAATCATCTAACACTGCCCACGGAATTATAAACGATCCCCCGCCCATCCGGTCATCATCAGATGACACGTAGTAACTTCTGGAACCACGGCCAGTTGAAATTTTTTATCTCGCGCCGATTGCTATCGAACTGTATTTCATCATCAATATAATGCATTTGGAGCTATAAATCAAGTTCTGGAGAAAGCTGCAGAAAACGATAAAAACATACTTATACTTTAGACCATATTTTAGTATGAATATGTGAATGAAAAAGTTTAACGTTGCTACACCCTGAACAATACATATAGGACATTGAATGGGCCATAATAATGGCAATTTAGCAATAGAATTAAAAAAGTTATAGCCCTGCAAAGAAGGGGAACTTCTCCATAGACAAATAGAGCTGGCGAGGGATGGTAAATTATGAATTTAACCCATGGCGATCAAAGTGTTAATAGTTGTCATACAGAAGTACAGAATACTTTTATACAAAATGCTTCTTACTGTTATGCTCCAGAGACCAGTGTTGGGCAAGTTACTTTAAAAAAGTAACTAGTTACAGTTACTAGTTACTTCTTCCAAAAAGTAACTAAATTACTTACTCAGTTACAAATTATATAAAAGTAACTAGTTACTTCAGAAAGTAACTATTGCGTTACTTTCAAGATTAATTTTTTACATAAACAACATACACAAATCTAAACTATTTTAATGTTGCTGTGGGACAAAGTGAGACTAGCCTCCAATCAAATGCCATGTATGTAGATATTATAATTACTATGTTTATATAGTGGATCATACAAATACAAACAGAATAGATGTTTTGGAACTTTTGATATGTATTGCCCCTCAACGGGCCAAAACTGGGCAACATTAAATTATGCTTGTTAAGCAAAAATAAATAACAAATATATACTGATTGATTGAACATTTTAATTAACAGATTGCAGAATGGGTACAATACAGTACGGCTCAATACACACAATTGTTATGGGGATGCAGACCAGAGAAAGAGTTTCGTCTTGTTTACATCAGGGTCCCCCATTTTCAATTCATGACATTTATGACGAAAGTCTTTCTCTGGTCTGCATCCCCTTAACAATTGTATGTATTGAGCTGTACTGTACTGTACCCATTCTGCAATCTGTTAATAAACTTTTCAATCAATCAATCAATGACATACACAACATACAGATATAAGAATCTAATCAAATCATCTAAACTAATCTAATCATGACATTTAAGACATGCATGACATACAGAGATATATATATCTCTGAGCACCTGAAGCCTGTGCTATTAAACCAGGAAGTGCAGCACTGTTGATAAGGCTGTCGGCACTGCAGTAGAGCCACTCAGTGCCCTGCGCTGCAAAAAGTGAACACAAAACGCTCATGGACCCGCGGTCTCATGTTGACTGAGTCGCTTGTGTTGTTCGTTGGATTCGTTTTGGATTATTTGGGCTCAAAACGTACACTACACGGACCGCGGTCTCATGCTGACTGATCAGTGATCGCTTGTCTTGTCGCGCTGTGTGTCAGACTCTGGATGCTTTAGACACCCGCCCACCTCCACCTCTGATTGGCTTACCATGACATTTTATTCAACCTCAGCCAATCGTCAGCATGTATGCTTGGCTCGCGCACTGCCCACTAAACAAGGAAGAACATATTATTGCCTCTCGGCGCAGACATCTGTCTGATGAAAGAAACAGGTTCATTCATAGTAACGCGCCGCATTTCTTTGCAGTAACGCTAACAGCGTTATTAAGATTGGAAGAGTAATCCGTTAGATTACTCGTTAATGAAAAAACGAATGCCGTTAGTAACGCCATTAGTTATAGCGCCGTTATTCCCATCACTGCCAGAGACTGTGCTAGACAAGATAAGTATGAAATAAAATAGTATAGCATGTTAAAAATAGAAGTAAAAATAGAAGTCACAGTGTTCAGTATAGACATATGTACAATGTTCGATGCAGAATAGAAGTAACTGAGTTACCATACAATACAATATACTATGCAATGTACTAATATACAATACTATATAGTGCAAAGCAGGAATGGGATGAGGTACAATTTAGGTACAATTTACAGTAAGGTGTACGGGTTGTAGTGCAAATCCTTTACCAATAAATATAAAGTGTGTTTAGGTGTTCTAAAGTGTGGAGAGTGGGTGCTGCAGTGTGTTTGTTTAAAGTGAGTGTGGGCGTGTGGATGTGTGTGCTGTGTGCATTTGATGGTTGTTGCATAGTGTTTATTGTTCGTTGAGCAGCCTGATGGCCTGGGGATAGAAGCTTCTTCTGAGTCTTTCTGTGCTCGCCATGAGACTCCGGTATCGCTTGCATGACCCCAGCAGTTCAAAGAGGCAGTTGTTTGGGTGACTAGAGTCCTTGATGATTCTCTTAGCCTTACCCCTGCACCGCTTGTTGTAAATGTTCTGGAGGGTGGGAAGCCCCCCTCCAATTGTGCGTTCGGCTGAACGTGTCACTCTCTGTAGTCTGCTTCGGTCTTGTGCAGTGCTATTCCCAAACCAGGAGGTGATGTTGCCAGTCAGGATGCTCTCTATTGTACATGAGTAGAAGTTCTTAAGGATCTTCTGACTGACTTGGAACTTCCTTAGGTGCCTGAGGAAGTAGAGGCGTTGTCGTGCCTTCTTCACAACACTGTCAATGTGTGTGGTCCATGTCAAGTCCTCGGATATGTGGGCTCCGAGGTACTTAAAACTGTTCACTCGGGGAGCTCCAGTAGCTCACCACGTACCGCGAGTGCTATTTCAGCGCCGTGGACAACCGCGCTCGCGCGGATCTGGGGCTGAGCAAGTTCGAATCCCGGACTGCAGCCGTGCCTTTCCCAGAGTGTCTTCCCCCCCATCTGAACCCTTTCAGCCTGCTTCTGTCGGTCGAACTTGACCAAGTATAAATGCGATAAACGTATAAAAGAGCCAGGGAAATGGCCAAAGTTTAAAAAAAAAAAAAAAAAAAAAACTGTTCACTCTTTCAACCGGTGCCCCGTCGTCAGGAAGTCAAAGACCCACTGGCAGGGGTCATAGTTCAAGCCCAGGTCCCTGAGCTTGGCTATGAGTTTGGAGGGGACTATGGTATTGAATGCTGAGCTGTAGTCGATGAATAGCATTCTCACATAGTTCCCCTGCCTCTTGTCCAGGTGTGATGCTGCTGTGTGCAGCACATGGGCTATGGCGTCCTCCGTGGACCTGTTTGGGCGGTATGCAAATTGCAGGGGGTCCAGGTTGATGGGGAGGGAGGAGCAGATGTAGCCCTTTACTAGCTTCTCAAAGCACTTCATGGCTATGGAGGTGAGAGCTACAGGGCGGTAGTCGTTGAGGAAAGCAGGCTTGGATTTTTTAGGTACAGGGATGATAGTGGACTTCTTCAGGCAGGTGGGGATGACAGCCTGTTCTAAGGACAGGTTAAATATGTCAGTGAATACTAGGGATGGGTACCGAATTCGGTACTTTTGAGGCACCGAACCGAAACACGTCGGTACTACAGAGTATCGAATCAAGTGAGAAACCGATTATTTTTTTCTTTAATCTTATTTTTATTTTATTTTATTTTTTATTTTTTTTACTTTTTTATTTTCATGTCAACGTTCACACGCACAATATATGCTTACCTCGGATTTGACTTGATTCAACAACAAAGCAGTCGGAGCAATGACAAGCCGAAAACTGTCGAAATTGTAGTTATTTGAAGTTTGGATTTTTTTTTTACGACTGATTTCTTGAGACTAAAGTACTGAAAAAAGGTACCGTTGGGTACCGGTATCGATTCACAGGTACCGGTATCGGTTCAAATGTGAAAGGTACCCATCCCTAGTGAATACTGGGGCCAGTTGGTCGGCACAGACTTTTAGGACGCGGCCGGGGATGCCGTCCGGTCCTGCTGCCTTCCTGATATTCACTTTTTTAACGGTCCACCTCACCTCATGCTCTGTTACCCTGAACACTGAGTCTCCATCAGCAGACCCCCCCCCCCCCCCCCCATTGCCCTGGCTTGTAGGCTGGTGTTGTTATTCCTAGCCTCAAACCTCGCATAGAAGGTATTGAGATCATTTGCTAAGGAGATGTCACTGTTCAGTTTGAGGGAGGTGCCTTTGTAGTCTGTCATCGTTTTGAGGCCCTGCCACATAGCTCTGGAGTCAGCCTGTTCAAACTGAAGTTCAATTTTATCCCTGTAGCGCCGTTTTGCCTCTATTACTGTCCTCCTTACGTTGTATCGCGCCACCTTGTGGTTATTCATGTTGCCTGCCACCAGGCCGGCGTTGTATGCTGTGGTGCGCGCTTTCAGAGCTTCACGGACAGATTTGTCTACCCAGGGCTTTTGATTTGGGTAAACTCTAATTATGGTAGTGGGGATTGTTTGTTCCACCAAAGTACGAACAAAGTCCAGCACTGTCTCCGTGTAGTCATTAATGTTATCTGTGTTGTCACGGAATACACTCCAGTCTGTGCATTCAAGCGCAGCCTGTAGCGTCTCCTCTGACTCCACATCCCATTTCTGCACCTCTCGCGAGACTACCGGAGTGCTCTTGATCCTTTGTTTATATTTTGGTGCAAGAAAGATGGCCGCATGATCAGATGTTCCGAAGCCACTAGCAGCCTGAGACTTGTAACCACACTTGAATTGCGAGTAACAATGGTCTAAAATGTTACCGCCTCTGGTGTTACAAGTCACATGCTGATAGAAGTCCGGCAATACCTTTCTCAGATTGGCGCTATTGAAATCACCCACAACCACAATAGCAGCATCAACGTTAGCTGCCTGGAGTTTATTTACCTCGTCGTGTAGCCTGGAGAGCGCGTCACCAGTGTTTGCTTGTGGCGGAATATACACTCCGACCAGGATGATCAACGTTAACTCCCTCGGGAGGAAGAAAGTGTTCAGACTTGAGTGCATGACAGTAGAGGACAGTACGAAGGTTAGTTGTTAGTTGTAGACTACTATCCACTGAAAAATAGGCCTTATCAATTTAGAAAGTACCACTCAAAATCGTACTCAAGTAAAAGTCAGAGTATCAGAGTATCTGGCTAAAAACGCACTTGAGTAAAAGTCAAAGTTTCTACTTTGAAATGTACTTAGTACTAAAGATTTGATTGGCTTTTTTTAAATAAAATGCGGCCGCATGATTAATAATGTGTACGTTAGTATGGCCAGAGAAACAAATATATGAATTAAAATAGTTGGACCTGCGAGATTTGTACTTTGTAGTTCTGCATTTTAAATGTAAGGAGTAAAAAGTATGATTTTTTTTTCTCTGAAATGTAATTGAGTAAAAGTACAAGTTTACAAACAATACTTGAGTAAAGTACAAATCCCCAAAAACAGTACTTAAGTATTGTAACGAAGTACAATTACTCAAATACTTTACATCCCTGGGTGGGAGGGAGAGTGGGCTGAAGTGTTTTTGATTTAAATGGTTCTCAGCACAGTTGAGCACAGGAGGAGCGACTCTCCATACAAACGGGAACCAGAGAGAGAGAGAAGACTGGAGGTTGCAGGTCGGAGGTCGAGGAGCAAACATGCACCCACAGAAAGAAACGTGTTTCAGTCGGAACAAAGAAGGAGACTGTCAGTGCACACAAAGAAAGACGGGGGAAGAAGGGCGGTTTTTTGTTTTGTAAGTCATATGACAGTTTGGGGACTTGTAGGCCTTATTCATGCAGGCTAACTAGTACTACTATAGGCTTTTAGGTTCATACTCAGGCAATTCGTATGAACCGAAATGTCCAATCTGTTTCTAACCGTCAGAGTTATGTTCTGTGATGTTGTACATAAAGGATGTAATGAAAAAGCATGATCAGTTCCCACATGAGGGATAAAGTCTACTGCTACCAGTACTACAACTGACTCGATCGCCTCCAGCCAAATCTAGCAGTATGGTATCTAGCAGTATTAATTTCCAATGTAGAGTATGCAGTATACTACTACTACTATGATTTTTTTTTATCCACTTTTTCTCCCATTTTCTATTTTTCTCCCATCCCAATTTTTCAGATCGTCCAATTCAACCCTCCCCTGTCTTCGAACGTTGTTTCTTGCCTCCCACAAGCCGGCTGCAATGTGGACTAAGTCATACATAGCACAAGTCCCCTCAGATACTCGAGGTAACAGCCGTCGCATCTTTTCACCTGCGCGGCTCGATCTTTCAGCGTCGAGGGTCTGGGCTTTTGGAGGGGCCCCGCCCCCGTCGCTTCTTGATTCTACTGCGCAGGCGCA